>NC_086206.1:4434807-4740576 GCF_035770615.1 Melospiza melodia melodia | reverse complement strand
CTGGGTGAATGGTGAAGGGATAAGTTAATTAGAGTGTAAAACACAGGGTTTAGGATTTCTGTACAGGGGGGTCTAAAGAAATAAGATGGAGGAATTGGGGTGTGTCCTGTCCTTCTTCTTCTTCTTCTTCTTGGCCTCCATCTTCTGTGGTGATGGTGGCACTTTGGGATTGGTTATTACTAGAAGTGCACCGGTTAATAAGGGTAAAAGGTATTGGGGAAAATTGATAAATATTGTACACGTAACTTCGAGTATAAAGATAGGTGACCGCCCCGGGGGCTCTCAGTGTGCCCATGGCTGGCTGCTGTGCAGACTCTGTCGGGCCAAGAGAAAATCTTTTAGATAAACAATTAATAAACACCGAGACCGAGAAAAGATCAGAAGCCTCTTCTCGTCCTTTGGAGCGCGGGCTGTCCAAGGCCACCCTGGGCCTTTCCAGGCCACCTAAACAGCCGAGAAACCGACAGTTAGAGAGCAGTAAGAATTTGCTCTGGCCTTGAGTGCTTATTTTCTAACATAAATATATCAAATCTAGTTACCATTTCATTGCTCAGTTTCATCTCAGCTGGTGAATTGTTGACATAACTGACTGTATTTTCATTTACTTAAATATTTTAAAAACAAAAAGTATGTGTTGGATTTTGTTTTTTTGACAGAGTTGTGGCCTTTTATGAATATAATAGGCTGTGATAATTTTTTCTGTAAAATGTTTTACTGAAATCCATTCAGATATACTAAGAAGATAATTTATAACTGTGGCTCACATTTGTATCTACAATAGTAAACTTTATCAAGTTATATGTAAATAACATAAAAGATGTAACAGTGGCCAAATTTTTATTTGCCATGTATGCCATATATTTGCCATTTATGCCATTTCATTGTTAATTTCTGATTAAGAGCATTTAATCTGAATTTATACACATGTGGCAGGGATTTTTCTTCTACTAAAGTGAAAGAAATAGTTCTAGTCATTTTTAATTTCTCCTTATCTTTCACTGCTTTTTTTTCTGCTTTAGGTCCAGCTCCTTCTGTTTTGGAATATCTGTCTGAGAAAGATAGAGAAAGACTCAAACAAGTGAAACAAGCATCTGAACAACAAATGAAAGCAAAGCCAGTGCCTCAGCAGTCCCCAAGTGAGGCAAAGCCAGTGCCTCAGCAGTCCCCAAGTGGCAGATTCCAGCTGGCCTCCAGAGAAGATGATGCTCACAAATGGCAGACCCTGCTGGGAGGGCAGTTAGCAAATGCTGGTTCTAGTGACTTCAAACCATTTGCAAAAAATCCAGAAAAACAAAAAAGATATGAAAATTTTGTGAAAAGTCTTAAACAAGGAGAAAGAGGTAAAATATTTCTTGATTTATTTTTTCCTTCCCCTCCCCTACCCCCCTTTTTTTTTCCCCCAATGCATTTTATATTGACTATGAGTTCTCCTCCTGAATTTCACAGCATTTCTCCTTTTACTTCTTTTCAGGACCAATGTTTACAGAAATCTTTACTGATACTTAGTCATGTTGATTTCAAGAGAACTGCTCAGTTATTCAGTTGTCAGCAAGTCTTGGTTTTAGGCATTACATTTCATACTTCTGTGATGTAGCAGAAGTTCAGTTCTACTTCATTTCCTGGATTTCCCTTATTTCATTTGAAGGTACACTTCAGCTTTGGTCAGTGGAACAAGCCTTTTAATTTAGTTTGTTTCTCTTTGAGGAGCTAAACTGACAGATCATATAAAGGCACAAAGAGGACTGGGTAACAGTAGAACCAAAAGAAATCCCATTCCCTCTGCACCAGGGGAAGATAAGAATCCTAAAGTGAATTAAGTGAATTAAGTATTTCACACTTGTCAGAGCTTCTATTGCATGTCCTGCAGATACTCCAATTTCTGCTGTCACTTACGTTCTTCTCAGAAAGATCTGTGACTGTAAAAACACAGCATCCATGCAGAGCTCTTACTCCAAACCAAAAACCATCCAACCTCCTTCATCATCTCTTTTCATGCTGTTTCAGTCTCCTTCCATTTTGTTTAGGTTTTTGATATTAAATGACACTGTGGTGTATATTAGATTAAATTAGGTACTCACAATGCCTTGTGGTGAGGTCTTCAGTTCTGTGATTTTTCTGTAAGGCATGAAAAGCTGAAATTGTTCTAGGGAGTTTATTCATCATCAGCCCATGACTTAAATTGCCTTGAAATGAACTTAAAAAAAAAATAAAGGTTGGGTTTTTTCTAAATTTTGAAGTCCACAGGGGCTACTGGGGAAGAAGAAAATGGGCACTAGGGAAATTTGACAGAGGAAAGCATATGGTGACAGGTGGAAAACCTGGGTTTGTTGTTTTAGTTGTGATTTAGGATTTTTTTGTCTTTTTTAAGTCATTTTCATTATATAAAATAAATATTTTCTGGTCAGTAGCCTCTTCTGGTTACTGCATTGGGACAGACTACTTGAGCTTTGAATCCATAGTTCCTCTGGTCAGGACTGGGATTTTCCCTGGGTAAAGTTGACTATTCCCAATTATGGCTGTGTTAGTGCCTCCCCAGTCATTATGATGGAAATGTATAAATAATTGGAATGGTTAAAGGTCTGTTTTACTGTGAGTGTATTTGCTTGGCTGGTGTTATTTCCTCTTCCTTCTGGGAGACAAACTGAACCTGTTGCTGTAAACCTGTGTGCAAATTCTGTATTTATCAGTGAGCAGTTATAGACCAGCAAATTACCAAGCATAGGCAGGCTTAAATTCTTCTGTTCTGTGTTTTAGCTATTTGATAAAGCTTTGGGTGATACTTTTTGTTTTAATCACCTGTTAAATCCATTAAGTATTTTGAACATTCTTTAAAGGGCAATGAATAAGGAATCAGTTTTACAAGTAAAATTACTTAAAATACCAATTTAGCATTTGGCAAATGCTGTCATTCTTGCTGTCTTGAAAAACGACCTCCATTTATCAGGGATTAACACAGTTGAGGTTAATAGTACCCTTAAGATAAATATTCATTAAATACTTGCAAGAATGTTATTTTTTGTTTGAAAAGTGTTGACCCAAAGCATCTCTGCTAAGAATTGCTCTCCTCATCCTACAGGAGAAAGATTGGAGAGGTTTTTTGACCAGAACATGACGGAGTGGGAGCGAGGCAGAGAACAGGAGGAGTTCTTCCGTGCAGCAATGTTCTACAGGTCCTCAAATTCCACACTCTCATCCAGGTTCACCAGGGCCAAATATGAAGATGATGTTGACAAAGTTGAAGTTCCTCGAGACCAAGAGGTATTTGCTGTCTTTTAACACATTGGAGCTGCAGTTGTTGCCTTAGCCCTGACTTTTCCTTTTAAACTCTCATGAAGATGTGTCATTGTTTTGCTGCCCTTCTGTTTAGCAGTGTTTAGCAGTTTTGAAAACACTTGGTGCAAACAGAGTAGTATTTGTTAAACAGCATTTAAATATTGATAGATTTGTCCTTTTCATAAATCTTACAACAGTTCAGGTTTTTTTGTGTGTAAATTCTGCAATTAATTCTGTAAATTAAACAGTATGAATTCTGCATGTTGCAATTGTATATAAAATACATTTTATATCTCTTTTTACACAAATTATTTATCAGCTCTAAATGTTTGACTTTTTCAGAATGATATTGATGATAAGGAAACAGCTGTGAAGATGAAGATGTTTGGCAAACTCACCAGAGACAACTTTGAATGGCATCCTGATAAGCTGCTGTGTAAAAGATTTAATGTTCGTGATCCATATCCTGAGTAAGATAATTCATACTTATATTTTTAAAACTTTTTATAAATTCTGAGTTTTTCATTTGTTTGTGGAAAATCTGGCTTGATGTTTTCTTGTGTCATAAGGTGATACAGAACTGCCCAAAGTTTTGATTTGTGTCACAAAATATGGTGACCTCTGATAAAATAGCATCCATTTGAAGGACTACTGTAGGAGTTCAGGTTGTTGTAGCTAATTTGAGAACTTTCCTCCTGTGTTTAATACAATAATCAGCAAACAATTTTATTTCTCTCTAGTTCTTCTGTAGTGGGTTTGCCAAAAGTGAAACGAGACAAGTATTCTGTTTTTAATTTCTTAACTGTGACTGAGCCCACCACATCTGCAACTCAAGCAACAAATGAAAAGATCCAAGAGAGCAACAGTCTCAACAGTAAGTTTGCTGTTACTTTATTAATTTAGCTATACATGAGATAATAGTACAGAAAAGGCATCTTTCTCATTGAGAACCTAGCCACATGATTTTTTTAATTAAAAAAACAAACAAAGGAATTGAAAATAAAAATTCAGTGACATAAAAACTGAAGTTAGTGATATAAAGCTAATTTCTTCTACCTAAAAGACATTTATAGGTCAAGTATTCATTAGAAAGATTTAAAAAATGTCAAACTGAAGAAGCAGAGTAATTTAAAATCAAGTAGGCCTTGAAATGCAGAACAATTTGGCATGCAGGTGATTTGAATATTTTGGATGTTTTAGAACCAAAGAAATCTTCAAGGTGGGATGTGTCAGACAAAGAGAAGGAGAAGAAAGATTCCATCAGTGAATTCATTAGTCTTGCTAGATCAAAAGCTGATGCTCAGCAGCAGCCCCCAGTGCCAGCCAAAGAAGAATGTGGAACTGGGACAACTCAAACTCCTCCCTCTGTGGTGAGTTTACAACAGGGTTTGAACTTAAAGGGAACAGCTGTAAACCTTGAAAACCCAGAAATATGAACAATTAATATATTAACCCATCTTATGTGTTAATATTGTTTATATATGTTAACATGAATTGTTAATATATGAATACCAGATCAGTTTGCTCAAGAGCCAAGTCAGGATGAGCAGAGGCATGAGATGGCACTTTGAAGAACTTTGAGCTTATAATTCTGGGATGAAAGATCTTTGCAGCTCACCTCTGATTATACTTGAAGTAGAGCTTTAGAGAAGAAAAAATGTAGCCCAGTAGTCTGGGAACTAAATTCAGTAACTTTGCCATCACTCTGCTCACAGGCACAGAATGTATTTATTTCTCCTTCCCATAGAACAGAGTGCATATTTTTGGGAGAAATGTGATGTTTTACTTTTGCTTAGATTTGTTATTATATAATTGAAGTTTGAATTAATGAATTAGAATGTATAATATCTGGGGATGTATTTTCACAAACTGCACCACTCTTTATAGGACACTGGCTTAGTTCCTCAGTGTTTCAGAGCTTTACTGTTTGGGACTAAGATTGTTTATTTCACAGCTCTTGTGCCATCCAAATGTTTTGTAAATACCTGTCAGCATGCTTGAGGTTATTCCTTCTCAGAGAGAGATTGTTAGTTTCAGAGAGAGATTGTTAGTTTCAGAGAGAGATTGTTAGTTTCTTTAGTGCCTGAATACACTTTGTTGTGATGCTCTTTAGCAGGCAGCTGATGAAGATAAGGATCAGGAGGAAGAAAGCAAACGACCACCCATGGACTTATTTAAGGCCATCTTTGTGAGCTCCTCAGATGAAAAATCATCTTCCTCTGAAGAAGAAGAGAGTGATGAAGAAGAGCAACCAGCTACTTCAGAAAGACAGTCAGAAGCCACCAAGCCAGTTGATGTAGCAGACAGTTCTTCCTCTAATTTACAAGGTAGTACTTCTGGAATTTCATTTTTATGCAACATAAAGTACATACCTTGTAAAAGTTCCACTTTGGAATCACACATTCTTGGACTGTTAGGACAGTGCTAACCAGTGCAGATCATCAGAGATTGGCAGAGCTGGTTGTGTGGAAAATGCAAATAAATACAGCACTGAATAGGGCCTTGCATGTTACAGTGTTAGCATTGCCATGCACCTTTTGTGTGGATTTTTCAGGCAAACTGCTGCATAGAATATGCCTGTTACACAGTGAGGGGGAGCAGAACATCTGCTGTAAGAACATACTTAAAATGAAAATACTTTGTTCACTTACTGTCACAGCTGGTTCTATTGACATTCAACTTGTAGTGTTTATTAACCTTATACATCTCATTGAGTTTTTTATTCATTCTGAGTAATGGAAAAATAGTACTGTTACAAAAGGGAAGCAAACAAATACACACTAATAGCAATTTAATTAATAATTTATAGTTGAAAAGGTAAATTTTGATTTAAAAGAAAAAAAACCCTACAGTAGGTTGACATGTTTCAGAATGTCAGCTACCCAGTTGGCCAAATCTTAAAGATTTTTTGAAAGCCTCTTTAAGCTTTCTTCAGCACTTCTTGGAAAAAATATTTATATAGCAAGTTTTGGTTTTTTTCATAGAGAATGTGACTGCTACAACTGATTCTGGCATTCCTTCATTGCCTACTTCAAAGCAGGAGCTGGATGCAGCAGAGGAATTTGGACCAAAGTTGCCACCAGCTTTTTCTTCTGGTAGGTTGTGTAAGCATCTAGAATGTAAATAGTGAAATAGTATATAAAATGCATGATATCTCTCTTTATGAAAAGCATTTGTGAATGGGACATCTATCTCTTAAATGTGTGCTATGTAAACAGGCATCACCAAATGTTTTGTTTCCATGCTCTGACCCACAACAGGAACCTCTTTGCCTGTGTGCCAGGTTTATTTTAACTATAGAGGTAATGATATTGGATGTGAAAATGGATGTGAAAATAGAGGATAGTCTTGCAATTTCATTTTTTAGCAGATTGGAAGGGCATTTAATTACATTGGGGGTGTTGTAGGTGGGAGTTTTAGACAGGTAATTTCCTTTTTAAAGTAAGGAGTTTTGTTTGTTTAATTATCAGATCAAGTTAAAAGTAATACAGAATATAATAACCAAGTTGCCCTATTTTTGTTGGTTTTTTTTATTCTTTATGCATTTGCTTTGTACTTTAGGCACTACTTGGCAACAACAAACAGAGGTGCCAGCAACTTTTCCTGGGCCTAGCAAGAAAGAAAAGCATAGGAAGATCAGAGAGAGGCACAAGGCTAAGAAAGAACGCAAACGAAAAAAGGAAAAGGTAATAAATTTAAATACTGATTTCTGATTTATTGATTATTTGATCTGCCTTTCAAAATGTTTTATTATTTAGGCTTGGTTGTAGAAAAAATATATACTGGGATTAGAATTTAAACAACAGAATTTTGTTGATGTTTTGAAAGCAGAAAATTATCCCATTATGATGCTGCTTTTCCCATATGCACACATGTGACTACAGGTACAGTAGTGTGGGTGGTTTCCTGTTCTGTGTGGAAGATGTCAGACACATTCTGGGAATTGCATTCATGCCTTATATTCAGATAACTGTAATGAAATGTCTGCTTTAGGGAGAGTTGAGTGCTTGGATTAAATGAATTTGGGTTTTTAATAATTTTTTTTCTTTAAGCTTAGTCTGAATAGTGAAAAAGAATCATTGATAGGTGTTCTGTTAAGCTTTGAGTCCATACTGAAATTACCTTTTTTCTTCTGTTGACATTCAGAAAAATCCCAGTCTTTCACAAGGAGATAAAAGATTATTTCTGTTCTTTTTACAGAAAAAGAAGCATAAGAAGCAAAAAAACAAAGGAAAACACAAGAATAAAAAATCAGAAAAAGAAAGCAGCTCAGACACTACAGATAGCAGTGACAGCCTTAGTGATATGGATACCACAGGCTTGTCACCTAAAGAACTTCTTAGAAGGTAAGCAGAAAGGTTACTTAAATATTTGCAAATTTTACAGTGAATAACTAAAACATCAGTTTATGAGTTGTCATTCTAGTGAACCTATTTGCAGCAAATGTGAATAAGCCAGTTTCTTTGTGAAGATAAAATATTGCTGACTTTGGTGAGGAAAGTACAAATATTGGACATTTTAATCTAGAGGGCAATTAATTTCAGGATAGAAGCCTCTTAAGGTAAAGACAGCTAAACACACAGGCCTAGCAGAGCTAATGGACATAATAATTAAAGATGACTGATATTTTTGGAAGATATTTTGAATTGAAATGAAAAATTGAATTAGTGCAGGTGGAAATTCATGTTTTCATTTATCTACTCTTTGCCTGGGAACATTGGAAGAAACTTGTCTGCTAAGATTCCATTCAGAGAGATCTGTTGTGTGGCACCAATGCTTCATGGTGCCAAATGTTTTTATCTGATACAACTCAGATCTCTCTCCCTGCAACTAAGGTTTAAGAAACTGCTCAAGTAATGAAATGTTCCAAATGTGGTGTGTGACTGTTTAGTGTGACCTTTTTCCTTTTTTTCCTCTCTTTCAGATTAAAACAACTCCAGTATTGAAGAGCTCTCTTGTGTTCTTCAGTGTTGTGTGACTTGATCTCAATTTTGATCTCCTCTGTGATGGTAGATCAGTGGTGTATGATGTGAAGCACTATAGATACAGTATTCATATTGAATTGCTTTCAAAGTACATGTGCATATGTTTATGATGTTCCATGAGCTCAAATGTATGGGTTATAGAACACTGAAAAGACCCCTTTCTGGGCATAATCATCTGAAATACTGCAGGCTCTGTTTTATTTAATAAAACAAAGCATTTTAATAAACTTTATTATTACAAATAAGTTTTGTATAGTGCTAATTTGTTATGCCTAGGACCTCTAAAATGCTGGAGAGTAACTTCCACTCTGAGTTAAGTTAGGAAGTTAGAACTAAAGCAATGTAAAAATTTTATTGGGTGCAAGTACTTCTATTGAATCTAATGTAGAATTTCACATCACAGTTTTTGAGTATCCAGCTGTTATTTTTGCCTCTCCAAATTGTATAACATTTACTACAGCAGCTCTAAATCATTAACCTTTGACAGAATCACAGAATATGCTGAGTTGGGAGGGACCTATCAGGATCATCAAGCCCAAGTCCTGACCCTGCACAGTGCATCTCACATAAATTATCACAACTAATGAGCTAAAAGATTATGTATGATTAGAAACTGCCTCATTTTATGTAGTTACAAAGAAAACTGTTCATACTGCTTTTTATCTGCAGTTGGCATATAGAAATAATTTAGAATAATTTAGATTAATGTAGAATAATTTAAATATGAGCCATGAAATAATACAGAGGTGGTGGGGAGCAGCTGTGGGGCAGCTTGGAGCCCTGCAGGAGTGTGGGTTCAGGGCTCTGGGGGCTGCTGGCAGCCCAGGGATGGAAAGCTCCCTGACACTTTCTGTGGGGTTAAAGCTTGTGGCAGCTGGTGTTTGGTAGCTGTGTTCACACAAACACAAGGTTCACAGACATGAACAAACTTTCCTTCACAAATGAGTGAAGAAAAGACTTTTCAAAATATCTTTGCCAGAATTTGTAAGTCTTGGCCAGAACATGTGGCCTAAGAGCTCCATGTGCTGCATTTGGATGGGCCAGAATTAAGGAAACAAATGCTGGAAGACTTGAGAGGCTTCATGAGATGTAAAGATTTTTTTTTTTTTTTGAGAGGAAGAAGAGTTTGAAAACAAATATCCAGAAAAACAAAAATACAGTCCCTATCCATCAGCATTTTTTCTTCTCAACCAGATTCAGTAAATCTGCTCCAAGGTGGTATCAAGGATATGAACTTTGCTGTCTAGTGGAACTCAGGATCCTTTCTCCTGTGGTTCCTGCTTTCATACTCCCCCTCGTGGATTGAACTCGGCTCATGTGAACCCCTGAGTGCTGTGCAAGGGACTCTGTGTGCTGAGCACACTGCAGCACTGAGAGCTGCACACATTAAACAGCATGACTCAGTCCAGGAATGGGTAATGAGTACTAGTGCATTAATGTCAAATTAATTCAGATGAAGTAATTTAAGGAAGTCTCTAAAATGTTGATTTCCTGCTGTGCAGTGCCAGGTTTCTACCAAAACCAGAAGCTTTCCAGGCATACTGAAAAGGCCCAAGAAGCACAAAAGCACAAAAAGACCAGACAAGGTTCAGCTTAGCAGCATTGTGTAGCCAACAGCTGTGGATGGCTAGCTCCAAGAAAGCAGGAAATGGAGAAGGAAAAAGTCACATCTTTTAATGACAAATAAATAAACACATGGCAGCTGTAAGCAGATATTGTAGATTTGAGATATAAAAATAAGTGTCTCAGTGTGTTAGTCATGAGATGTACAGCTGAATAACTGTCAGATTGACAGTTCCAAACTTTCCTGCTTTGTCTGAACTCAGAACTGGAACTTTTATTTTTCTGTCTTCAGCAAAATGCTATTCAGCTCTCTTATGTATAAGTAAACTGAAATCAAGACCAGAAAATAAGAAGATAATCCATTAATTTTTTAAAAGTATAATAGATCCTGGAATCTTCTTTTTGCTGAAAAGAGTATAATGTGCCACTTGTCTGAAGTCTCTAACTTCTGTTTAAGAAATTTTCTCTCTCTAATTTTTATCTAAGGAAGTTTAACACTTGTTGAGCAATTCTCAAATTTGATTCTCTTTCAAAATCTATCTAAAAGTATTTCCCTGAGTACTGGGAACTTCCTGACATCACCGTACAGGCAAGATGATGTAAAATATAGTAAAAAAGGCCTGATTTCCTGCCCTACAGCAACAGCTGAAGCAAACAGAATTCAGGAGACTTGGGTGGATTTGGATCATGGGGGACTAGGCCAGCCCTGACAATTTTCTCTCTGGCATTCTCTTTTTTCCCCTTTGAAAGAGCAGATACCAAATGACTGGCTGTACTGAGAAAGCATTTGAAGTTGTTCTTGACAACAAACAGTATCTCTGGAACTGACAGTGCACACATCTTTGGGAAAACAAAGATTAATAGTGCATGCAGCAGACAAAGACTGGCTAAGTCTGGAAGGGCAGTTTTCACTGCAAGACTTTTTTGATTCAATAGAACAGGAACACACAGTAGCTTTGATCTTTTCTTTCTTTGATGTTAGAGACATTCCTAATCATTCTGGTGTCAGTACATTGACACACACTGAGAAAATAAGTGCAAAAGTGAAAAATAAATTTACTTTCAAGTTTTGTCTGTTATCAAGGGCTGCCAAGTTAGCAGGATAGCTCCTTCCAGTGAAAGCCCTTGTGAGGGAGCAGCTCTAGATCTGAAATTTGGTGTCAAAAAGGGCAGTTGCAGTCAGAGATACAAGATTTTATTCTCATATTGAAGACAAATGAAAGAACACATCATGAAGGGAGTTTATGTTGCCTACTGTCTGACTGATTCTAAAACTTCTTTGTACTTACACAAACAAAAATGTGTAAGTAGATTGTAGAAATTAGGTTAATAATGGAAATGGAAGATGGTTTACCTAGTGAAGGTATGATGGCTGATCCTGTGATACTCTGAAATGGGAGTTACTCTGCATGTCAGCAGTCCTCATGGGGTTTTGTGATGGATACTTACAGTCAGCTGGGCACCATAATCCATTTGGAAATTTAGATTTGTGTTTTTATTTGTTTTACTAAAGAACTTCATAGAAACACAATTGTTTGGGTTGGAAGGAGCCTTAAAGATCATCCAGTTCCAGCCCCTGCTATGGGCAGGGACTCCTTCCACTGTCCCAGACTGCTCCAAGTCCTGTCCAGCCTGGCCTTGGGGCCTTGGACATTGCCAGGGATGCAGCACCCACAGCTTCTCTGGGCCACCTCACCAGCCTCAGAGCAGAGAATCTATTCCTAATACCAACCTAAACCTACTCTCTTTTAGTCTGAAGCCATTTCCCCTTTTCCTGTAGCTTCAGGCCCTTGTCAATAGTCTCTCTCCATCTTTCTTGCAAGCTCCCTTCAGGTACTGCAAAGGCACAATTAGGTCACCCCAAAGCTTCTCTTCTCCAGGCTTTGGGTCACCCCAAAGCTTCTCTTCTCCAGGCTGAACAATCCCAATTTTCTCAGTCTTGCCACAAAACAGAGCTGCCCCAGCCCTCTGATCATCTTGGTGGCCTCCTGTGGCCCTGATGCAGCAGTTTGCTGCCTTTCCTGTGCTGAGGAGCCCAGAGCTGGAGGTGGGATCCAGCTGGGATCTCACCAGAGCAGAGGAGAGGGGCAGGAGCACCTTCCTGGACCTGCTGGCATCACTTCTTTTGATGCTGTACTTCAAAGCTTTATTTATGGGTTAGGACTGATTATGTTTTGAGGCTTAATTTGGATATTTGAAAAAAAAATCTTCATGCAAAGTCTTGTCAAGCATTGTAACAGGCTACCCAAGGCAGTGGTGGTGTCATCACCCCCAGAGGGGTCTAAAGGGAGGGACTGTAAATGTGGCACTAAGGGATGAGGTTTAGTGCTGGACCTGAGTTATTGCTTGGACTTCATCACCTTAGAGGTCTTTTCCAGCCAAAATGATTCCATGATAAATGAGCCAGTAATTCAGTATGGGTCATCATCTCAGCACTTCAGCAGTCTGTGCACTGCTGCTGTAAAAAAACAAAATGATGTTTAAGTGGCAATGCCTTACGTTTCAGGTTTTATGTTTTTTCAGATCCTGCACTGCATTAGTGTGTTAACTCTGAGCTCCATGTAAGTGTCAGCAAGCTCTCTTCACATTTTGGTCAGACTAAACAATCCTTCCAGCCTGAGAACCAAGGTCACCAACACAGCCTCAGGCCTGAAAAGTATAAATATAAGTGAAGTGGGGGGGAAGCAAACCAGGGAAATGTGACTTCATTACCTGAAGCTATAACTGGGCAATTAATTAACCTCTGATATGCAAACAGACCAAACATATATCTGTGTGAGAAGCTCGTGACCATGATCCGTTTTGGGTGTAGTCTGCAAGGCTGTTGCACTGCCCAAGGTGTATCTGCTGAAGGTGGAAGGAATGAGGGACTTGTCTTTACAAACCAACCCTGGGTCTGCTGGGAAATAGAGCTGGATACTGCCAGATAAACAATGGGAAGGATTCTACACATTGATAAATGGAATGAGAGATGGAATGAGGGAGATTTGTCTTTACAAACAACAATTTACATAATTACATATAAATATATATAATTTATATAAATTCCATAAGGAAATCCACTGATTGACACAAGGAAAAGACTGAGGTGTACCTTTGTCAAGCACCTCAGCCAATGGGGAAAGAGGAAAACGTGGCCAGAAAATTGGGATAAAAAGAAGGCTGTGTCCTCCTAAAATCTGAGAGACCCAGGGGAATGCCCCATGGCCTCTCCCTTTATTTGAATAAAGTTACAGGACTCCTCTGCCTCCTTTTTAGACATAAACCTCTGGTGTTTGTGGATTAATTTTCCTGACAAAGGCCTTTAATAAATACCTACTTTATTCTTTTAACACTGTCTAGCCTCTGTTCTAGGCATTGGTAGGATTTTCTATTATGAGAGAGATTTCCAGTTATTTATAGATGAACGCTTCAGAACATGAAGGACAGCAAAGGGAACCCCATCAATTTTGAAAATGTAACAGTGACAAAGGCTGGCATCAGAGGAAAGGCAGAAGGGAGATGAATATCTGAGAATCAATCACAGAGCTTTGGATTTGAAGGCAGCATCTGTAACTTGGATGAATAAAGAGAAATAATCGGATTGCCCAGTTAGCCTGTGTCTGAGTGGAAGTGCTGGGGAGCTGTTTCTCACTGCCCTGGTTTCATTCCTGGATCAGAGACATCTCTTGGTCCCTCCACAACATGAAATAAGTGCTACTGCAAACCACTTGTTAGGAAAATCAATCCACAAACACCAGAGGTTTATGTCCAAAAAGGAGACAGAGGAGTCCTTTTTCTTTATTTGAATAAAGGGAGAGGCCATGGGGCTTTCCCCTGGGGTCTCTCCAATTTTTGGAGGACTCAGCCTCCCTTTTTATCCCAATTTCCAGCCACATTTCCCTTCTCTCTTTCCCCCTTGGCTGAGGTTCTTGAGAGGTTCAGACTTCCTGATACACCTGACACCAAAGATTTCCCTCTAAGGTAGAACCCTCCCTTTTCATTTTTAATTCTTATGGAATCTAGGGGTTTTTCTACCCTGTTGTTTCTTTCATCTTTCAATGTCGAATTTCATTTATCAGCAAACCTAAAGTTTATTTGTAAAAGCAAATATCTTTTTCCATTCATCAATCAGTGGAATCCTTCCCATTGTTCATTTTTTCTCCCAGTGCTGGTTTTATCTACCAGCAGACCCACAGGTAGTTTGTAAAGACAAATCTGCCATTCCTCTCCCACTGCTGCTCTGGACAGCTCTTCTCTTCATGTGAATTTTTACACTGCGATGGAGTTGGCTGTTTTCTTTTGCACCTGCAGACCTGAATGCTGTAGTGAGGATGATTCCTGTACTGCTGCCACCAGATTAATCTGGGCTCACACCCCGATGGTGCCAGTTGAGTTGGGCAACTCGAATAACTAAATAGCAGTTCTATGGGGAAAAGGCACCTATGGCTTGGGGACATACAAATACAGACAGGTTTGTGAGTACTGAACCTGAAAGCATGCTTTGCACACTGAACTCTCCTTTGGTTTTATTCACAGTCGAACTAACAATTCTCAAAGTGCCTGTATTTTAATTTTTGAACAAGATACCTCCTTGATTTTCTAAATCAGTAAAATTTTTGTGCATTTTTTTTTTTCTGTTTAGCTGTGTGTTGGGAGTTTAGGATTTTTCCTTTTTTTATCTCTCACGGAATTTTCTGCCATATGTTGCCTAAGAGATGGCAATGATGATGCTTGGGAGACAGAAGAGGAGGAGGAGGAAGAGTGCAGCTGACTGCAGTTTCTTTCTTAGCTGTGGGGCTTTCCCTTGAGAAGTGCAGAGATCCCTGGATATTCTGGCTGAGATCGGGGCTAGGCTCAGCTCCTCACTCTCAGATCAGAGTGCACAGGGGTGGTTTTGGTGCCACACCTGCTGCCCAGAGTGTTATAAATGATCAATCGAAAGCCAAATTTTGGAGTTTGAATAGACAATCTGTCCCTCCGGCTGCTTGTGGTCTGAGACTCGTTTGGATTTCACAATCTTTATAAAATACATTCTTTGATAGCATGAATTATTTCTAACATGTATTACAAGAGGATTCGCTGCCACTGCGGAGTTTTCATCCTGCTCTGACTCCACTCTCTCAATTCACTCTTACTCTCGCAAGAGCAGCTCTTGGATCGGGACCTTTTCCAACCCCGATCTCGCCGGGACGGGGACCCCGACCCCAATCCCTTCCCGGCGGCAGCGTCTCCCGGCCTGCAGCAGCCCAGCCCTGCTGTTTATCTGCCTCTGCTGCTAGGGGTTTTTGGCTCCATTTTAACGCGACACCCGGCAGGTTCCGGCACAGCTTCCCGCGCTGCCCCAGCCCAGGCTGCGCCGCCGCCATTCCGCCGCCCTGAGGCACCGCCCGCCCCTGCGGCTGGGCACGGGAAACCCCGTGTCCCTCCCTCCCTCCCTGCCGCAGCCACAGCGCCCCCTGCAGGCGCGGGGGAGCCACGGCCCGGCCGCAGCCACAGCGCCCCTGGCGGCGGAGCCGGAACTGCAGCCGGTGCGCGGCCCGGCTCGGGCCCGGTTTACCGGTGTGAGAAACATCGGCACTCCCCTGGGAAATTAAACAAGGCTAATGAAGGACGGTAGGAGACAAGAACCACAGATCAAAGGTTATTACAGACGGGTGCATCTTGGCTTCGGGGATACCCCTTAATACCTTTTCCCTTCAATCAGCCTGTTGCATATTCATAGTCTCTTATGCATAGTAAAGTTTTCCCCTAAAATAGTTTACATGCTCTAAGAATTGTTTAGCATGGCTTCTCCTTGGGTCTGCCTTTTCAGAGCATGCAGATTCCTTGGTTGTGGTTTTAGTCCATTTTTATCCCCTCCAGTTTGGGCCTTGGTACATTCTGCCTTCAGAGGGTGAGTGCTGATGGCTGGCAGATGTGTCCAGGTGTGCTCATCCTGTGTGCATTGGGTGGTATCCCATCCCAGCAGGCATTTAACACAAGCACACTGATATCAGCTTAAATAACAAAAGAAATAAAAACTATATCTTTATAACAAGTAACTTTAACACCACACATACAAAATCCATTTAAAATTTGCAAAAATCCAATATTATAGTATGTATCTATAACACCATGAACCGCAGCCAGCTGAGGCCCTGCAGGATGAGGCAGAGCTGGAGCTCTGGAGGCAGTCTCGCCCATAAATGCCTGAGAAGCCGACATTTATGCATTTTCCTCGCTCTCTATGTGCGCTGTGCCGCAGCCAGGGCGGGCGGAGCGCGGTTCGCAGCCCCGCACGGGGCAGGGCCGGCAGGGCGGGCGGACAGAACAGGCCCAGAGCAGGCCCAGCCCCTCTGTAGCCGTTCAATGGCGCACGGAGGGGCGGCTCAACGCGCGGCGCCGTGGCTTAGTTGGTTAAAGCGCCTGTCTAGTAAACAGGAGATCCTGGGTTCGAATCCCAGCGGTGCCTGAGCCGGTGAGCCGGCTTTTTGTCCCCGCGCTGTTTTACCGGCCGGCACGGGGCCAGCCCGGGATAGGGGGAAACTGCGCGGGGCGTGTGAGTAACTACAACAAAGTGTGGGGTGAGTGTGAGTAAATACAACAAACAGCGCGGGGCGTGTGAGTAAATACAACAAACAGCCTGTGGTTGTGAGTAAATGCAACAAACACCCTGTGGGTGTGCAATGGGTGTGTGTGTAAATACAACAAACTGCACGGGGCGTGTGAGTAAATACAACAAACAGCCTGTGGGTGTGCAATGGGTGTGTGTGTAAATACAACAAACATGCGCAGTGAGCGTGTGAGTAAATACAACAAACAGTGCGGTGCATGTGAGTAAATGCAACAAACACCCTGTGGGTGTGCAATGGGTGTGTGTGTAAATACAACAAACATGCGGTGGGTGTGTGTGTAAATACAGCAAACTGTGAGGTGGGTGTGAGTAATTGCAACAAACAACGCAGTGGATGTGCGGTGGGTGTGTGTAAATACAACACCCCAGTGTGTGTGTGTGTGTAAATACAACAAACACCTCGGTACCTGTGTGTGTAAATATAAGAGCCCATGGGTGTGTGTGTTAATACAACAAACACCCCTCTGTGTGTGTGTGCAAATACAACAAACAGCCTAGTGGGTCTGGTCTGTGTGTGTAAATACAACAACCCTGGTGGGTGTGTGTGTAAGTACAACAGCCCTCTGTGTGTGTGTGTAAATACAACAACCCTGGTGGGTGTGTGTGTAAATACAAAGCCCCCTGGGCGTGTGTGTAAGTACAACAGCCCCCTGGGTGTGTGTGTAAGTACACCAGCCCGTGGGTGTGTGTGTACACACGGACCCACAGGAACAGCCGCAGCTGGGCCTCCAGGCTGTCTCCTGTTGCCTTTATGGGAAGCTGTTTTCCAGGAGTGTTTATGCACACTGAGTCGGGAAATGCCTCTCAGCATTTTTTCTTCTAATTGCCACATCTTCAGCAGCCCCTGGGGCAAACAAAGCCATGATTGCCTGTTCTCCTGCCCTCACAGGCGGAGTGCCGCTGACTCCGTGGTTGCTCTGAGGTTTTTGCTGAGGCTTTTGCTGTCCATCAGCACTGAGTCCTGCCTGTCACCCCTTACCTGCCACTGTCACATTGAGTCTGGCTTTGCCAAGTGACACTTGCAATAAGCACTCCGTGCTGCCACGTCATCAGTGACACAGCAGAGGTGTTAAAAATAGCTTAGAAAGTGTTGTAAAATAGTTGACAGATCACTAAGCATGTACTGTTAGTTTGGTTGTTATATTGTGGAAGGGGTTAAAAGGGGAGTTATAAGTAATACAGCACTCAAGGTACCATAACACACCTCAGTAAAGTGCAGCACCGGCCAGTCTGGACAGAACTGTAATGGCCAATCAAGGCCTAAAACCTTCATGGAAATGAAGGATCCAAACAGAAACCAACCCAGAGGGACAAAAAAAGGGATAAAAGGGGGGATCTGACCCAGGGGAGCTGTGCTGTTCCCCTGGAACCTCGGGGCCATCGCTGCTGAGCAGCCCCAGCGCTGCCCCATCCTCTACAGGAACGCTCCTGCTCGGCCCAGGCCCCTCGCTTCAGGCCTTTATTTATTCATCATAAATGCTGATATCACTTTAGTACCGGGAGCCTGCTCTCTTTTTATCAGAGGGACAAAAGGGTTTTCTAGAAATCCTGCAAAATTAAAAGCCAAACCGTGTTCTGTTAGGCATGGGAATTAGGTTCAGCGAAAAGATTCCAAATTTGTGTTACTCTAAAGAAAGGCAGAATCCATCCTTAAATCTAAAGGTAAAAGGCTTAAAATCCATCAGTACAAGTTCCAGCCTAGCAACCATATCCTTCAGGTGTTTTTTTTGCACTCACACAGCAGTCATGGGAGTAAAGGGATTCACAGCCACATTTGGAGATCAGAGTTTTGAGGACTCAGATCAGCACCCAAATCACAGTTGTCTGAAATGTAATGTATGAGGCTTAATGTCTAGGATGAACATTTTGGTTATAATGTTTACCTTCAGAAAAGAAAGGAAAGAAAGATTTCTTTGACTAGCACTTACTGTAAAAATGCAGGCTAGATAGTATTTGGTATGTCATAAATATAAGCATCCTTTCAAACTGCAATATGTCAGCCTAAAAAGGTGTAAGTCCATCTAAAAAGGTGTAAGTCCATCTGCTTTTTTCATTAATTTTTTCCCAGTGTTCTACATTACCTCTGTGCATATTGCAAGGAGGAAGGGTAAGTGCTGGCTAACGAATGGCAAATTCCATTTTCTCCAAAAAGGCTGGGTTTTTTGAGTAAATGGAGAATATGGGCAAGTTTCAATTTTCAGATTAAAAGGGTGTCTATGCTTGTTGAATTTGATTTTGGCTGAGCACTACACCACTCACCTGTTTTCCTTGCCAAAGTGGGCAACTGGACTATTCAGTCAATCCAGCCAACCTCAGTGAAACCATTCCTTGACAATTTTTTTTCCTTTTTCCCCAGGATTAAGGCTTCAGGTGTCCTCCCTCTGTTGCAGGTAATATTTAGTTCCAAAGATGAGAGTAAGGGGAGCAACCCAAGGAAAACACTCACCAATGGGGATTGTGTAAAGCGCTTTAATGAACTTGATTAAAAAACCTCTGTTAAAACATCTAAATACTAATAATGCCGAAAAGATTTAGTACTGTTTATCACTGGACTTTCTCCAAAGTCTTTAAGGTAGTTTAGAACTAAACAAATCACCAACTCTTAAGCTAAATGCATATGTTGAGTGTGTATGGGGATTTTTTTTGTTTTGCATTTATTTGTGGAAATAGACCAGAAAAAGACTGTTTAACTCCAAAGTAGAATTGTAGTAACAAATTTGTGAATGTTGTTAAAAATTGCATTAAAGCTTATTCGTGGTGTGCCAGGTAGCAGGCAGTAACAGCTGTCTTTGCATAAATATTTGCTTTTTTATTTGTAACGTGTGCTGAAAAAGCTTCCTTCTCCCACCCCTCACCCAAATGCTTTGTCATCACATCACTATCCAGAGAGGTAAAGCAGCTGTACTTTTTATATTAATATATAATTATAGATATTAACTACTTTAAAATATGTTATGTTATGTTATGTTATGTTATGTTATGTTATGTTATGTTATGTTATGTTATGTTTGTTATATTATATTGTATTATATTTATATTATATTATATTATATTATATTATATTATATTATATTATATTATATTATATTATATTATATTATATTATATTATATTATATTATATTATATTATATTATATTATATTATATTATATTCAGCATGCTGTGCTTGTAGGCTGCCTGGCCCTTATGCTACTGGTATTTGCAAGGCTGTATTTGAAAATCTATATATGCTCTCTCTATATTTTATATATATATCCATATATTCTCTGTATATATTTCTCATATATATATATATATATATGAGATATAGATATATATATATATATAATATATGATCTATTTAATTTCCAATGAGCAGGAGCACCTGGTCAGAATAGCCCAGTGCATCAAGGCCTGTCCTTGTCCCTCAGCTGCTCTTTGGCTCTGCACAAACTGCTCTGACCTTTTCATCTCTTCTGCCATCTGCAGAATGACCACAATGCCTGCTGCTCTGCTCCCACAGAGTTAATGAATGTAGTATGAAGCACTCTGAGCCCTCAGATAAAATCAATGTTATTAAAATCATGTTTTTGTTTTTCTCCTCAGTGAGTTCAGGTCATGCTGGCACCAAACCTTTTCAATAATGCTGGCAGCATTCACAGATGCATTTAGATTGTTTCTGAGAAAAGGAGCCCCATCCACTGATGAGACAGAAAAACAGCCTGCAAACAAAACTTTTGAAATTATTAAACTGGGGAGTTCATGTACAATTTAGTATGTAGGACTCTTTTAGCCTTCTTGTTGAAGGTGCTTATTAACTGTTAAGATAATTTTGTGTTTATCCACAGAAATATATGTAATACATGTTTTTACAGGCCAGTATTTTTCTGGCAAGATACTTCTACCTTAATCTCTCAAAATATTACAACATTTTACATGAAGGTGTGTGATTATGATACCAATATGTGATTGATATTACTATTATTATTATTGGTATTACTATTATTGGTATTACTATTATTATTATTATTATTACACATGTTTTTACAGGCCATATTTTTCTGACAAGATACTTCTACCTTAATCTCTTAAAATATTGCAACATTTTACATGAAGATGTGTGATTATGATACCAATATATGATTGATGATATTATTATTATTATTATTATTATTATTATTATTATTATTATTATTATTATTATTATTATTATTATTATTATTATTATTATTATTATTATACATGTTTTTACAGGCCAGTATTTTTCTGACATGATACTTCTACTTTAATATCTCAAAATATTGGAACAGTTTACATGAAGGTGTGTGATTATGATATCAATATATGATCGGTATTACTAATATTAGTAGTAGTAGTACTATTATTATTATTATAATACAGGTTTTTACTGGCCAGTATTTTTCTGACATTAATCTCTCAAAACATTGCAATATTTTACATGAAGGTGTGTGATGATGATATCAATATATAAATGACATTACCTGAGAAGGGTTAAGTGTAATATGTAGGTTATGACGAGTATTTAAGAAACACTTTAGAATCTTTCCAATTGCAACATTTATTGATGCCAAACGTCAACCAAATGGCCACAGTCTGTAAGAAAGCAGGTGAATACCCAATTTATGTTCCCATTATGATTGCCTCCTTCAAATGGAAGCCTAAAATGCTCTCCATTATCTGTCAGCCCTGGCTCAGCAGGGAGGTCCCAGAGGTGCCAACGTGATGCCAATCCAACAAGAACAGAAGGAGGCTCAGGGAAACTCCAGATGTGTCAGCCTGGCCTGGTGCCTGGCAAGGGTCTGGACCATAAGTTGAATGCCAGAGCATTGAGTTTAAACAGGACCAAGTGCCTGGTTGTACATTTTGGCCACACCAACCCCCTGCAGCTCCCAGCTCTGAAGAGCAGCTGGCATGAAAAATGTGTGTTTTATTATTGGCTTTTTGCAAATATTAAAATGAATATTATATGTGTTATGTTAGAAAGTTATGCTGTATTAATTCTCTTAAGTAGTGTGTTAAATATAGTCTTAGGTTATAACATAAGGTTAAAATAGAAACTATGCTATGTAGGATACTTCTTTTTTAAAGAAAGGACTCACAGTGAGATATCAGCCACAGAACACCTAAATCTTTCTGATAAAGAGAATTTATTGCTCCATTATCAGGAGAAATGAACTTCTTCCTGACTTGCTCGGGTAGGATGATGCCATCAGGATTCAGAGGAAGAAGCTGACACTGCCCAGACAGAATCCTGTGTTTGAGTGGCATTTATGCCTCATGGATGAGGTGTATGAATATGCAACACGCTGTTGTTTTTAAGGGTTAATCCTCTGTTAATGTGGGTCCTTTTTCAGGCTTGTGCTGCCCAGAGAAAAGTACCTGGACCATCTGTAACTCTTCATTTTCATTGTCTCAAATTGTCCAAAATTTTAATTTATTTTTATAACCATTTTGTTACAATTAAACTTTTAAAATTTTAAAAACCAAGTGATTGGCGTTTCTCACAGCTGGGAAGGTGATTGAGAGCAGCTGAAGCTGAGCCCAGGGGGGCAAGAGGCCAATGGCACCTGCCTGGATCAGCAGCAGGGCAGGGATTGTCCCTCTGTGCTGGGCACTGCTGAGGCCACTCCTCAGTGCTGTGTCCCTTTCTGGCCCCTCGGTTCCAGAAGGACATTGAGGGGCTGGAGCAAGTCCAGAGAAGGGAAGGGAAGTTGATGAAGGGTCTAGAGAATAAATTTGATGGGAAGTGGCTGGGAGAGCAAAGGGAGCTGGGGAGAGCTCAGGGTTGAGCAAAGGAGGCCTGTGGGGAGCGTTGTCCCTCTCTAGAGCACCTGGCAGGAGATGGAGCGAGACGGGGATTGGGCTGTCCTCAAAGTGACACAAGGGCTTAAGCTGTGCCAGGGAGGTGAAGCTGGACATCAGAAGGAATTTCTTTACATTAGGAGTTCTGAACCATTGGAAGGCACTGCCAGGGAGGTGGTGGAGCCACCATCTCCGAAGGTGTTCAGGGCCCAGCCAGATGTGACATTCAGTGCTCTGCTCTGGTTGACAAGGTGGTGTTTGGGCCAGAGCTTGATGCAAAGATCCCAGAGATCTCCTACAACCTAACTGGTTCTGTGATTCTCTGAAACTGACGCCTGGTAAAGACAGGGAATCCTTTCAAGGTAAGTAGGATAAACTCTAACATTTTGTAAAACGATTTTGCACGAGGTCACATATTCCACTGACCAATCTATAGACACAAATCCCTAGAATTGTTAGCTGTTCTCTGGTCTTTTTATCCACAAAGCACACAGTGTTCTACAGTTTTAGAGCTATAATGAATCTTTGAAATCATATTAAGGTACCAGTAGCAAGAATCCTGTTAAATTATTTGAGCAGGAAGAGCAAATCTACCTGCATTTGAAAATTTGTGATGAAGTTAATGGTGTGAGTTCTTCAGCCGCATTTGTTTGGGTTGTCTCTGGATATAACACATGGGTAATTTAACCTTGATTGGTCTTGAATGGTTCCTAAATTGCTCGGTGTTTTCTTAATGATTGTGCATGCTTTCCTTAATTTTTTAGCCTGTGTGGGCAAGGACGAAATGCACAGATACAAATTCATGAAGAAGTCAGGAGGTTCTGGATTATTCACATGTAGTCTGTGACCAAAGCCTCATGTCAGTCATACAGTGCAGTCTCAAGCTCAAAGGTTTTCAGCTTAGAAAAGCACAGTTTGTATAAACACCTATGTTACCTCTATGTATTTGGTGGCTATTTTTATTATGCCTGCCTTTGACTTGGTTTAAAAGCAAGACACTCAAAATACACTCAGCCAAAAGAGCTCATCAGGTGAGTCCAGCAGGTTCAAACCAGTGCTCTGGCCAGAATCTGCTTTTTGGTTTTCATGTGGCACTCTCATGTGTTACAAGTTGAAAGTGAAGTCTTGTCTTGAATTAGTCTAATAAAAAATTTTCCATCTGGAATGGAAAAGACTGTAATTCCAATCTTTCATGAAAGCCTTACAAATTAACTTGGGAACAATAAATAAATGATCTTTTAATGTATGTAATTGGAAGAGAATTTTGTGTTCTAGCAGCTTCTGGTGATTTATCCTAATGGTGGCAAATTTATTGAGATGAGAAAGAGAGGAGCAAGGAAATCTGCCTGCCTATGTGTTTCCTCTTGTCTAACAGCAGCTGCATCTCTGGAAAATGTGTTCTAATGAGAATATTTATTTTTTCAATAGGAGACTAAACTGCTTTATAGAGTTCTGGATTGAGCCAAATGACTTTTAAAGCCCAGAAATTAAATTTTGAAATGTGTCAATTTAGGTTCTAGCTTTGTTTTCAGTTGCTGCTGATGCAGGTTTTTTCTTTTGGAGTCTGACTGACATAATATGTGAACACTTAATAAATAAGTTGCACATAAGGTGATGGAAAAATATTATATATTGCCATACTTTCTTTGACTTAATCACAGCCTATGCAGTATCTCTAAGGACCTGTAGGGAATAAATTTAAGTTTTCCTGATAGGTATATTTTTAATAAGCTTTTATGCTAGACAGTTGCCAGAATGTGATCAGTATCTGTTATTGATTAATAGGTGAATCAGGAACACAAAACGAACCTGTTCTTGAGAATCAGCTCCTGGGATTCTATCAAGCTGCTCTGGAAGTACAGCACGTGCAACAATACATTAGCAGCTTGGTATTTATATAAAAATATGAAGTGGTAAATAGAAAGGCAGTATCTGGCAATAGAAAGAATTCTTCAAGTGGCAGAATTGCTGCAGAAGATCTTTAACTCGTGTGCTGTTGTGATTAATAATCGTTTTAGGCATTTCATAGCTTGCCCTGTGAAATTGTATGCAGAACTTACCACAATAACAGTTAAGTATTACTTAACATAAGAAAATACCTAGATTCAAACTGAATCAGACTGACAGTGGATCTGCCCAGTGTCCTCTCTAATAACCATGGCCAGCAGCTCATGTCTGGGGCAGAACATGAGCACAGGGCAAGCAGGCAGCAATATTTGCCCAGAATACCCTGCCAGCCTCTGGTGATTTCCAGCTCAGGGTCCTGAACTTTCAAACACAGATCTGATCAAATTGAATTTTTCATTCCTCCATGTCTGTGAATAGGGAAAAGCAAAGTGACTCCTGCAGGCAGATTTGCTCATTGGAGATCTGTTTTATCAAAGTGGCAGTTGCCTAAAGAAGGGAATTGGAGGCTGCCAGATGTTTAGTGGCTGTTTATTGCAACACTGACTGTAGGCTTGGGGGAAGAGATCTCCACTTTGCCTGGGAGCTGCTGCTGCTGCCTGCACCTTACTCACAAAGATGTGGGTGAAAACATTTGACAAAAACATCAAGTGAAGCCACAGTGCCTGTTAACCCCAGTTTGTAGGACTGCTTTTTGTCTGTCCTGACGTGCTGAGCTGTGATGTGTCATTCCTCAGCAGGCATGTTCAGCCACATGTGTCACGTACAATGTGATGTCTGTATCCTGGAAGGATTTGCCACAGTGTCAGCTCTGGATTTTGGGGCAGAGGGAGGGGGAGAACTGTTTGGGGTACTGCAGTCTACACATTGGAAAACAAAGACATTTCCCAGTTACTCCTTGTAGAAAACATCCGTATGGATGGTTTCATTTGTAAGTAAATTGCAGAAATCGTACCTGTTGCTTGTTTTAAGGTTTTCATTGTCTGTTCTTACAAAGTAAGCAATGACATCAGAGTGTCTTACTGAGAGAAAAGTGACTCGCCTCCATCACCCAGCAGAGAAGTCCCTGATGCATTTTGCTATTGATGTTTACAGAGATGGAACTGGCCTGTGAACTTGGAGATAGACATGGTAGATATCCCATAGTGTCACTTTAAAGACAAAAAATTCAACAGAGGCCAGGAGGAGAGGGAGCAAGAGGACACTGAGCAATTTAGATTGTTTAGGACCTGTGCTGCTCCATCCTCCAGACAGCCTAGCTCATAAGTACACCAGATTAAAAGAAAGAGTTTTTGAATGCTTCACTATATTTTGGTTCATCATGAAACACAAGTTTGTTCAAGCTGTGAGTGTAGCTGGCTAGTAAATTGCAAGTTGTGTGCCTTCCTGCAGCAGATAGAACATTTTTCATCCAAAAGGCTGAAACCCATAGCCCCAAAACATGAGGTTCTGTGGGACTGATGGGAGAAGTAAGGCAGTTTTGGAAGTGTTCTTTGACCTCTTCGAAAAATGTTTTTTCATTAGCTGTGCTTGGCTCATGTGCAGAATTTTGCCTTTGTGCCGGTGTTTACACTTCTTACATTTTAAATGTCTATTTGCCTATCTTGGCAAATTGTGCTTGCATTTTTTTAGATGGTGAAGCCATTACACTTCAGTTTATTTTCAGTTTACTGTTCTACTTTTGTTCCAACAGGGAAGGAGTCTGTAGGGATTCAAATAACAAGCAGTGCCTTGTAGGTGCAGATGAAGTCCAGTGCACAGAACTGATGTGGCATCAGTTTCTGCAGAGTGCACCATTGCCATGTGCCAGCTCACTGGTGTGCACAGAAACAGAACCAGCAGTGGATAATTTGGTTGCCCACCAAATGAGATGAAGAAAGTTTCTTTTCTCTTATGGGCCCGTGTCTCAGCTGTGAAAACTGTCCAAGTATGTTAATTTTCTCATTTCATAGCTCTTTCCAGTAAATAGTTCTTAACTCATGCTTTTTCTGTGCCTGCAATTCTCCTCTCTGTCCCACTGCTGTGTGAGGGAGAAGTGAGGGAGTGCCATGTGGTCTGTGGTGTTTCACTGGCAACACTAAAGCATCCCTAAACATGACATAGGGCCTCCTACACGTACCATTCCTGTTTGGCCAAAGACCCTTTCAATCCACAAATGAGTTTAAATTCAGTGTATTTTGAAGGCATTTATTACTGGCTGTGGTCTCTCTGCAGTCTCTGCACATCTCTTTCATTATGATAAAGGCTTGTGGAACCTGCAGCACAACTCGAGCCGGTTCAGGGCTATTTTCTCACCCTGGAGATGTGAGATTGCACAAGTTGCATGGGCACACATGTGTGAGGGTTGTGGGAAGCTCTGTTTCGCATCCTGTAAGGCAGGCATGCATGTTTCCATGCATTCAGCAACTATCAGAGAGCCAGCAGCTTCTTTCTTTTACATCATTGAAAGATGACACCAGGGGGAAGCATCTGTCTTTTGTGGTTTTGCAACAGGACTTCTTTCTTTCAGAAAACTGTAGTTAGGCCATGATTAAGGTTTAGATATACAAGTTATTTTTAATATTATTTGGAGAGGTAGTCAAGCAGTGGCCTCACTTGACGTGGATGGCAAACTCCCACTGACTGTGCCATGGTGAGGTTTTCATTCAATACAAAGGCAATAAAGAATCTGATTCATAACGAAGGGAGGAAAAGATGAATCAATTCAGGCTGTGTGGGCAGATTCTTTCCTGTGCTGTTAACTGTGCAGTGCCATCAAAACAACAAGGTCTGTCCCTATCTCCTGCTGTATTAATAGTTGTTCTTTACTTACAGATGACTAAACACAATTAGCCCCTAAAATTAGCTGTTGTTGTCAATGGAAACTGTTGAGTGATGGCTTTTTCTGAAAAACCCTTGTAAATACTTTAACATGAGAAATATTTTGAAATTGTCTGAATTACAGCTTTTTAAAAATTATGTAAGGGTTGACCAAGTGTTGTTTGTAGACTTTTTTAAAACAATGTGTTTTTTAGTATGTATACTACATCCATCAGAAATCTTTCTTTTTGTCCAGTGATAAAATAATTGTTAAAAATATCATAAGAGTTATAACTGTCATAAAAGCAAATAATATGATCTTTTATACATATTATTTCATTTGACATATCTTGCTGAATGAACCTGCTAGAGTCATAGCTCAGAAATAATTTATTATAGTGTCCCTAATTACTATGAGTATGGTTTAATATTTGAAAAAATTACCGATATAAACTATTCAATTAACTCTGCATGTTTATTTCTGATTAATTATACTATATATAGTGCTTCTCTATTAAAATAAATAATGTCAGTTACAAAAATTGTCAAATAGTATGCTAAGTCAGGTCTGTTTGGCCAGCCCAGAGTGGCTATTTTTTTCAGTACTAGACTTAATTTTTTTTTATGAACATTTTAATTTCCATGTCATTTTCAGGCAGAACAGAATCACTTTTTTTTTTCCTTCTTATGGGTTATGTTTTTCTATTATGTGCTTCTCAAGGTACTTTGAATTATCTTTATGTAATAAATATGCATTGATGCACTGTCTTAATTGATCAGGGTACCACTATCCTATTATTTCCCTACCCTTGAAGCAAACCAAACCCAACCCTTATTCCATATTATCTATACTGGCTGAGTCCTAAAGTTTGCACATTGAATGAAAAAAAAAAAACCTCAAGACTTTTACTTCTCAACTCTAACCAGCTGAAAAGATATGCAGGTCTCTGTCTGCAGTTCTTTCACTACTATGTTAGAAAATTAAAACATTGGGTGAACAGTTAACTTGGGACACCTGGTCAAAATGAATAAACTGCCTTGGTGGCCATGGCCAGAACCTGCTGCCCTTCTAAGAACTGGGTGAAATTCATGTGCTCCTTAATATTGATTCCCATGACAAGTTGTGATTTCTGTGACAATTGACAAGTTGTGATTTCTTCTGGTATTCTCTCTGGCTGTGGTCTGTGGGAACAACACCAGAAGATTAAGGGAGAATTGAATTAATGAATTAGTAGTTGCAAACACCAATTTGGAATTATTAGAGACTGTTATGAAATAGTACATCTCAAAAAAGGTGCTAAAACCTAAGGCATCTCTTTGACACATAACAGTGATGTTTAGATATTGTGGTCCAAATTCAGTGTCATATGACTGTAAGAGAAGGGTTTAGTCACTTCTTTTCATGTTGTCTTGTTGAATCTCTGACTTAATAGTTGCCAAATGTTTTCACATAAACTGATTATGCAGCTGCTGCTGGTTTCTGTGTTTCAGCAGCTCTAAATGTGGGGCCCTTAGGAGAGCACAAAAATAGATTTGGGGCTGGCTGGGCAGGATTGGGTTTAGGGCTGCCTGGCAGGGATCACAGCTAATGCAGCTGCAGAGCTCTTGGTTGGTACTGTGCAATCTGAAATGGATCCATTTATTTGCTCTGCATCTGCTCTTCCCTGTGAAGAACTTCAGGAAGAATATTAGTAGTGACCATGGCAGGGAAAATTGCCCATAAGGAAGAGGGGCATAGTTATGCAGTAAATACAAATATTTCTGAAACAAACTTACATTGTGGGAATATTAAGATGGTGAATGCTTGCACATCAAGATTTACATATCACTGATGGGGTTTGTGTTAACTTTTTGTGCCCTTGAGAGGCTTTGCAGAAATCTGAGCCCTTCTGTGCTGGGATGTATCAAGTAAATTACCAGCAAAAGCAGTGAGATTGGTGCCAAGCTAAATGTGGGCACTGCAATGAATATTTGTGTTTACAACTGGGAATAATGTACTTTTAGTAGATGTATAGGCACAGGATGAAATATTTAAAGTTTCTTGACATTAATTGACAGTTAAATATTTGCTAGTGTGGTGTGGCTTGCTTTTGAGAAGTAGGAAGCCCTTGTGATTTTTTCTTCTGTCACTGGGATCAATGGACACTGCTTTGCCATTAAGCTCAGCAAATGTAGGATTGAGAACAAATTAACTCATCACTATACACCAGTTCTGTACAGCAGGGGAGGCAAGAAGAGGTGAATTTGTGATTGCTGCACCTGTGGCCATGGAAAAAGATCAATGCCATGTTGGCTAATGAAATAATGGTATTAAATCTCTTTCAAACACTATCTTTGTTCAAGGTAGCACAATGCCATTTTTATGGACATAACTACTATTTTTTCATAGTTAGAGCAGAAGAGCATGGAATAAGTAAGATTTAAAAATAGCAATTGTAATTACTGTCATTTATGAATGCTGGCAAATTACTATAGTAAAGGAATAGTTTAAAAGGAGTAGGTTTTCCAAGTTACATGACAATTATATGTGAGCTGCCATACTTTTGGTAGTCAACAAAACAAATGCAGACACATAGTTTTGTTCATTTGTTCCAAGAGGGTCTGTGAATAATGATAGATTTATAAAAGCTAATTACAGTTAACTCCCAAAACAATTGGTTGTGTGAGATAGTAACTGAAAAATCTATAAACATCTCATGTGTGAGTCTGACAATGTGAATACAAATTTAAATATAAATGAATACTTGGGTATTTTATTCAAACAGGCTTTAAAGCTGGTTTAATCTTTACAGCACCTCCCCTGACATGGGCAGAACAATCACAATGGGAAGAAGTGCCCTAATGAAGGGTATTTGAACACTGATCACTGTAGATGTGTGCACCAATCTGGAGATCATGGGATTTTCTGTGCTATGTATGCTGTGTTACCCTGGAGTCCTCTCAAATCTGTACAAGAGCAAAGAACTTTTCTGTTAGCTACTTTCAATTTAGGATTTGTGACCCCAGTGGTTTTATCAGCTTGATTGTTTCCTGTTTAAAAGAATTCATAAATGTGCAATATATAAATATAGAGCAACATATGGAGCAACGTATGTATAAATTGATTTTATTATTGTTGCCTGCTGCAGGATTCTCCCCTGTGCCCTCTGAAATATGATTGGTTCTGAGATTTCCAAGAGTGAGAACTCTGTACAGAAATTATTTATTTAATAAAGTTGTAGTTACCTTCAGGTAATTGTGATTTTAAGTAGGTACCTTTTGCAGCATCCCTGTTCATCTGTCACGATAGACACTCATGGATTCTATCCTAAGTGGTTTCACTGCAGTTTTCTTTGATTTTATTTCCTAATTTTTATTAAAATAATATTTTTCATTAATTTAGTCGGCTGTCCTATCTGGCACCTTTATTTTCAGCTGAGGAGATAGCTGGAATGTTTGACAGCCACGTGGATGCTGGGGAGGGGATGCCCCTTGGGGAGCTCTGCATGCAGCCATGGCACTGCTGCCCTGGGGATAAATGAATGAATGAATGAATGCCAGCTCAGGGGAGCACCACTGATCCCTCTCAGAGGCTGATGTGTATTGGCACACACGCATTTTATGAAAAATCCTTTCCTTAGGATTTTTTCCTCCTGAGAATCTGAGAGGCCTCAGGGACAAAATGTAACCAATGGTTATCTGCTGCTGTGGAATGCAACAGGTGCATCTGGGATTGGTCTCATGTGGTTGTTTCTAATTAATGGCCAGTCACAGTCAGCTGGCTCGGACTCTCTGGTCAGTCACAAGATTTTATTATCATTCCATTCCTTTCTATTCCTTTCAAGCCTTCTGATGAAATCCTTTCTTCTATTCTTTTAGTAGAGTTTTAATATATAATTTTCTTTTAATTTAATATATATAATAAAATAATAAATCAGCCTTCTGAAACATGGAGTCAAGATTCTCATCTCTTCCCTTGTTGGGGTTGCCTGCAAAATTCAACATTTGGTTACCCTGAGTCAGGAACATTACCACAGTGTATGAAAGGGGATCCCAGATGACTCAACCTTCACTAACATGGAAGTGCAAGGGTAGAAATTTCCTCAGTATTGTCTTTCAGTTTTTGACAAATATCTCACTGCCTCAGGCATTGGGTTCACAGATGATGTTGTGTCCTAACAATAGGTACAGTTTAAGCTTTGTCAAAACAAGTACCAATGCTCTCTTAAAACAATTTTCATCATCTAAATCACTGATTATCCTCATACCCACTGCCCTTTTTTTCCTTCTCTCTAGGCATACTTACAGCTCAATCCACAGTCCTGTTCACTCATTGTTCAGCTGTTGAAATGATTTTCCCTTCTCGTTCTTCAACTCGTCACAGGCTCTCCTCTTATTTTATGCTTTGGTTGGAACACACAAGTAGGATCCACAGCTCTGCTGCACAGACTGTCATAGTTAAAGGATATATTTGATTACAGGGTTTTCTTTATGCACGAGAAAATCTGACTTTTCATGGTTTTAAACTCCATTGAATGTTGAAGCAGCTTTGATTTTTCTAGAAATCTCTGACAGTGGTTTTGTTCCATGGTTTATGATTATCCTTTTTTTTCTCTCCTCTCTGTAATGTAGCATGCTGGTTTGTGAAAACATTACTGGGTTTTATATTAACCAGATTTCACTTGTATGCTTCAGATAGATTTTACTTTTTAGAAATTTTGTACAACGTGCAATAATACAACCAGCCTAGGCAGCATGGAACAGAGATGAAAACATTTCACCTCCAGGGCAGGTGTAATTCCCTGTCCCAGCTGTGAGCCCACCACCCTTGATGGCATGCTACCAGTTTTTGCCACTCTAGCTGTTACTGTCAATGGCTGGCAGGATCACTGAGGATGCAGAAGGACAGTGTTTGATGATCCAGGGGACAAACCAAAGAGAGCAGAGCATTCTGTGTCATGGAAATCCACCTCATACTCAGTAGTGATGGACTGGACGTGTTCTGTGATCTCTGCCTGGTAAGTGTTGGCTCAGCCTGGGTAAAGATCAGACATCCACACTTTAACACAGCTTGGTATGTCTTCTTTCTTAGTGCTTTAAACTTATCTTTTAGTGAAATTAGCTAATCACTAATTACACTGATACACTAATACATTGTCTTTCCTTTTATTTACTTTTATTTCCTATTTATTTCCTATTTATTTCCATTTCTATCCTTTTTCACTCTCTCTGTGGAACAGTTTCACTGAGGCACAGTTCTAAATTCTTGCTGTGTTATCAGTCTACTGATTTTAAGAAGAGCTTTAGGAAATAAGATGTAATTTGCTCTTTTATGCACACAAAACCACTGTGCTATGAATATATATTGAGAACATTAGGAAGAAAATTTAGAATTTCAGTAATAATTATTCTAGTTGATTCCAAGGATACCTTCAGACTGTAAAATCATTAGGACTTTTAAAACTATGTGGGGTTTTGCAGTGAATAAGAAGTCCAACCCTTCATGCAGAATGGGTGTAACAGAAATTTATACTCCAAAATATACCATTGAAACTTGAAAAATATAATTATAGTAGACAAATAAGAGAAACAAAGCCATACATCAGTCTTAGTGACAACTCCTGAGACAGGTGAAACACAAATTGCATTTTTTAGTGCCAAATAAGCCCCTTATGTATCTGGGCCAAATTTTAATGAAGACTAGCCAGAGACACTAAATTTTAGCTATTGGTTACACAAGTAGTAGGAAATAAAAAAAGTATTTAATTGTCAATGAAATGGGAGAAGACTGGCTATCCTTACTCTCTACTGTGCTTTTCCCACCCAACTGGTAATTGGTGTAAGTAAAATGGCAGTCCATAATAAGTGTATAGACTGCAGCTATTATTCAGTTGACAGTGGCATTGCTGCAGTGCTTGTAGTCTGGTTCAGAGCTGTTCTGTCAGTGTTGCTGTGATTGTTAACCCAGAGCTTCTTGGTGAAATGGCAGAGCACCAGCTCTGTGCTATTTTCTGGGTCCCCCGTCGTTGGGAGGAATGAATGAATGAATCTGATTCCATGTTCTTAGAGGGCTAATTTATTATTTTATGTTACTATATTATAGAAAAGAATGCTATACTAAAGAATAGACAAAGGATACAGACTGAAGGCTAAAAGATATTAATGAAAAACTCATGATTCTCTCCAGAGCCCTGACACAGCTGGCTGTGATTGGTCATTAAGTCAAAACATTTCACATGAAACCAATCAAACAATGCCCAGTTGGTAAACAATGTCCAAACCACATTCCAAAGCAGCAAACACACGAGAAGCAATCAGATAATTATTGTTTGCATTTTTCTCTGAGGCTTCTCAGCTCCCCAAGAGAAGAAATCCTGGCAAAGGGATTTTTCAGAAAATGTGACAGTGACGCCAGCTCTGAGTTCCTTGCTGCACCACTCCTCAGCCAGCAGTTTGCTGACCAGCCTGCTCTGGCTGAATCTTTGCACAAGTTTCCCAGCTGTAAGAATGGATGGAAGACAGGTCTAGGAATTATTGCTGTTCCCAGCTAATGGGTAACATTGCAGCAGAGAGCATTTTCTGGGCTGGTAGGGGGAACACTACAGGGTGGTGTGACAGGGGAGCTGCTCTGCAGCCTCTGCATCTGCACTGCAGTAGTTTACAACCCTTCTCCACAGCACAAAAAACAGTCACTGAACTGATCTGAAGTGTCTGCTCAGTCCTAATTTGCTTTTCTGTGCATGCTCCATTTTAGATAAGCCTGATTGTATGTAACACTTTAAGTAATTTCTAATTTTTTTCCCTTTCTTTTTAACAGAATTGGAGGCTGGAGCACATTGCTGAGCAACCTCAGGTGGCTATTTTCATCTGTTCTGATAACAGTATTTATTCTGAGCAAAGATATTTGTTCTCTCCCTAGGAGATAGCTTTAATGTGCATTCATTCTGTGAGTTAGAGGAGCTTTCATGCTCCTAATTCCAATCTGTTTGATCTCCTACTTAAATTCTAAAATAAGTCTAGTAATTCATGCAGCTAGTATATGTTGGATAAGAATGTATTGATAGTTTGTTCCATTTCCTTTTGTAGAAAAGAAGTAAAGTAATAAAGACAACCTCAGGCCCCACTGAGCCTGTTATTTCTGTTAATTTTTGCAGGTGAAGGGGAGTCTGAAAACACATTAATTCACCTAAAATGTGATTCAGCCTTATTTTAGTACTGCTCTTCTATCATTTACAAGCAGAAGAGACTTCTTGAGTCACTTTAGCCCTCATTTACCAAACATTTTGTATGTCAAGGAAAATAGTAAATCCTTTAAGACTCCAGCTACCAGAGAGAGTAAGCCCCTAATATAACCAAAGCACAAAAGGATTTATCATAAACTAAACTAAATTATCCAAACTCATCTCATCAGTAGATTTGAAGGAACTGGCAGAAGAGAGAGATCAGTTCAGCATCTTAGTAGATATGGGGTTTCACTATTGTCCTGCAGTGCTTTCCTACTGAGTAGATAATAAACCCCAGCATCACCACAGTTTAAATCAATCAGATCCAGTTTTTAAAAGACAAAGTCAGCAGGGAGGTGGGAGATGTGATGGTGAAACCACCTTTCAGGGTGGCACCACAAGTGAAATCCACGTGCAGGAGCTCCCTGTCCTTGTGAGAGCTGCAGAATTCCTGTGTGTGCAGGGCACTGGCAGGAGCTCAGAGATTCCAGGGCATGGGGATGAGTGAGCTGTGCTGGCCTGTGATGGATGGCAGCTGAAACAGCTGTCACAATTCCTGACATAAAGCAGCAACTTGAGATTGAAAACCCAATCACACTGAAAATATTTAAAGCCACAAAGAAGAGAGAAATAAAACAGTGCTGGTTGTGGCCTGGCTTCTTTTTTCAGGTGTCTGGAATGACTTGTCCAGTGGAGCTTAATGATAAAGTGCAGCTTAAAAAATGTGTTAAGGAACTGTGATAAACTTCCTCCAATTATCTCTGTAAGTATTTGAAACACAGACAACTCTAATCCTCCTCTGTAATTATGCTGCATGTTTCAAAAATCTGATCTTAGTAACACAATTAAACACAAATGAGACATAATTTACTTAATGGAGAGGTTGTGTGGACCTTCAGTTTTGTTAAGAGAGCTAAGTTACAAGTATAAAAAAACCCCTAATATGCAATTAATGCTGCCTTGATAGTAGTTACAAAGACAACTGAACCCTTTCAAGAGAGAATAATTTTATTTTGTTTTTCAAGCAATTACCCTAATGTAATTGCTGCTCATAATCTGGTCTGCTTGATGCAAGCTCAGAATTTCATAGAATGTTCAGTGTAATAGAGGAATATCACAGCTTTGCACTCTCTTTGCCTATACATTGGTGATGTTCTTACACTATTTCTCCATCAAACAATTTGTATTTGCCCTCCTGTGATACCAAATTGCTCATATTTATTCCCATCACATTTCATGAAATGAATGTGAATTATAACAGGGTTTTTTCAGCTCTACACACAATTCATGAATAACAAATTCCTAAAGAAGAGGAAGGAAAATAGATCACTGTGAAGTTTAGTAATGATCTGTAATGGATCAAGGCAGAAATAGTGTTAAAGTTGGTGCAGCAAAGCACCCTTGGGAATTTCCTTCTCTTTCAGGGAGAGTGCAGTTGTCACTAAATGTAAACCTTATTAAATGCAGCTCGAGAGTGCTGTGCAGCGATGCAATAAACCCAGGGATGAACAAATAATGTCTCACCACACCCAATGTTTTCTACCCAACTTTCTTTAATGCCAGCTGTCAAAAGAGAACAGTGGTGATTATTATGGGATCACAGCCTTGCTGATCTGCACAAGGCTGTGCATGCATTGAAACTGATGCTGAAAGGGAGATAATGCACATAAATTACTTGTGGAAATGGTAAAATTATAGTCTTAGTTTAAAGACATCTCAACCAAATTAATCCCTTAATACAGATGCTTGTAAAAGAAGCATAAGTTTTATTAGTTACAAAAACTAGGTACAGGGGGAACTGATGTGAAAGTAATAAAATGACATGTAATGAGAATAAGACAGGTATTACACACATGGATAGGCTAATGTTTTTTATTTTAATGTTTTAGTACTAATGTTGATGGAATCCATAATCTTATGTCTTCATTTTTCTAATGCATATTTTAAAAAATTGTAATATCTTTCGATTACACTCAGTAAACCTTTATCAAAATTTTATTTTGGTGGTGTAACGTGACTTTTGTGATCCAATTCTGTCAAAAGCATTAAAATGAATGAATGTACCTATAGCTCCAGCATACATAATGTATAACATCTACTCCTAGAGCCATCTCTGCACCATGTTTTGAAATGGGATATGAAGGTTTGACACGTGGCTTGAGCAATGATTCAGTTTGGCACAACTGTTTTAAAGGGATTTTAAAATAATCTGCAAATCACCCTGAAGTAGAGCACCTAGGATGGGGTGTGTTTTCAAGGTAGATGTTGTGATGTGATAATTAATTCCCCCAGGCCAGCAAATGATGGAGCATACACATATCTACATTCATATATGTTTTCTAAAATATACATATATTTATGTGAACACAAAAGTGTGTGACTGAAAATCAGGTCTCAAAATTTTAAATTAGTCCTATGTGAACATCAAAGCATAACTCTAAACTGAGTGGATTTTATCTTAACAAGTTAGTGGCATGGACACAATCTGTTAAAAAAGGAGTCTGCAGCCATCATTTTGCTTTCAATCCTATACAGTGTGCTGTTTTTGTGAGATGCAAGGGTGTTATTTAATGGAAATGAGATATATAATTTACTCATAATTATCACAAAAAAGGTTAATGCAGAATATAGAAGTGACTGTATATGTTTTTCAAATTATAATAATAGACTCACCAAGGAAAAATTCTTTTATGAAACATTCCATTATTGCCTTTACAGACCCATAATTTGAGGATTACTGCTCAAAAATCCAGATGAAATGATTTTACAATCTTGGGTCCATTAAAGGTTTAAGAATTGTCTGGTTAGATTACAAAGAATTTAGATGTGAAAAATGTTGTGTGATTTATTATGCCATTTAAAGTTGCACAGACACATGTGAAGTAGGCTGTATCTGCAGAACAGACAGATACTGCTGTGCTGAGTGTGGGGCCTTCTCACCTACAGGCAAACTTTGTACCACTTATTATTTCTGCATCTCTAGCACAGTAGAAGTATTTATTATGACATCCATTTCTCTCATTCCAGGTACACCCAACATGATACTGCTGATCCTCAGGCCAATTATCCATTAGGCATTAATTAAGAGCCAGAGTGATAGGAAAATGCAAATTACAATTATAATAATTCCAACAAAGGAGTTGATAAGGAAAAGGTAAGGCACAGGTCTGTAGCTCAGTGAGGCTAATGATCTCAACCTGAAGCACTACTATAGCCACACTTTATAATACTCAAATAAAAAGGCCTAAAGCACCGGTACTGGTTCTCAGGAGCAGTGTGTGAGCATCTGCAAAAAGGAAAACAAGGAAAAGTTCAGCAAACACGAGGTACAGCTGGTTCACTGTCGCTGTTAGGGCAGCCTGGGCAGGGGTTCCCGTCCCCTTGCACTGCTTTGCAATTCTCCTCGTGAAGTTCCCAGTTAACTTCTGCCCTCTTGCTGCTTGTAAACACATTAAGCTTTGTCCATTTTCAGTGGGAGAGGATGGGTTTACGTCGTTTACAGCAATCCGAACTGGCTGCCTTGCTGTGGATACGTTACCTGTGCGATGACAGATGAGTTGTTTCACGCTCGGCAGGGCCTGGGAGGTTCGGGCCTGGGTCCCAGCGCTCGGTGCGGCTGAAGGCGCTGAGAGCTCCAAGGGCAGCCGGGCTCCTGGGGAGGCTTTTCTCCGTGCGCCCACCACCGATCACAGCCTTCACCCGCGGCAGCGGCAGCGGAGCCAGCTCAGCGTAGCTCCGGAGGAAACTGCCGGGAAAAGGCATCCGGGTGACCGCAGGGCCGAGGCGGCTCCCGGCCGGGGGCTGGCGGCGGCGGCACTGGGCGCGGCCTCCCGGCCTGGGCCCGCAGTCCCGCGCACCGGCCCGGCTCAGAGGCGGCCCCGCGGGGCGCAGCGCTGGGCCCGGCCCGGCCCGCGGGCTGCCGGCACCATGGCCGCGGGCGCAGGGGCGCGGCGGGAGCCGGGAGAGCCGAGCCTGACAGGAAGCGCGGCGGCCGGCGCGGCGCGGGCGGGCTCGGCCCTCGCCGTCCCTTCCGCCCCCGGCCGCGCTCCGCCCGGCGGCCCCTCAGGTGTGCGCGGAGGGAGCGGAGCGGGGCGGCGCTGCGCTCCCCTCGCTGTCTGGCCCGGCCGCCGCAGCCGCTCGCAGGCGGGCCCGTCACGTGGGGCAGCGGCGGCGGCGCTGCGGTCGGGTCTGTTCTCTGCCACCTGCCCCGGAGCGGCGGCGCGGGCCGGCCATGGGGCCGCGCCGGCCGCCCGCTCCACTCCCGGCTCCCCGGCGGGCAGGGACACCGCGGGCCGGCGGCGCCGCCGAGGACTCCTGCGGCTCGGCGTAGCGGCTCGGCGGGCGCGGAGCCGCCGCGGTTCCCCCCGCGCTGAAGGGCAGGCGACAGCGACCCGCCATGGAGAAGGCAGCGGCCGCGGAGCTCCGTCAGGGCGCGCTGGCGCCGCTCACTGCCATCTGCCTGGGTGAGTGCGGCCCGGCCGCTCCCTGGCGGCGGGGCACGTCCGGGCACCGGCTCTGGGGACCGCTGGGCTCCCTCCTCCCCTGCGGGAAGTGCCCGTGGGGCGCGGGATGGGACCGGGCTGCACCGCCCGAATGGTGCCGGCCGAGCTCCCTCCCGTCACCGCTTCCGAACGGGCCCCGGGCCGGCGCGGCCCCGGCTCGCTCAGCGCCGCTCGGGCTGCCGTGCCCGGCCGTGTGGGGCCGCGCAGAGCGCTGCCGGGTCCGGCGGAACCCATCGCCTTGCCCTTGGCTCTGGAAGCGCTGCCATAACCTCGCATAGCCCTGAATTAAAAAAAAAAAAAAAAGTTTAGGAGGTATCAGCGGTTGTTCCGTGGGCTCTGAGCTTGTGCGGAGTGCGGTGCGGGCTCGGCCAGGGACTGCCCGGCGCTTCTCTTGAGTGGCAGCGGGAAGAAACATTTCCTCTCCCTCCGTGTCTCTGCCATATTCTGCTCTCTTCCTTCCCTTCTGCTTGAAGCCGTTGCTTTCCGCTCTGCTTCTCAGCAGGTGTTAATTTATGGCAACGTGATGAAGCGTATTGCTGCTTTCCAGTCTGTCAGCCCGTTCAGGCAGGGCATGGTTTTTGTTCGGCAGAAGCGTCGGCGCCTGGCTGTGACAAGAAGGAGCGAACGACAGGCCCGGCGTGTTTAACAGGGACACGAGAAGTTAGAGCTGCTAGAGCTGCCTTAACTCTGCCAGGGCATCCTGGTGGGGCAGCGCATCAGGAGCAGCCGAGCAGAGCTCTGCTGAGCCCTCCACGCTCACTTGGTAAACTGTCACAGCTCCTTGATGCAGAATGCTGTAACTCACATCTCTGTGCTAGTGAAGTGGATTAGAGTTAATTTTTAATAATCCCGAGTGACAGTTACTATTCGTTATGCAAACGATCAGAAAGGGATATCTTGTGGCCAGACTGCTTGTTCTGTAAAGCAGACTGCCTGTTTGTGTAAAAGTGCTTCCTTAACATCAGCGCTTACCTAGAAAAATGTAGGAAGTTGAAGTTTAAAGGCTGCTGTGGTTATTTCAAATGTATCTAGTTTAATTAACGTAAGTGCAATGTAAAAAGCTAGCTAAACCATAAAACACTTTGAACACCCAGGTCGTACAACTCTTCTTTTTTGCAGAGTCTTAACGGGATTTCAGAGATGTGCACAGCATGAGGATAATGTCTGCTGCACTTCTTATTTAAAGTTAGAGAAAGATACATCTTTTCCTTGTATCTCTGAATTTCTTATTGTTCTTTGGGGGTGTTTTGGGTTTTTTAAAATTTTATTTAGGTTTTTTTTTTGTTGTTTTGTTTTTGTGGCCCAGTCAGACCTTTATTAAACCTGTTATTAGTTGACATAAATAGCATGGTTGTTGTTAAAATGATTAATGAGATAATAAAAGGTTATGTAAACTCCAGAGCTGAAGTGAGAACACTTCTTGTGTTTAGCTGTGGGTGATGTCAGGCTGAAAGTTTAGTAGATTTCTGCTTTCTATGACTTCTAGAATTTCACTGTCTGGCTCTTCTTTTCAGCTGGAATGTTTTATTCCTATTCCTTGCACAACTGACAGTAGTGGAAGTTAAGAAACATGAGAGGTGGGAAGCTTGTAAGGTATTTTGCTTTAGTGAACCAGTAAGAATTTAATGCTGCTACTTTAACTATTTTTATGTTTTACTTCCTGCTTGTCTGTCCTTTCCTTTCATCCTTGTTTTTGGTCCTTGCCATTCTTTCCTTGTTTTCCCATGGGCTGTGTGTGGGTGTTTGGTGTCTGTATCAATGCACTGACCACTGCTGTGTGACCTCATCTGTAAACTGCTGCTCCAAAGGCTGCAACTGGGTTTGTTTCAACTGCTCTTTTGTGAAGCCATTCTGTTTATCATTTTGAGAAATACTGGAGGACACAGAAAGTTACCAGATAAGAAGGAATCAGTGAAACTGAAGTCTCTCCTTCTGGCTGTGGGGAAAGCCTGGTAGCTGTCATTTGGTTTGGAGGTGCCAAGATGTAAATTTCCCTTTTGATCTAAACAGCCACTTTCCAAGCTGAAAACCTCACCCTGAGAATTATTTAGCAATCCAGATGAATGGCACAGTAAGTTTCCTGCATGGAGTTCAAGCCTACTGAACCACTTCTGGGATTTTTTTCTGGCTTTCCCATAACTGCTCAACAGTTAAGAAAAAGGGAATCTAGGAAACTTTCTAATACTCTAGTCTCTCACCTGTTTTTGTTTTGACAAGAGACAAGAAGATCAGCAGGGAATGGCTGTTCTTTCTTATGGGCCTCTGCCAGTTTTGAGAGCTGGGTGCTGGTTTAACAGTGCTCTTGTGGCTTGATTTGAGGGTTTTGAGTGAGCAAAATGGATATTGGAAACTGTAAGCTTATTCAGTTGCTTGGAAAAATACCTGGTGTGACACTTAGATTTTATTTTAAAGAGCTATTTTTGCTGACTTCTTGAAGAACTTGCAACTGCAGCCAATAAAAGTTTTTTGCAGATAAAGGAGTATTTTTGGGTGTTCTCTTAGGTATCTGCCAGGTGTGGTGTGCAAGGCTGCCTATATTTACCACTGCATTTGTGGTAGTAAACTGGGGCTCACTGTTTAAAAGTCCTCTGTAATGCAGCTCTCAGTTGGCTGATTCCACTCTATTATGCCCCTTGTCTTTATCCTACTTATTTCCATTTAAAGGGCATAGGAGCCTCTTTTAAGCCATGTGAGGAAACCTCTGCTTCAGAGCTTGTTTCTCTTATGGCTGTTGGGAGTGTTCAGGTAGGAAACATAAAGATTACAGTGGTAGTACAGACCCAGACTTCCATACATTGGATCTTCAAACTCTGCTTTCAGTTGTGCTGATATTAGTTATGCAGAGTATATTCCTGTACTTCCTTTGGAGCAAAACCAAGTATTTGACTTCTCATGAATATAAATTTGTGACATAATCATGGATTAATTTCATCTCAGCCTTTAGGACTATATTTCTATGGTTACAGAAGTAGTGGCACTTTAATACTGGATGAGGAAATGTTGTGTTGCTGTTGCTGCTGTGATCCTGAGTTTGTCACAAACGGATGTGCTGCTTGCCAGAGTTAACAGGGCTGTGTTGTTTCCTGGTACAGGACAGTATTTTTGCTCCTAGGTACTCTTACTCACCTAACAGAGCAAACCAGCTCTGTGAAAGAAGAAATAATTACATGGCACACTGTTATTGTCACATAACAAATGTTACAGATGTTAGCTAATTATGTAATAAAAGCAGTGCTGTTAGGGTCCTTTGAACATCATAATAATGCTTATTAACACAAGTCTGTGGCTCAGGTGTGTTTCTCCTCAAGCTGTAGCATTACATAGACTGCCATTCCTGGTTTTGTGTGTTCCTAAAAGCTCAGTCCCAAGACTTAGAAGGAGGGGGAGGTCACTGCCCTTGTCCCTGAGGTGGAGCCCTGCAGTCTGTGATGAGTGACCCCAGGAGCAATCCTTCTCTCTGTTTTGTAGGGCCTGACCTCATCCTGAGCTCTGAGGTCCTCCCAAAAGGAGAAAATCCAAACTGTGGATAGCCAGATACTATGGAGGGACAGCTGTAGGCACCGGGGCTGCTGCACTGTGGTGGTGACTGAAAAATGTGCCTGGGCCTGAACTGGGAAGCTGAGGGATTGTTTTTTATTTCCACCCCTTTAGGACTTCTTGTACCGGTTTAAGTTGTAACAGAAGGCAGGGCAAGGGTCATTGTTTAGGGATGTGTTTGGACAGTGTAGAAGACAATGGGGGCCCACTCTGAGCCATAAATAGTGTTAATTGTCAGCTGCTTCCTAAATGAGTGTTGGGAACAGGGACGGTTTCTCTTCCTCTCTTCTCCTATTGTTGATGTTTAAATGATGTTTTTAACTAAATTCTTGCCAAGAGATTGCCTATTAAAAGATCTAGGACTTAACATGTGCAAAATAAAGCCAAAGTGAGTCCTCAGGCTGGGATGTTGTAAATTAAGTTTTTGCTAACATTTTAAACCTTTCTAATTTTTTTAAGCGTTTGTAATTTTACTGATAGCCTATCTTTGTAGATTACAGATTACTGCTGAAATGAGAGCAGTCAGTGAGACACGCTGTAATTTTTAAAGAATGTGTGGGGAAGCTAATTGGGAACTACATGTTAATGCTGACTTCTGGAGCAACAATGACACAGGACACGTTTTCTTTGGCAATAACTGCTCTTTCCAGATCACTTTAATGGTATACACTGTGAGAGGAGACTTGAGAAAGTGAAGAGTCTTTGGAGCTTAATTTGCAAGTCAGATATGTATTGCAAGTACTGCCTCATCCTGTTTTGATTGTATTAGTGGACCTTGTTGAAAACTTCATTGCTTTTGCTTAGTCAAGGCAATCATGTTAGCTTTAGCAGCTGATTTTCAAGGTGACATTTACCTGGGGGGAGCAAACTTTGCTGTATTCAGAGAAGTATTTAAGGATAATAATCGTGTTTTAATGTGATTGTTCTTCTGTGTTCTGCAATTAAAATTAATCCTATGGGAGATAATTTGAAATAGATTGGCAGTTGTTTCTTTTGGTAGCTGTTTCAGAGATACTAAACTTCCACTGTGTATTGACTTGTTTTAGCTGCAGTGAAGGATAACAGTTGAGTACACGACTTGCCTGTGCAGATAAGCAAAGTTCTTGTTGGGAAACTGGAATGAGTTTGTGCTAACACCCCAGGAATGGTGAACTATTGACTGCCACCCTGTACTGCTAGAATTTGTCTGAACATTGTTTTTCTGTCTTTACACAGTGAATCTCTTCCTGACTGGGAAAATAGAAAGTGCTGTTACCTCATTAGGTAAGACATGCTTTCCTTACCTCTATTTACTGTTCATTTGAGCTGTTACTGTTTGTTCCCTGTGCAGAGAGATGTTCTAATGAAAGAGTGACTTTTTAAATGACATTTGTTTAAGACAGACTAACGATGACATCTGAGGAAGTTTAGGACTTCAGGTCTTCCTGGGCTTTGTCCTGGTGTCAGCCAAAGTGAAGGATCTCTGTCCTGCTGTCCCCAAGGCCAGGGATCACCATCCTGTTGTCACTAAGGCGAGGGATTGCTGTCCCACTGTCCCCAAGGCTTGGGTGGCTGTCCCTGTGCCAGGGCTGTCCCCGTGTGTGCCTGGTGGGGGGACAAGGCCAAGGTGCCATGCGGAGGCCACGCCACTGTTCTGGTCACTCTGGCCCTGTGTTCTGGTCACTCTGGCCCTGTCTCTGTCCCTGTGTTCTGGTCACTCTGTCCCTGTGTTCTGGTCACTCTGGCCCTGTGTTCTGGTCACTCTGGCCCTGTCTCTGGCCCTGTGTTCTGGTCACTCCTGTCCCTGTGCTCTGGTCACTCTGTCCCTGTGTTCTGGCCACCCTGGCCCTGTCCCTGTGCTCTGGTCACCCTGGCCCTGTCAGGCTCCAAGGGCTTTGGCCATCGCCCTCTGTCACACACTGCTGTCATTGGTGGTGTCACTGTCACTGATTGTTTTCTCATCTGGTTGCTGTTAAATTGTGAATTGTAACAGTAAATTGTTATCTCATCCCCTAATCTGTGTTTCATCTCTCTCACCTGTGGGTTGGGGGACAGGAGTGGCTGTGGGGTTTATTTTCCACTTGGGTTTAAACCACAACAGGATTATGGACTGCATCATTGTCAGTGATAGATAAAAATTGTAAGCTTGAGGCTAAGGTCATAGTGCTGGGTCTGTTTAGAGGAAAACTGTGTGTTTGGGAAGTGTGCCTGGGAGCACCCAGTCAGGGAAAGTGGCTCATTCCTGAAGAAGCTAAAACAAGAATATTAGAAATGTCTCATGAATGTCAGTGTGGAAATTTAACCAGAATCACAGCACTTAGTGTAATTTCCTTCTCTCTAGCAGTGCTGTGACTTAGTGGCATTATTGGAACATTGCAGTCAGGGTCTTCTCAGTGATAAAATCTTCCTGTGACTGTCACTCCACCATCATACATGTAGATGTACTTTATTCCCAGAGAGGCTGCAACTTATATTAAAACTGGAAATGGCAAATAAGGGAGATGGGAGGAAAGATATTGGAGAACAGAAAAATAATTCTAGGACAGCAGATTGAATAATACTGGAGCTTGAGTGTTCAAGTCAAAATTGGGGGTTGAGAGCAGGTTTAAATCAGGAGAAGGTAGTAATTTTATGATTAGGTAACCTGCTTAAATTAAGCCTTAAATTAGAGGAAGTGTGGATAAACCATGCAGGACATGTTGTTTGCAAGACAGTATTTTCCATTCTTTCACTGGAAAAAGTACAGAATGTCACTTATGTCCTGTATGTTCTGCCTGGATGGTTCTTTAGCTTTTGATGGAGTTTGGCATCTGTTTGGTGTATGATGCATGAGTTTACAGAATGTAAATTAAGTAATTACACAGTTACTTACTGTTGTTGCTTACTTAGACTGGTGCTACTGTCCCAGCCTAAAATACATAGAGCTTCTTCCAGTTGGCTCTGCTGCTTTTTAACACTTTTTTCACTAGAAATAGAGTTGTAACATCTGGCTTTTATTCCAAAAGTATGCTGAAAACCTCAGAGTACTGTACCCTTCATATTTTCTTGTCTTCATACAGTTTTGAATTAGCTTGTCTCCTGATGGTGTAACTGGAGCTTGGGATGAAAATGATCATCAAAGGTCATTGCAAGAGAGGGGTGAAAATGATCATCAAAGGTCATTGCACCAGAGGGGTGAAAATGATCATCAGAGGTCATTGCAAGAGAGGGGTGAAAATGATCAACAAAGGTCATTGCACCAGAGGGGTGAAAATGATCATCAAAGGTTGTGGGATCTCAGCGCCTCAGGACTGATGTGCAGAGTGACCGAGACCACCCTTGGGGGGCTCGGAGGTCCTGGAGTGTTGCCAGAAGTGTCTGGTGGCTGGACTTTGATCCTGCACAGGAGACGACACCTGTATGAGGATGGGAGGATTTCACTGGGTGAATGGTGAAGGGATAAGTTAATTAGAGTGTGAGACACAGGGTTTAGGATTTCTGTACAGGGGGGTCTAAAGAAGTAAGATGGAGGAATTGGGGCGTGTCCTGTTCTTCTTCTTCTTCTTGGCCTCCATCTTCTGTGGTGATGGTGGCACTTTGGGATTGGTTATTACTAAAAGTGCACTGGTCAATAAGGGTAAAAGGTATTGGGGAAAAATGATAAATATTGTACACGTAACTTCGAGTATAAAGATAGGTGACCGCCCCGGGGGCTCTCAGTGTGCCCATGGCTGGCTGCTGTGCAGACCTCTGTCGGGCCAAGAGAAAATCTTTTAGATAAACAATTAATAAACACCAAGACCGAGAAAAGATCAGAAGTCTCCTCTCGTCCTTTGAAGCGCCGGCTGCCCAAGGCCACCCTGGGCCTTTCCAGGCCACCCAAACAGCCGAGAAACCGACAAAAGGTCATTGCACCAGAGGGGTGAAAATGATCATCAAAGGTCATTGCACCAGAGGGGTGAAAATGATCATCAGAGGTCATTGCACCAGAGGGGTGAAAATGATCAACAAAGGTCATTGCACCAGAGGGGTGAAAATGATCATCAGAGGTCATTGCACCAGAGGGGTGAAAATGATCATCAGAGGTCATTGCACCAGAGGGATCCATCCCTGTGCAGCTTCTCTGACCTGTGCTCACACCAAGCCAGGTGGGCCTGTTGATGGAGCACTGTGAGCTCAGGGTTTGTCACATCTGTGGGTGGAACCCTTGACTCTGCCTTCACTGGCTCTGGTCAGGGACAGAAGAAGCCAGCTGGAGCCTGGGCAAAGCAAAGGGGAGCCTGAAATCTTCTTTTTCCACAGGCATAAGGGATCTGCATTAAACCACATGTGCAATCCCCCCTTGAGGGAGCATTGTGAGAACTTGGGGAGAGTTTCCTGCTGACACTGAGAGAGCTACTTGAGGAAATGTGTATTGCCAAGAATTTGGGTTTGAGAGGAGGTTCCTGTGGCAAGTGCAAAACATCTTTTATCCTGGAGCAGATGGTTGGGATGTGTTCCTTGTGACTGGTGCAGAAGAATGTGAAGCTGCAGGATTTATTTTTGTCTGGGATTGTCTGAAAATGTATTCCAGCACAGCATAGAACCCTCAGTTCTGTCCTTTGCTGAAGCTTAATGTATGTTTTATTACAGTTACTCTTGCAAAAATAAGAGTAATATTATTAATGTAAAGAATTTGGAAATGTCATTGCATGTATTTGTAGCATACTTAACTGGCAGAGGGAATCTACTGCTGTTTACAGTAGAAGAAATCCATTTGATTGTTACAGAAAGCCTCATTAAGATTTATGCCCTCATTAAGATTTATATCCTCTTGACAGAAACTCTCTGAACTCAAATCTCTTCTGGCATTTGTCTAAGTTTGGGGTTTTCTTTTTCTTTGCTTGTTTAGTAGTTGTTGTTGTTTAGGGCTTTCTTTAACTGTGAAAGATTTATTATTGTTAATTATTTAATAATTTATGTTTTTTTTAAAAACACCATCTCAGTAAGATTTATTTTTGGTGGGTTGGTTGGACAATCCAGGAATTGGTATTTTTATGTTTCTTCAGTAATGTTAAATGTGGGAAATTGAAGCAGTTTGGAGTTTTTAGTGAATTGGGATTTCACTTTTCTTCTAGGTTTGTGCAGAAAGGCTATGGAAAGACACTGAATTGTTGAAAAAGTGTTATCACTATTCTTTTGTGTTATCACTATTCTTTTGTGTTGTAACTGATGATAAGGTCTATGGAATCCAGGACTGTGCCTTTCTATTTAGGAACTTCCCTTTCCTTTAGATGTTTTGGCAATTTGAGCAGGCTTTTGTTTGTTTTCCTGAAGGAATCACAGTGTCATGCTGAAGCCCTAAGTACTTATTAACACAGTACTTAGGCATGTGTGTGATTTTGCAGGCTTCATGGCCAGGAGCTGAGGATGGAATTGGGACCCTTTTATTAATAATGAAGCCCCAACAGGATAAAATTCTGCCCTTGTGTGGTTTTACCGTTTTGTTGTCAGCACTGAAGGCTGTGTTTAGTAAAGGTATTTCTTTCAAGATTAAAGTGTGTGAAAAAAGAGCTGCTGAAAGCTGTGCTGGGATATTTCACCTTTTCTTCCTTGCAGCAGTCAGAGCACAAGGAGTGGAGGGGCAGGGGCTGCTTTAGGAGGAGATCAATTGATGTTTGCAAAGGCTGTAGTAATGAGCATTGGTGGGAAAAAAGGCACCAAAAATATGAGGCGATTAAGTGAGGTTTGGGTAAACACTACAGTGGTTTTGGGACGGGTGTATATGTGTCCCCAACAGGTTTAGGGGACCGTGGATGTGTTGTTAAAACAGTGTAGTTAAGTTTTGGCAATACTGTCTTGGTGTCTTTCATAATGACAGTGTACCCCACAATAATCTGTGCCCAGAAATCCTTCCTGTATCTCGGAGGTTCCCTGGCCAGGAGCGGTGTGTGTGTGATGAGGTGTGTGTGGTGTGGTGTGTGTGTGTGTGTGGTGTGTGTGAGCTTCTGTGTCTTTGAGTGCTTTGTGCGAGTTTGTGTGTCTGTGAGTGTGGTGTGTGCGAGTTTGTGTGTCTGTGAATGCTTGTGTGTGTCTGTGACTGTGCTGTGTGTGAGTTTGTGTGTCTTTGTGTGGTGTGTGTGTGAGCGTGGGTGTGTGTCTGTGTGTGTTGTGTGCTAGTTTGTGTGTCTGTGTGTGTTGTGTGCTAGTTTGTGTGTTTGTGTCTGTGTGTGTTGTGTGCTAGTTTGTGTGTCTGTGTGTGGTGTGTGCCAGTTTGTGTGTGTCTGTGTGTGTTGTGTGCCAGTTTGTATGTCTGTGAGCGGTGTGTTTGTGTCTGTGTGTGTTGTGTGCCAGTTTGTGTGTCTGTGTCTATGTGTGTTGTGTGCCAGTTTGTGTGTCTGTGTGTGTTGTGTGCCAGTTTGTGTGTCTGTGTGTGTTGTGTGCTAGTTTGTGTGTCTGTGTGTGGTGTGTGCCAGTTTGTGTGTCTGTGAGCGGTGTGTTTGTGTCTGTGTGTGTTGTGTGCCAGTTTGTGTGTCTGTGTCTGTGTGTGGTGTGTGCCAGTTTGTGTGTGTGTCTGTGTGTGGTGTGTGCCAGTTTGTGTGTGTCTGTGTGTGTTGTGTGCCAGTTTGTGTGTCTGTGAGCGGTGTGTTTGTGTGTGTTGTGTGCCAGTTTGTGTGTGTCTGTGTGTGTTGTGTGCCAGTTTGTGTGTCTGTGAGCGGTGTGTTTGTGTGTGTTGTGTGCCAGTTTGTGTGTCTGTGTGTGTTGTGTGCCAGTTTGTGTGTCTGTGTGTGTTGTGTGCCAGTTTGTGTGTCTGTGTGTGTTGTGTGCCAGTTTGTATGTCTGTGAGCGGTGTGTTTGTGTCTGTGTGTGTTGTGTGCTAGTTTGTGTGTTTGTGTCTGTGTGTGTTGTGTGCCAGTTTGTGTGTCTGTGAGCGGTGTGTTTGTGTCTGTGTGTGTTGTGTGCCAGTTTGTGTGTCTGTGTCTGTGTGTGTTGTGTGCCAGTTTGTGTGTCTGTGTGTGTTGTGTGCCAGTTTGTGTGTCTGTGTGTGTTGTGTGCCAGTTTGTATGTCTGTGAGCGGTGTGTTTGTGTCTGTGTGTGTTGTGTGCTAGTTTGTGTGTCTGTGTGTGGTGTGTGCCAGTTTGTGTGTCTGTGTCTGTGTGTGGTGTGTGCCAGTTTGTGTGTCTGTGTGTGTTGTGTGCCAGTTTGTATGTCTGTGAGCGGTGTGTTTGTGTCTGTGTGTGTTGTGTGCTAGTTTGTGTGTCTGTGTCTGTGTGTGGTGTGTGCCAGTTTGTGTGTCTGTGAATGGTGTGTGCGAGTTTGCTTTGGCGCGTTGTTCCAGAGCTGCCCGAGCAGCCTCTCTGCCCCTCACGGTGGCGGGCTCGGAGATAAGGGAAGCTGCAGCGACGCCGTTTCTAGCCCCAAGCTCGGTGTCTTCTGAGAGGCAGCAGCCATCAGCCATTTCCAGCCCTGGTGTCTGTCGGTCCGTCCCGACCCCGGGAGTTCAGGGCGCTGCCGCCCGCTGCGGTTCCAGCCGCTGCCAGCCGAGCACACCCTGCCCAGCCGCCCTCTGACCGCCCCTGCCTGCCGCGGGACAGGTGCCCTCCGTGAGCTGGCAGCCCTGAACCCTCAGAACGTCAGGCAGGGCTCAGCCCACAGGAGATAAGCCCAGTGAGGGATAGGAGAACGGAGCGGGGCGGTGGGGAGAAGACTGACACCATTTCCCCTTTGCTTGCTCGAAATCCAGGGCACCACCTTGGGGGCTGTGCCTGGCAATTTTTGTTTGGGGTCTCTTTTTGTTTTGGGGAGTCCGCAGGGTTGAGCAGTTTTATATTCAGTCGTTATTTGCTGTTGTTTCTTGTCGTTGTTGGATTAGGAATGGTGAGAAGCAATGACATTGATGCTGAAACTCAGGAGGCATCAAGTGAAACTTTGTTAGGAACTTCAGATATTTATAGGCAGGATTGTTCACCCAAAGCCTGACTGGTTCTCAAACAACACCCCTCTCACAATTGGTTTAATTAGGAACAACACCTTGTTGTCCATAAACATCACATACAACATTCCACATGTTTTCACAAACACCAGGAGTACAGACTTGAGATAAGAATTGTTTTAATTCTTTTCTTTGAGCTTCCCACAACTTCCCCAGGACGATGCCTGGGAAAGTTCTCTGTTTCTCTCTCTCTGACTAAACTGTCTCAGCCACAGTTTCTGACTGTTGCTATTCTGCTTGTTAGTAAAGGGTTGTTTTCTCATTTAATCTACTTACATTCATTGCTTATTTTGATCCCTGAGGGAGATAGCTAGACCCAGATGCTTCTCCTTTAAATCATCTTAAACCAAAACAGATATTAATTCAGATTTGTGGTCCATTCAGATCAGGACCCTTTGCAAGAGCTAAGCAATTGTCCTTTTGATTTTGAGTAGGACAAGTCTGAAAAGCTTGATTTGTGTCGGAGGGGCCAAGGCCGTGGTAAAGTATTGGCAACAATTGCCATTGTCAGAGGAGCTGCCAAAAATGGCACATAGTGTCAGTGCAGCCCTTTCCTTGCTATGTCCTTAGATTTGCACAGCTACAGTTCTTCTGGTGAAAGGAAGAATCTGTTTCTTTTGTCACTTGTTTTTTTCTTGCCTCACTTTTATATCAGATGTGCAGTGTTAGTAAGAAAAAGCATTTCTCACTGAAGACCTGAACTGTGATGTTACAGAAGATCCTCTACATAAGGAAACAATGGTATTCCAAAAGGAAAATATGTAGTGATATTACTTCAGAAAAGCTGGGATACTTAAGTAACTATTGCTCAGAATCTTTGTAATTACTTCCTAAAACTGAGAAACAAGTATTTGGGACAATAATAGTTCCCCTAACTACACTGATGGATGTGTGTGGATGAGTGGAAGTGCTCATGCAGAGCCATCAGCCTGTCAGTGGGACTTCCTCAGAATAGAAACTAAATCAGTTTTGTGTAATTTTAAGTCTTTTTTTTATTGCAAGTACTATGAATAAGGGATATTAATCCAAAACATAATATGGTAAAAGGACAGCAGAAATATTTGCACAGGTGTCACTGGAAGCTTCTCGATAGTGCTGTCTGCTGTATTTGTTCTTTCACTTTCTGTTTCCTTCCCATTTTGAAGTGTTATTAACCTGGCAGTTAGGAGATGCAGCCTTTGCAGCTCCTTTATGTGTTTGCTAGCTCTTGGTCCTCTGCTGCTGTGATATGTTGATGCAGTAACAAGTATGTGGAGGAGCACAGCTATGGACCTAAAGAAACTGAGAATTGGAGTTGGAAAGTCCTGTGGATCTTAAATTTCTTTTATAATTCTGTAATGGCACCTGCATCTCAGTATTTGCCAGCAGCTGGCATGGAGCTGCTCTGGTTTTAGAAATGTGATGGCAAAAATCTTGTTCTTGTTTTTGTAACTTCATTACTGCAAAATATTTGTTTGGAAATAGATATTTTCATGTATTTATGTATTCTGTATGCTTTTGTGGCCTTTGAAACTAGTAGAAATTATATACTTGTATTTCAGTGCAATGCTCTACCTGGAGAGTAAAAATAATAGCATTTTTATGTTTTGCCTCAGGTAAGTTACTCACCTGGTGCTTTTTGTATTCCTGTGGCTCTCACTTCAGAAGTGCTCACTGTGAACAAACAGAGCAGTGCCAGCCTAGGTTCCTGAGGGGATGTGCTGCAGCCCTGCCACCTGACCTGACTGCAGCCAGGCAGCTGTGCTGGTACCCCTTCCTCCACCCCTCCAGTGCAGCTAAATCCGATCCCAGCTGGGAACTGCAAGTGGTGTATTTGTGTGGCTGGATTTCAAGCAATACTGTAAATCTCTCATTTATAATGCAGTGTATTTGGATGTGTGTGTGGATGAGGTGACAAGGTATAGGCAATCTTTTTTTTCCCTTTCTGTATTTTTCAGCTACAAGAATGTAAGCTTCTTTCAAAAATGAAATATTCAGCTGCAGTCCACAAGTCATGCTCTAGATAGTAATTTGTTTTAAAAATAGTTTAAATAATATTTTTGGAGAATGTTCAGAATAGCTATTGCATTGCAGAGAATTTTCCCTCATGTAATCTGCTTGGAGTATGTTTTCTTATCAGAACAGCTTTTCAACTTGTCCTCAGAACATTTAATTTTCATTTTTGAATTGCTTAATTACAAATTAAAAGTATTTGATAAAGCCTGCTGTTTTCCATAGGAAGAACTAAATGTGCTTTGAAAATGCTGAGCTTTATTTGGCCTTGTTTGCTCCTTTCCCTGTCTTGAATTTTTTCCCATCTATGTGGGTTCAGAAGGAATTTAGAGTACTTTAGTAATGTTCAGTGAAAACATTTAACATTAGATTGCAGTTTACTTTATTGTGGGAGGTGTGGGGGTGTGGTGGGTGGTGATATTTTGTTAACCCTTACAAACTCTTCATGTGGTTAAGAGAATAAACAGCATGGCCAGAAACATGGCACAACAAAATGAGTTCCTAGTTACTTTACAGTTAATACAGATCATCTTCACTTGCTGGGTGACCTGCCTGGGCTTTGGAGGCTGGTCAGAAGGATTTCTGTATTACATCCTCTTGGCAATCCATGCAGTAATATTGATTGTAGCCTGTGGTAGATTCATACAAGATTATTGATTGGTCCTGCATTGAAATGCAGGTTATGCTTACCTACACTTGGTGTGGGTGTCTTAATTAAAAAACAGGGCAGGGAAGAGAGCAGTAAGGGGATAAAACTGTTCACTCTCATATGTCTGCAGTCTCCAGAAACTGATGAAAGCTCTTGAAGCTAATATGAATTGTTGATTAGTCAAAGCATTAATAATATTATTTTTCTCCCTTTATTAACAGCTGCTTGCAGTGGAGAGCTGGAACAGCACACAGAGAGACGGGGAGTCATCTACAGCCCTTCCTGGCCATCCAACTATCCTCCAGCCATAAACTGCAGCTGGTACATCCAAGGAGATCATGGAGATATGATCACAATTAGGTATGGCTGGATATTTGTGGAGGTAAAGCACTGCTTTGCTGAAACAAAACAAAATGGGAGTTTACCTGGTACACCAATGTGAGGCTGTGTTCAGAGCCACTGACTGATCAAAGAGAGCTGAAATTGGTTACACTGGAACATGGTTCCAGGTTGGGCACCTCTCTCTAGTTAAAAATGCTTCACTGTGGCTTATTGGTTACCCTGGAACATGGTTCTAGGTTGGGCACCTCTCTCTAATTAAAAATGCTTCACTGTGGCTTGTTTCTGTAGGCTGCTCCTGACATCTGTGATTACAGAAGTCACTTGTAGTCTGTTATTGTATTTATCTTCACAATGCCTGTGTGAGATTTCATATAGCCCTGACATTTGAGGGAGTGGGAAACAGCAATATATATATAAGGCTAAAAAACCTGCAACAGCTTCAGTGGGCATGTAAAATTTTTAGAAAAAAATTAGCATTTTCACCAATGTCTTGAAATGGTGTTATGTTTAATAGACAGTTGAAGATAATTATTGCTTATTGTTACTTGTTTACCAAAAGATACATGCTTTTCTGCTTAATATTTATTTCCAACAAATCATATAATAGTTAGCATTTGTGGTACAATTTCAGCTCAATTCTAGAAAAATGCTCTTCAATAAAGACTAAAATGTACTGTAAATGGTTTGTTAAGAATGTTTAGGGTATAAAATGAGCATAGTGTGAATGTGCCTGATTTCTCTGGGCTAGTGGTGGGATCCATCATAAGCCAATAATTTCTTACTTAAAAAATAAAACCTAGGAAAAGTTTTTTGGGGGGTTTTAGCACTGTTACATTTGACACCATCTGCTCATTCTTTGCTCAGCTGCTTAAAAGGGTTGCAAAACCTCTTCAAGTGCAGATGCTCAGAAATTGAAAACAAATCTGCCACAGATGGAAAATAGGAAGGCTCCACCATCCGTAGTTCAAAATAGGAACTACTCATCAGAAGTCATGAAGTAAATACCTGCCAGCATTTGACATTCATAAATAGAAACATGCATTTAAACCCCATTACACTACATTGGATATGGGCAATTTGTTTCAAAGTAGAAATTGTTGGAAGCTGAGAAAGCAGACAAATGAGAGACAGGACTTGGCTCTGGAGAATAATGCTGCAGTTTAGGCTGTGAAAATGTCCCAGAGTTCCAGTTAGAATTAGAACTCCCTTCTGCAGCTGTGAGTGTAACAGGCTGGAGAAACAACATATGAGGTGTGGCAGCTGGTAATAATGTGTGCACAGTTTAGATATGTGCACAGCAATATGAATGGCAAGATTTCTGAATGGGTTTGTTTTCTCTCACTGGATGCACAGCCATATCCTGCCCTCCTCTGCACATGCAAACAATAGAAACAATGTGTTTACATCCCAGGGATGTGTTGTGGTGGTGTGTTTGGGACTATGAATGTGCTTGGAATGACTCACTCCAGGGTATGAAATGCAAAATATTATCTGAGGATTCCTTGACAAGGCTGTTGCCCTTGCAACAGCAGGGATGTAAAAGAAGGAGCTGACTTGCCTGGGCTGGGAGGTTTCAAATGCAAACATGTTTCTGCTTTCCAGCTGGGTATGCTTCTTATTCTAACAATGTGTTGGTAAGGGCATAAGAGTGGCTTTTTAAATTTTCCTAGGAAAATCAAACACAGTTGTTGTGCTAACATCTGCATTTTGAAAGGTTTCAGAAAAGCCCATCTCCTTTGTGCTATGTTACACAGTATGCACTTCCTTTGATCTTGAATTCTCGTTGACAGCAAGACAGCAGTGTTATATAAGAGAAATATAAAATGAGATACAGCAGGAGTCATTAAGGGATAAAATTGCAATTGAAAGTATTTTTTTTTCTAAACTGTTTGCACTTGGTGGTTATTTTTATAAACCTATTTTTCAGCAGCTTTCAGTAGAACAGTGACCAGACCTACATGTGTGTGTAAGATCCTGGCTTCTGTGTCCATCTCCTTTAGAAGCTATGTCTTAATGTCTGTCTTTCATGTGTTTTCTTCATATCCTCACATTTCCATGCCTATTGTTTTGCTTTATAGTTTAATTTTTATGAATCCTTGAGGGAGCTCTCCCATGAACAGGAAGTTTATGTTCTTTGTGCTTATACCACTCTGTATGCATATTTCAGTACTTTCTTTCAAGTCCATGTGTCTGATGGAATGGTTCTATTGAGACTGTGAACAAGCCTATAGCCACTGTTTTCCAGAACTATGTTATGTTTCTTTAAATTCACTGATCAGTTGCTAGTTATTGTTTTGGAAACTATTTGATTTTCCCACCCATTTTCTCTATTTTTGTCCTTCTTTTCACAGAGGATTACATAAAACCATGTCAGATCATATAAACACATCATATGCAGTAACTGCCTCTGTACCATCATTTACAGCCTTTATAGGTTTATGTTTCCTCACAGCTATGGAAGAAAATTGTTTAGCAGTTGCTGTTACTTGATGGTTGTAATTAACCCTGGTGTGGGTGGAGTATAAATTTATTATTTTATTACTGGAATTTAGGGGACTGCAAGTAAAATGTTCTCCATGTTCAGAATTCAAGATAAGAGTATTGAAAAGCAATCTCCTTAGTGGCCCACTCAAGCTGTCTCTTATTAATTGAGGTGAGGGGATCACCTTCATTGGCTTTCACTTCAGTGGCTTTGTAAAAAAGAAATTGTCAGATACCATTTGAGTTTCAATTTCTGCATAAAATTGAGGCCTGTTCATGTATTCTTGCTGGTCTGTAATTGTGTGAAGAGTTAAAGGCACTGCTTCACAATCTGTGTACCAAATTCATAGTGTTTCAGAAGTTGACATTAATTGGAGAAAACCTCACAATAGCTATTTACTTGAGGAAATAGCCCCTACTAGGCAGTGTCTCTTGTCTAAGGTCATGCAGTAGCTGCTGCTTGGGAGCTGGGAGGGGAATGGAGCTCTCCTGACTTCAGGTCCTTGTGCTTCAGTGGTTAAGCAGGAGTTTTTAATGAGCCAATTAAGTCATCAGTTGTTCACAGTCTACACTTTCTGTGAGAAGTTGGCAAATAGAAATAACCTTTTTCCTGAATTGGTTGGTTTTATTCTGGGACTGTGCTTTACTGACCTATCTATAATATTTATTCTCCAATTTTAAAATTAGTTGAGAGGGCTAAATTGGACATTTACTTTTTTATTTATTTACTAATTGCTTTCATTCAGATTTTGCATCCCATGTTTGTCCTTTCCCAGTTACTAAGAAAGCTTTCTTTTTCTTTAATCTGTAGTCCCTCGTGCCTAAATTACTGAAAGGGTTGTGGAGAATTCCCTACATTATTTATAGAAGTACTTTCTTTTCCCTAGCTGCTGCTGTTCCTTTCAGTGCAGATGGCAAAAAACTAAGCTCTGCTAAGCATTAGTTTTGCAGAAAGCACATTTTTCTCATATGTATAGATTATTAATGTGTGTTTATGGTAGTCTGGTTTAATGAAATACTTTCCAGCAATGTAAAAATAGATAATAGGAAGACACCATGGTAGGCTGTTCCTTCATGTGAGTACATAGGCAAAAACTGATGTATATGACTAATACAGTAATTTCCTGTGAACTCCTGGAGGTCTGTTTACAGTTGGAAACTTCTATTTCAGTGTCATTTCACTGGAAAAAGAATCAGATGAGTTTACTGATTTCTGCAGAATTCAGTGCTGCATTTCTCGGTTCACACTGGGTTGTTCTGATCCTCAAATTCTGAATACTTTCAGTGTTTCATTGGTTATTGTTGTACTTCTCTGTAAAAATGTGGAAGAGACATTCCAAGAGCAAGACAATAGCATCTTTCAGGAGTGTCCCAGACATCTGTTCATTAAAAATCCTTTCTTAGGATTTTTCCTCCTGAGAAGCTGAGAGGCCTCAGGAACAAAATGTAAACAATGATTATCTGCTGCTGTGGAATGCAACAGGTGCATCTGGGATTGACTCATGTGGTTGTTTCTAATTAATGGCCAATCACAGTCAGCTGGCTCAGAAAGAGAGTGTGAGGCAGCTGCCTTTGTTATCATTCTTTATTTTCTATTCTTAGCTAGCCTTCTGAGGAGAACTTTTTCTTCTATTCTTTTAGTGTAGTTTTAATGTAATATATATATTATATATATATATATATATATATATATATATATATATATATATATATATATATAATAAATCAAGCCTTCTGAGCATGGAGTCAACATTCTCATCTCTTCCCTCACCTGAAAACCCCTGTGAACACTGTCACACAGGAGAAACAAAACCTGCAAAATTTTGATCCAGTCATTTTGATCTTGTACACCAGTCTCTTTCTACATTCTTGTATTGTTTGGGAGATCCACAGGTAGCAGTGAGAGCAGCCGAAGGCCAGGCCATTTTAAAAGATGTTCTGTGATGGGTGTTGCATTTTGTTTCCATTGTAGTTCTGGTGCTGGAAATACCAATGTTTTACTGCTTTTCCTCTCCCTGCCCTGTGCACTAGGGCTGTGTGCTCTGCTTGTGGAGAGGAAATAAAGCCTTGAGGAAAGGCAGGTTGTGTTCCCTTTATCACCAGGTGCCAAGGGTGCATTTATCACCAGGCAGGGGAGCTTTGCTCTGTTAGTGAAGCCCTGGGGTGGAGGGGGTGTCTGGAGCAGGGGGGTAGGGCTGGAATGGAGTTTATTTAACACCCTGTGCCCTGCAGTTTGCATGGTAGGATCACCCCTGGGTCCCTGTTCCACTCCTGCAGAACTGTCAGAGGGCTTTGCTGGGGAGGATTAGGGACTGAGCAGAGTGTCTTTGCTTTTCCTCTCAAATCCTGTGCTTCCCTGCCCAAAGTATTTAAAAATACTGTGGCACTGGCTGGTGCTGCGTGAGATATGGATGATGCTACAAATGAGTACTCTCTGTTTCAGTATGGCTCCTGCTTCTTCTTTCAGTCACAGAAAATGTAGGTTTTTGATGCAAAAGGTCTGGGACTTCCCTCAAGATCAGTAACTACAGGCTTGAGTACTTTTCCAAAGACTGTACAGTGGCTGTGTAGTCCTACAAGCAGTACAAGCACAAGTCTTTGTCCTGTATTTCCACTGTATACCAATACTCATTCAATCCTTTTGACAGAAAAATTTGCATTCCAGTTTGACAAAGCTCAGCTGAATAAATAAATGTTTTGTGGCTAGCAGGATTAAGTTATTCTTCAGAGGATATAACAGAGCAGCTCTAGATCTAATTAGAGATGATGAAAGAAGTAAAGCAATAGAGGCTGAGTGCAGTATTCAGGAGTCTTGGCTAAAATAAATCATTAATGTCAGAGCAGAATGGCAGAAACCTCTGACACAAAACCTTGTCACAAATACATTATGAAGTGAAGCCAAATTATATATACTATATATATATACTATATAATAATAATATATATATATAGTATATATATTATATATACTATATATTATATATATATACTTACAAGTGCAAACGTATGTATTCAAATTGTTTTCATATTTCTTTAGAAGATAGTGTTTTTTTTTTTTTTTGTGGTGAGGGCTTGTTCAAGTATATAATGCTTTTGTCTTGTAAAATCACCATCAGTGTAAATGAGGAAAAATATGCTTCTAGTAGGGGTATAACTTAAAAGGGTGCTGAAATAGTGACAATGCCTTAATCAAAGGAAAGTTTGTTGAAAATACATCTGTTGATTAGTTTGCATAAGGGAGAACATAATTGCTTTGACTTTGCTTTGTCTCTTAGCAGAAGAAACTAACTGCTGTGGTATCTATTACACATAAAACTTCACATTAGAACTAGAACACAGAGAAATTGTGTTTGAAACTTTTGGGCACTTGGGATTAAGATGTTTGTTTTTGTAGCAGCGTTTGTTCTTGTGAATATTCTGTATTTCCCTTTTTGAATAGCAAGGCATTTTTTCCAGTAGCTTGTGTATCTCTGAGAGGCCTGCTGTTCTTGGGGAATCTTTAAACACAGTGTTTCCTTGCAAGTCTGTTCTGCCTCATCACCCTTGTACTCTGTGGCTGAAGTTTGGATTTGTCAGTGAAGAAATGTGGGATTCTGCTCTGAATCTGAGATCCATAAGTGACACTCAGGAAAATCTGTTATCCTCTGTATGCCTGGCCTTCTGCATTGGAAGCTGGAACTAAAGGTTGTTCCTCTTCCACAACCAAAAACCCCCCTGTTTATTAATAATGTACAGTACTACATTTCCAAGGTGCAAGTTAAAGGTATTAATTGTACACAAATGCAGCCTCGTGAGGGTACTGCTGTCACCTGCAGAGGAGTTTGTAAACAAGGTATGTGCATGTGGCTGACTTTTCTGTACTCTTCCTCTGCATGAATCTTGAAAGTGTTAAATATTTTTCTTTTTTTTTCTAGAAAGAAGTGCTTTTAAAAGTAAGTTATAGACAGCTTATTGCATAGGCAAATTCTCCCCTTGGGTTGTGCAGTCTGTGTTGTGTAACCATGCTATGGCTGAATTATTTACTTGATAGACAAAAGTAGCTCTTTTTAACAGAGCAAGGAAAATGAGTGGCTGTGGGACCCAGTGGGAGTGCTGGGAGCTGGGTAAGATAGGAGAACAATTTGTTGGCATCTCTAAGGTACATCTAAAGTAACTACATGGAACATCTAAAATAACTACAAAAGTCAAGCACCAAAAGATGTAGTAAATGAACTTGTTTGTAACATACAAAAAGAACTTTTTTAGTCATTCCCTCCCCCCCCCTTCCCAGTTTTGAGTTTCAATTTCTTGATTTAGTGACTATTCTTTTTCCTTAAAACCTTCTGTTGTTGGGCAGATGGATATTTCTAACACTTAGTCAAAAAGTTTTCATTAAAAAATTCCTATGAACAATCCTCCAAGGAGATGACAGAAACCCTGCATGATGTGTGGTGCCAAAATGAGTCACAGAGAGCAAAACTGCTGTGGTAGCTCAGTAATGCTGGCTCACATCTCACAAAACAAACAAACTTTATGTGAGTACCTATAGCTTCCCTGATGCTTTGGATAATTCCCTTTCATGGTGCAGTGGCTGTTCACTTCTTGGTCATTAAAAACATTTTATGCAGAACACCTGTAACAGAAATGCTCTGGTTTATCTTTGAATGGCTGAGTACTTAAATCTTTTTATTTTGGCTGCACAGTCATCTAAAACTTCCTTGCAAAATATGCTGGTTTCAGAAGCTTGATGGGATTGCTTATAGCAAAGAATTAAGTGCTGTGGGAATATTTCCTCACAGCTGGGAAGACACACAGAGGTTGGTGGGAGAAAGAGTTAGAGGAGGAAGGACATTTCTGGGTGGAATGTCCTTGCACATATGTTGTTTGTCATCTCCTAATTTCCATTTTAACTTATCACTTTCGGTGTTCTCTTACTTCTCATGCTCTTGCTGATAACATTTTTTTTGAGAGTTATTAAGCCAATGTATTTGGCAGGACCTAGAGGTGTGGGTAGGCTGTCTCCTGCCTAAATGAATCAGCTAGTTTATATATTTGCTGTTCTTTCCTTTTCAGCTTCAAAGGTCAAGATCAGGCAGGCATTGACAGCCTTTTGTGAATACACATTGATATCAGAAAATTATTTCCATTATCTTTTTCAAGGAATTTGTCTTTGATTTTGTGAAAAATCATTTAGGGAAGGAGACCTGTATTTTGCAAGTTTTTCTGCCTTTTGGAAAATTCTGTCTAGATATTTGCATGGAGTATGGACAGCTTCTCCCAAGTTAATTTGGTGTAGCTGAGTTACATAAAAAAGGACCAAAATTCATTTCTAAGTGTTCTGAACAGTGTGCCCTTTCCTAATGAGTATGCTTTTCTGTGCAGTCTGCAATCTGCTGTTGTCATTGCAGATTGCTGCATACAAATGCAGTCTGTTTCATCAGACAACAAATACCACATATGGTTCCTGAGGCACAGGTAGGGATTATTATCCAGTTGTGTTCAGTGTCCTGCAAACAGTCAGACTGCAAACTCTTTGCACCAGATCAGCCACTATTGAATAATCACTTGGCTTGTCTCAGCACAAGGGTTAGAAATTTGACTGTGTTCTAGTCTTGTTTGCTCTGAACTTGCACTCCCAGAAAGAGAATATTTTAATCTTTGAATTAAATCATAATGGTGTTAGATTTTAGGTTCCCTTTCCACCCCTATTCTCTTCTTGGTCTCTCCTTACCCATCCCTGGCTCACAGAGTGGATTTGTCTCTCATACTTAGCCCTTTAGGATTCTTTGTACTGCTTTCAATTGTTCTTTTTTCAAGACAGTGGTCAACCCTGTCATCCCTAGTTTCATAACTTGTACAGTTGGAAATGACTAGTGAAATTTATCTATTTTCTGTATAATGTATTCTAGAATTTTGCTTTTCCTCCTGTCTGTATTTTAGGAAGCAGTTTTGTTTAAGGACTGAGTAAAAGAGGACTTCACTGTTTCAGCTTTTGGAGCTACTTTGGTGTGATGTTTATGCTTGTGACATGGGTGCTTTTTCAGATTAAGGGATGTGCTTTGTTTCTGTATACTCAGGGTGGTATATAAAAAGTATTTCATTATCTTTGAGTTGTTACCTTTATGTCAGCACTGTTTGATGCAGAAAGTCAGCCATTAGAGTCTGTTCTTTCTCTTTTAGCTTTTGTTCTAGATACATGTCCTTTTTGTAACTTGTGCTTTCTTTTGTTCTGAACAGTTTTAAGAACTTTGATTTGGAAGACTCTCAGAAGTGTGCAGTAGACTGGTTGATGATTGGCCCATCTTCCAAGAGGGAGGAGTACAAAGTGTGTGGATCTTCCATACCTCCATCTTTCATCTCTGCAAGGGACCATGTGTGGATATTTTTTCACTCAGATGCATCAAGCTCAGGACAGGCTCAGGGATTTCGCCTTTCTTATATTAGAGGTAAAATCTTGGGGGTTTGTTGACTTCAATTCATACTCTCTCTGGCAAAACTTGCAAGACAGGAGTACTTTTTTCTGACAAGCATCTTGGGCCGTTGATGACTGTAAGGTATTGGTGTGGTAACTGATATTATTTACATGTGGCTTTTTAACTGTGTTGCTGAAGTGTACTGGCCTGACTAATTAGCTTGTGACATGCATGGTAGTAGATGTTGAAAAACGGTATCAGATTGTTCCAAAAGTTTTCAAACTGATTTTTGTTCCTCCTTGTCCTCTTTCACAGGAAAGATAGGTCAGTCTGCGTGCCAGTCAGATGAATTCCACTGTGCAAATGGGAAGTGTATTCCCAGTACCTGGAAGTGTAATTCCATGGATGAGTGTGGTGATAACTCAGATGAGAAGAATTGCACTGTTCCCCCAACAGACCCTCCATCCAGCATCTGCCCCTCAGGAATGTTCCAGTGCAGCACAGGGCACTCCACCAAATGCTTGCCAAATGAGCTGAGGTGTAATTCAGTTAAAGACTGTGGGGATGGTTCTGATGAAGATAATTGTCCTGATCTTTCCTGTGGCAAAAGGCTGGGGAATTTTTATGGATCTTTTGCTTCCCCAGACTTGTTCCGTGCAGACCACAGCAGGTCAGACCTTCGCTGCACGTGGTACGTGGACACGCAGGACAACCGGCACGTGCTGCTGCAGCTCGACCTGCAGCTGGGCTACAACGACTATGTGAAGGTGTATGATGGCATTGGAGAGAGAGGTGATAAATTAATGCAGACATTCTCACACCACAACAACAGGCACTCTGTGAGTGTGGAGTCGTCCAAGGGCCAGCTCACTGTCTCGTACCATGCCCGCTCCAAGAGCACTGGCCATGGATTCAATGCAACCTATCAGGTAAAAGGGTACTGCCTGCCTTGGGAGCACCCTTGTGGAAGTGATGAGGAGTGTTTCACAGATAAGCAGCATTGTGATGGCTGGTGGCATTGTCCCAATGGCAAGGATGAGGAGAACTGTCCTGCCTGCCAGAAGAATGAATACCCATGTGAAGGAAACAGTGGGCTTTGCTACTCAATACTTGACCGCTGTAATAACCAGAAGAACTGTCCAGATGGCTCAGATGAAAAAAACTGCTTTACTTGCCAGCCAGGAAATTTCCATTGTGGGACAAATCTGTGCATCTTTGAGACCTGGCGCTGTGATGGGCAAGAAGACTGCCAGGATGGAAGTGATGAGCGTAACTGCCTGGTGATTGTCCCCAGGAAGGTCATCACAGCTGCCCTCATTGGCAGTCTTGTGTGTGGCTTGCTGCTAGTCATAGCACTGGGTTGTGCATTTAAATTATATTCTCTGAGGACCAGGGAGTACAGGTAATTGTTTTGCTTTGTTGATGTTTTTATAGCTGTGGTAGTTTTTACTGTTTTGTCAAAAGGAAAAGAGAGGCAGTTCTTAACCAGAGAATTTGCAAAATGCTATGAAATCAAATCCAAGGACCTGGTGACAGCTAAATAGTTTTCACTGCATTAGGCTCAGAGAAGATTTCTGGAAGTAGTGAGTGGAAATAGCAGCTCTTCTGTGGTCTGTGAGAAGTACATGGTTATTGTGCAGTATGGCAGAATCTGTTTGTGACCTCATCTGCCTTTTCCTTCTCATCCCCTTGCAACAAACCCCTTGCCCCTGCCAAAAACTGAATGCTGAACTGCTTCAGTGAAGTCTTCACTGAATCTGAACAGCCATTCATCCCTCCCCAAATACTCCAGGTCTCAGTTCTGCTTAAAGCAATGTCCTGCTCTGATGGGGCCTATTCTCAGTGGGTGTTGTCCATGGTATAAGCTGTGCCCCTTTCCCCTGGTTCTGTGTGCCTCATTCTGGGTGTAGTGTGTGTTTCTTTGCCTGGGAGAAGTGGGTTCTGCCTTGCAGGATTCATAAGGGACTTTCTGGTTCCCATCTCCTCACCTGCATCAGCCCTGTGCTGTGCTGCTAACACTGTGTTTTTAAACAGTGTGCTTTACATTCTCTCTTGATCAAATCTGCATGATTAAGGACCTGCAAAAGAGCTGCTGTGCTAAGGTGGGAACTTCAGTGCCTCTGTTCTGGCAGGACTGGCAAACCTCTCTGCACTGCAAGCTGCCCTGTTGTGTGATTGTTTCCAGTTCTTAATGTCTTTTCCAAAATAACCTTTGGGCCCTAGCTGAACAAGTTACTGCTGTTACTGGCACAACAATTACTGGCCACTTGAAAAAATTTCAGTTGCCACTGTGTCCAACCTGAGACTGCACTAGAGAGTTTGCTAGTTTGATTAATTCATGTTTATACCCTGTAGTCTTCATCCTTTTGTTTATTTTTGTATCCTGATAAGATTTTCATGTGGTTTTACTCCTAGCATGAGCCCTTTGGCAGTGCTTTTATATAGTAGATATTTTTGCCCCTGACAAAGGAGAGGAATGATGAGGAGGACTCCATCTTATCAGAAGGCTAATAAATTACTTTATTATACTGTATTATTCTGTACTATATTGCATTACATCTAAACTGAACCTGCCAAGCACCCGTGACTGTCAGCTGACAGTCCTGACACACCTGGATCCAATTGGTCAGTGAATCCAAACACTCACCCCAGAATCCAATTATCAATTCCCTTCAGGTAAACAATCTTCTACAATGCATTCCACTTGTGAACAACACAAGAGCAGTAAATGAGATAAGAATTGTTTTTTCTTTCTCTGAGGGTCAGAGAACATGAAACCCAGAAATATTATTGGGAAGAATCGTGCTTTGCTTTTCTCTGGGAAGAGAAACGTGGCAACATTTTTATACATTAGTGTGAGGGAGGCAGGACAAGCTGTTACTGTGTTCCATGTTTTCTGTGTGTTCTGTTGAGTTCCATGTTTTCTGTGTGGTTCTGGTGTGTTCCATTGTGTTCCATGTTTTCTGTGTGTTCCGTTGTGCTCCATGTTTTCTGTGTGGTTCTGCTGTGCTCCATGTTTTCTGTGTGTTCTGTTGAGTTCCATGTTTTCTGTGTGTTCTGTTGTGTTCCATGCTTTCTGTGTGGTTCTGTTCCATGTTTTCTGTGTGGTTCTGTTGTGTTCCATGTTTTCTGTGTGGTTCTGTTGTGTTCCATTGTGTTCCATGTTTTCTGTGTGTTCCATTGTGTTCCATGTTTTCTGTGTGTTCCATTGGGTTCCATGTTTTCTGTGTGTTCCATTGGGTTCCATGTTTTCTGTGTGTTCCATTGGGTTCCATGTTTTCTGTGTGTTCTGTTGAGTTCCATGTTTTCTGTGTGTTCCATTGGGTTCCATGTTTTCTGTGTGTTCTGTTGAGTTCCATGTTTTCTGTGTGTTCTGTTGTGTTCCATGCTTTCTGTGTGTTCTGTTGTGTTCCATGCTTTCTGTGTGTTCTGTTGTGTTCCATGCTTTCTGTGTGTTCTGTTCCATGTTTTCTGTGTGTTCCGTTGTGTTCCATGCTTTCTGTGTGTTCTGTTCCATGTTTTCTGTGTGTTCTGTTGTGTTCCATGTTTTCTGTGTGTTCCGTTGTGCTCCATGTTTTCTGTGTGTCCTGTTGTGCTCCATGTTTTCTGTGTGTTCTGTTGTGTTCCATGCTTTCTGTGTGTTCTGTTCCATGTTTTCTGTGTGTCCTGTTGTGCTCCATGTTTTCTGTGTGTTCTGTTGTGCTCCATGCTTTCTGTGTGTTCTGTTCCAGAGCCTTTGAGACTCAGATGACGCGGCTGGAGGCAGAGTTTGTGCGGAGGGAAGCTCCACCTTCCTATGGCCAGCTGATTGCACAAGGACTCATCCCCCCTGTGGAAGACTTTCCTGTCTACAATGCATCACAAGTATGCAGACAATTTATATTTCAGCAGCCAAACTGCTATAAATTAGATACAATCAATCTGGAACTGTATTTCAGTGGCTAATTATATGGAAGTAATATAAAAATGTGTATGTGTTACATGGAGCTGAAGAGCCACAGATCTTGCTGTGGGTAGTTTTGAACACATTTATATATATTTTTAATATATATTTTGAACATATTTTGAATGTATTTGTTGGGAAGCAGCAGTGAGATAATCACTTTTGCTGTACACCAAGACAGAATGAATAGAGACAGAGAGAAAGGTCACAAAGTAGATAGAAGAAAAAGGCTTTTCAAGCTGAAAGTGTAAATACACCTGAAATGATAAGAAAATAAAGTCTCTATAGCAGGATTTTTGGAAAATTGTTAATTTTCCAAAGTGATTGGTTTTCATTTATAGGTAAATTACACTGGCAAGCCACTAAGTCATTCTGAAAACTCCTTTATGGTTCAGAAGTACCCATCTGAGATACAGTTCCTAATGTGATAAAGCACTTGTAGTTTGTTACTCCAGTGGGAAATTAACATCCTGGGCAGATAAGCAGAGCTGAAACTCATAAAGGAAACACTGTAAGGAACAGAATTTGTGGCTGCTCTTCCCTGGTAGTGTTCAAGGCCAGGCTGGATGGGGCATTGACCAGCCTGGTCTAGTGGGAGATGTTCACAGCAGGGAATTTGGAATTAGATGATCTTTAAGGTCCCTTGCAAGCTAAACCATTCTATAAATCTATGAGAGTCTTTTGGTACAGGCAGAGCTGTCTTTGGTTACAGTATGCAGGGAATGGTTGGCATCTGACTCCATTGATTGAGAAAGCTGAACTTATTAATAACTTATAACTAATAAATTATTAGTTATTATATTAAATAATAACTGCTTTATTAAACTATATTCTATTACATTAATACTATATTATATTAAAGAGATACTATACTACAAAGAATACTAAAGAAGAACCTGTGACTGTCTCAAGACAACCAGAACACAGCTTTGTGTGATTGGTTATGGTTAATTAATATAAACAACCATCCCCAGAATCCAATTACCAAATTCCTTCAGGTAAAGAATCTCCATAACATATTCCACATGTGCGAAAACAACAGGAGCAGCAAGTAGGGATAAGAATTGTTTTCTCTTCTTCTCTCTGAGCTTCTCCAGGAGAAAATATGGGAGAGAGAGTGATCTCTCGCTGTTGAGAGAATGTGAATGCCACATTTGGTGTTCTCCAATAGTTTGTTAGATAATACACATTTAAGAAGCAAGCACAGGGATGGAGTCTGAGTACTGTGGCAAAGTGGAGATATTCACGGGGAGAGGAGGGTGTAGCAGTCTCTGCAGTGCTGTGCAATGCCGGTCTCTCCTGTGTGTTGCAGGCCTCGGTGCTGCAGAACATCCGCACGGCCATGCGCAGGCAGATGCGGCGCCACTCCTCACGGCGCGGCTCGTCCCGCCGGCGCCTGGGCCGGCTCTGGAGCAGGCTGTTCCACAGGCCCCGGGCGAGAGGACAGATCCCCCTGCTGACTCCTGCCCGCACCTCCCAGACCACGCTGGGCGATGGCATCATCAGCAGTGCTGCTGGGACTGCTCGGAGCCCTCCCCCTTCCCCAGCAGCACCCGGCTCCGAGGCCAGCGGCCAGGCCAGGGGCCCACAAGAAGCTGGATGTAGCAGCCTGCAGCCAGAGACTGAAATCACAGAGCCGTCGCCTTCCAGCACCTTCCAGCCAAATACTTGCACAGCAGCACATGCAGAGCCTGAGGCTGGACACACCAATAAATCTTTAAGTGCTGACTCTGACCGAGAGCTTAAGCAGTGCAGTAAAGCAGATACAGGAAAGGCTTTCAGAGATCCTTTATCTGAAAGTGTTACAGAAACGATCCATGGAGGGTCAGTATCCAGGAGGACTGTCCCAGAGGACAGTAGTTTAAGTGGAAGTCATCCACTGAGTGAAGATCCATGTAGATTACCCTTAAAAAAGTGGGAGTCTGGTTATCCAGACAGCCCTATGAATGTTCATATCCAAGTGAATGGACAAAACCAATGTTGCCCTAACTCACACCAGGAGGAGCCTTTGGGTGTTCATGCAGCTTGTTGCCATTCTGTGGAAGTGCCAATGTTACAGTCATCTACTTCCCTCTCTGAGAACAATACCAGTGATGATGAATCTTTACTTGTTTGCTAATAAAAATTTTTGTTTTGTCCATGTAAATCTTGTAGCTTCATTGTTTCTGTGGCAGTGCACTTCGATGGTAGGTGGTATGTCTGTGCTCCCAACTTGCTCACTAAAAATGAGTGTGCTTTAATGCCACAGAGAGTGCAGTCAGGGCTAAATGGGACACGTTTATGTCACTGTTGCTATTCCTGAAACTGCAATGGGGCAGAAGTAGGCCAGTGTGTGAGTTAGGGGCTGGGAGAACAGCAATGTGTCACTGCAGTTTGGAGGCATCTCATCCTCTGGTATTTCTTTTGTACTTTTACTCACTCTGCATTCAGTGTTTCTTTGCCTTTCAGTGGTCTTATTGAACTAGAGAACTCTGCTGGAACCTGGGGCAGACACCAGTCATTGTAACTCTGAGTACTAAGCTACAAATAACATTGTCTTTTTAGGCATAATAATTTAATTAAAATTTAAATAATTTTAATTAAAATGCTTAGGAGGAATTAAAATCCCTTTCTCTCTTATGGAAACTGCTCACTTCTTTTGCTCCCTTCAGGAATGTTTTGATGGCCATATGAACCTTAAAGCATCCACTAAATCCACATTTTCTGTGTGGAATACCCAGAATGAAAGCAGGTGTCTTAGCTACTAAAGCTTTGTAAGGAGAATGTAGCAGTGTTCAGTGTGAGTGGAGTGCATTGAATCTTAGTTGCAGCAATATTTCTTTCTGGCATTGTCATGTGTTGCATTTTCTTCATGGTGATGTTGGGAGTTGCAGAATTGTTTCCTCCCTCTCTACCCTTTGTCCTCTCCTCCCTTGTGTTTTTCTGAGTATGCTGGTACCACTTTGAGAGTGCCTGAAGGACCCTGAGGCTTTCCAGCTCCTTGGGGCTGCACTGAGAAGTGCTGAGCCCTTGGTCAGGATCAGACTTCTGGTTTATTTTGAAATTAAATCTGTCTCACACGTTGCTTGTAAATCTGCTACTTAAGTGCAGATGTATAAGCCAGTAATTTTATTTATCGTTTGTTTTTAGAGAATGTTATTTTGCTTTTTTTATTTTTGTTTTTTTTTTTTTTTTTTCCTTTGAAGAACTGAAATACATCAGTGCCATTTTTAAAGCTGACACTTTGTAGATTGTATACACTTAAATGTAAACTGGTGCCTTTTTGGCTTTTAGAGTGTTATTAGAAGTAATTAAGTTATTTACCTGTAAGAAGGTGGCATTGCATAACAAGGAGTCCCTGCAGAATGGCAGAACTCTGCTGGGTGATGGCTTGGTCCTGTTGTGGTGGCCAGACTGTCCCTGCTCTGACAAGAGCTCTTCAGTTTCCCCCTGACACAGTGACACACAAAAATGCTTTTTAAAGGAGGTCACCAGGAGGTTGATGCTGCTGCTCTGTAAATATCTGAGTGCTCCAAAACCTCTTTGTTGTTGTGGGAATTCAGGTTGTGCAGAGTTATTAACTGAACCTGTGAAATTTGGCATCTGTGGGCCTGAGTTGTGCTGCTCACAGGACTTTACTGGCTGTAGAGGCAGACTTCTGCAGTGAACAATTTACATCAAAGTGTCACAGATTTTTTCCTTTAAATGGGCTATATTTTGCCCTGGATCTTTCACTAGGACTCTTTGAGAGACTCCCTTGAAAAAAACAAGGAATAGGACTTTTCCTACTAAAATGTAATACAGAAGAATTAAATAGAAGTGATTTTTTTTCCTCTTCTATTGCAAATTGGTTTCATACTGTGCATTCCAGAGTTAGAAGATTCAAATTCTTGAGGGCATTAATCCCAGGAAGGGCTTATGGCAAAATGCATAACAAGAGTTGTAGTTGCATTAAATAAATACTGCTCAGTATTTATTAAGATATTATATATAATACATTAAGACTATACTAATAGAATATAGAGAGAGGTTTGCAGAGCTGCTAGCTAAGCTAAGAATAGAAAGAAAAGAATCCCAAACAAAGTTGTGTCCAGGGACTCAGTCCCCTAGCTTGCACTGGTGATTGGCCCTTAATGATAAACATAGGAAATGAACCAATCAAGGTGTCCCTGTTGCATTCCACAGCAGCTGATAATAATTGTTTACCTTCTCTTCGGAGGCCTCTGGCCTCCCAAAGACACAGAAATCCAAAAGAAAGGATTTCTGTGGAGAAATGTCTGCGACAGAATTGTTCTTCCCTCTTCAGATTCTGGCTCTTTAATCCCTGCTGGCTGCAGGGATTAAATTGTTACCAAGGCTGAGGTGAGTGGTGGAGGTTTTAATTTTATTTCCTTTCATTCTATGTGTTCCCTGCTTTATGATGCTCTCTGGATCTCCCTCCCTTCTATACCTGTGTCTTACCGTAGGACTTTAAGACAAATTTGGTTTTGGCCTTTCAGCATCTTCTTACTTACTTTCTAATCCTCCTTCTTGGATTTTCCTTTCCATTTTCCAAGTGCAGAAGTTTCTCATTGAAGATAGAGCCCTGGTGAGAGGTGTCAAGGACCAAGGACAAGAGATTTAAAACCCAGAGTTTGGTTTGCCTGTACTCACAGCTGGGAGTGGAGAGAAGACACAACTCACTGAACTCTAAGGCTTCAGGAAAAGACAAATTCTAAGCAAAGTTTACCTACATTTTTCTTTCAATATCTCTCATAGAACTCCTCAGCAGGTGAATAACTGTGAGCAATTTCTGGTTTGGTTCTTGGTACAAAGGGGCTGGAAACCAAATGATTTTTTCAAAGTAAGTGAAACATGAGAAATCCCTTGACAAAGGCCTCTGCATATGAAGTGTGGGACAGCATGTCTGTTGAGGGCTAGTTGGTTGTTCATGCGTTGTCTTTTCTTTGAAGGTGAATTATTTTGTTTAACTCAGTTCTCAGTACATTTCTCTCACAGCATTAGCCTGTTTGGAGCTGGGCTGTGGCTGTGGCTCTGTCCTGGGCCCTCAGCCCACCCCAGCCCACCCCAGGCAAAGGTGGCCTCCCTTGGTGCTACCAGCCCCTGTCCTGAGGCTGGCAGCTGCACCAGAGGTTGTTCATATGTTGTGTTTCCTTTGAAGGTGAATTATTTTGTCTAACTCAGCTCTCAGCACATTTCTCTCACAGCATTAGCCTGTTTGGAGCTGGGCTGTGACTCTGTCCTGGGCCCTCAGCCCACCCCAGGCAAAGGTGGCCTCCCTTGGTGCCACCAGCCCCTGTCCTGAGGCTGGCAGCTGCACCAGGCCTTGTGCTTTCACAGTGATGGAGGGTGGCAAAGGAAATCTGCTCTTGTGGTTTTTACATTTTAGTTAAATAGTTTGCTCTGTCTCATCCCTCAGAAATGTAGGGTTTATTGCAGGCCTGTGATCCTCCTCTGAAGCCTCGTGGATCTGTAATGCCATTGGCCCAAGGTTTATTCCGTGCCCATTTCGAATCTCTCTGGTAAACTGTGAGGGGAGACCACAGATCCTCTCTTGGCCCTCCTCTCTCTTGGCCCTTTTCTCCCCAGGCTCTCCCTCTGTCCCCCACGTCCCTCCCGTTCCTCCCTTCTCCTTCAGGAACCCTGCTGCTCCCAGGGTGGGACCCCAATAAACCCTCAGCTGATGAGCCCCCTCAGGAGCCGTGTGGAGTCTCCTCTCCTTGCCTGCTGCTACCAGCGAACACACAGCCCCCCAGGGACCCCTCAATCCAACTGCAACCTGCTCTGAGTGGTTTTGGATACATCTTTTGGAAAGGTGCTTCCAAGTCTAATGTATTATTAAATACACAGGGACTCCTGTGTCCTTAAGTGGAGGAAGGCTCTGGACTGAAACAGAGCTCTGAACCCAATCCCCACATGGGCCTGTTCCTTCAGAGCTTGGTTCCATGTTCCTTGTGGGTCCCTCCCAACTCAGAATATTCAGTGAGTCTCATCCCTCGATCCTTCTGAGATCAAACTCTTCTGGTTTATGTACTAGTGTGAATGGAAGACAATAAATTCCTTTATCAAGTTTTTGAAAACACATGAGGGTGGCCAGGCCAGCAGAAGCTCTGCCTCATTCTCCCTGTTCTTCCCAACTGTGACCATCCAGCTCCTGGAATTTTATCTTCTCCACTTCTGTCTTGCAAAGCATGTAGCACAGTGATGATATATCTGTTGCCACTGTTTTCAGTCCTGTGATAAATCAGGTAAGAATAATCCAATCAATTTTTTACTGACTTTGCCTTAGGCTGACTTACAGGTGATACTCCCCAGAGTATTTTCTGCATTACACCCCCTAGTATTTTATGCTATATAAATATATAGGCTTACATAGTATTGCATTGCTATTCAAGCTTTATTTTAACTCCTTTCTGTTGGAAGCAGCTTGCCTTTCTGTATCAAGTATCACAGAAGTCTCAACATGCTGGTAGTGTCAGCTGCTTCAAGGCTTTTTGTTCAGTGGGCTTTAAAATACCAGTAATTATGTCTCCTTTGGGGCTAGTTGCTTTGTCTTTAGGAAAAATCTCTCTCATATGGATTGAGTGTGCTGCTAAATTTCATTTAGCATATGAATTTAAATTTCTAATTCTGTACATTGATTTCTGTGCTTAGAAATTCTGCACATTAGGCATTAACCTTTGCAAAGGCTTTAATGTATGTGATGGTGGGAGCAGAGATGAAGCTGTTCCTAAAAATGAAACATTGTGGAACACTTTTTAGGGATTGGCATGTAATTCAAAGATGAAGTCTAGTAAATCAGCCTGTTTTAAATTAAGCCTTCTGGTTTAAGGCCAAATGTTGTTACTTTTAAAGCATGTCAGTATAACCAGGGAAAACTTGAGCCAAACTCAATTAACAATTAGGAGGAAATTTGTTCTTTAATTTTGCTTTTGATTTCCTTATATAACAGCCAAGAAAAGCCTTGGTAGCTGTTTCAGCATTACTACTATTACTATTATTAATATTTTCTCATTACCATACAGACTTGTCTCAAGAGCTGCAAAGTTTCATTGCTGGCTGATTTACATGTCTTAATTGTTTAAACAAACAAAAATAAACCCATGCCAAAACTTAGCAGTTCTGTAAGCAATCAGTATTTCTGATGCTGTAGTACATGTAGTTTTCCCACTAACTAGTAAAGGTATTGAAAGAATTAATCTGTTGGAAATTATACCTCAGAAAGTAGATTTTGAGCTATGGAAAAGGAGAATTAATCATGAGAGCCTCTGATATTAGTTAAAGGTTCAGGAGCTGCTTAGCCACAGGGAGGTCTGTTCTGAACTTTTCTTTTAAAAGCAAGCTGAATATTTATGATTCCCATTAACAAACAATATATTCATGCTATTATTGAAAATGTGGAATCTTTCTTTACATGTGCGGATATATATACACAAACCACACCTTTTTTCTAGCTAAATATGTATTTTAATCTCTTACAGTTAACAGCTTTATACAGAGAGAAGAATGTAAACTGTGTTTCTTTTTAGTGTCTACCCTCTGAAAGATGGAGATGAATAGAATTTTAATATATAGATATAGATATTATTATTATTTTATTACAAAAGTATTTCTGAATAATTAACTAAGATAATAAATCCACAATTTTTGTGCCAGGGCCATGGAAAGATACTTTTAAAATTACATTCAGATGGCTGTTACCAAGGCTACCGAATGTGATAGGTTTTGTTTTCAAATACTGTGAAAGAACAGTAGCTCACTCAGTGCTGTTCTCACATTTTGCATTTTTAGAAGATTCCCTGGTGTGAAAGTGGCCATACTGCTACAGTAACAAATCTCCATATATTTATTAAGTGCATGATTTTTTTTTTCCCCTAGTGTATGGCACAAATAAAATATGCAAAACACTTTCTGAGGAGCATCTGATGTGTGAGTGATACTTGGCTGAGCCCAGCTGGAGAGGGGAATTGGTCTCTGGAGCAGTGTGACAGCACCTGACACCTGTCAAGAGACAGGAGCAGTGTCAGGGTCCTCTCCTGTGCTTCCCTTGAGCTCCATGCTGAGCCTGCTGCAAACTTCTGCATTCTCCATCCTCCCCAGCTGGCACCTGGAGCAGGCTGAGCTCCCTGCAGGAGCCCTGTCCCATCAGGGATGCAGGAACCCCCTCCATCTCTACATCAGGGCTTCAAAACTGAGACACTTGGGATTTACATCACTGCAAAACTGAGACACTTGGGATTTACATCACTGCAAAACTGAGATACTTGGGATTTACATCACTGCAAAACTGAGACACTTGGGATTTACATCACTGCAAAACTGAGACACTTGGGATTTACATCACTGCAAAACTGAGACACTTGGGATTAGATCTCTTCAAAACTGAGACACCTGAGATTTAGATCTCTGCAAAACTGACACTTGGGATTTAGATCACTGCAAAACTGGGACATTTGAAATTTAGATCACTACAAACCTGAGACACTTGATTTAGATCACTGCAAAACTGAGACATTTGAGATTTAGATCACTACAAACCTGAGACACTTGGGATTTAGATCACTGCAAAACTGAGAATCTTGAGGTTTAGATCACTGGAAAACTGACATACTTGAGATTTAGATCTTTACAAAAAGGAGATACCTGAGATTTAGATCACTGCAAAGCTGAGCTACCTGAGGTTTAGATCACTGCAAAGCTGAGATATCTGAGGTTTAGATCACCACAAAGCTGAGCTACTTGAGATTTAGACCTCTGCAAAGCTGAGATACTTGGGATTTAGATCACTGTAAAGCTGAGCTACCTGAGATGTGGATCACTACTCTGTACCTTTTTCCTGTGTCCCAGAATGATGCTGCAGGGTGCAGGGGTTGTTGGTGCTTTCACTCTGCAGTCTGTGCTCAGTGCAGCCCTGGCTGTGCTGCTCTCTGGAGCTGGGCTGGGGGTGCTGTGCTGCTCCAGGTGCATGGAGGGCTGATCCTTTGGGTTGTACCTTCCTGGGCACTCACCCCACTCAGGGACAGCAACAGGTCTGCTTGTGCTCTCTTGATTGCTGTGCTTTGATTTTGTGTGGGGAGCTGCCCTAGTTTTGAAATGCCTAAATTTGTGTGTCTCTGGTGGACCCTCATGGTGACTAAAATCAGTATTCCAGAGCTGTGTCTGTGCTGCTTTCCCCTGCTGAGCAAGAATGCTGCCAGAAAAAAAAAACAACCAAAAAACAAACAAACCAACCAGCTCCTTATTTTACATTTTATTTTTTTCTTTTTTTTTCTTTTTTTTTTTTTTTTTTCTTAGGGAATAACTAAAAGCTACAGAGGCCATAAAGGATGTAGCTCATTTTATGGGCTTCACTACTGATGCTCTAAAACAATTTTTTTTCCAGAAAAACTTTTTTTTTTTTTCAAAAATCAGCATGTAAACAAGAAGCCACTTCAGCCTCAAAGGCCACGCTGGTGTGATTTCCTCACTGCTGTGTCGCTCACCAGCCTCCAGGAGTGGGAGGAGGAGGAGTGGGAGTGCTCTTCCTCTGCACTTCCACACTGAGGGTACACCACAAAACACAGCTTCTGCCCCCAGCACGTCAGGGACTCTGCAGGGAGCAAATCACCAGCGTTAGTGGGGTTAATGGGGGCTTCTAAACAAAAATGGGATGCTGGAGCAAAGCCCTGAAGGCAGGAGCTGCACAGCCCTCCAGCCCTTCTCCCTCCAGCCCAGTCTGCAGAGTGCTCCTGAATCGGGGAAAATGAAGGTGGGACAGCTCTAGGGACACCTTTAGGGACAGCTCTAGGGACACCCCTCCCCAGCCCCTCACAGAGCTGCCAGTGCTGCCCATGGCATGGGCTGGGGATGGGATGGGGATGGGATGGCAGCCAGCCCTCCTGGCCCTGTGTCAGCCCAGCAGCAGTGACCACTGGCCAGGGGGAGCTGCTGGCAGTGCAGCCAAGTGCAGCTGACAGAAACCCTCCAGAGGGCTGCAGTGTGCTTGTTTGAGAGTCCTCACCAGCAAAGTGATTAAAAACCAAGCACAACCAAAACATAAAAGACTGTTCGCAGTTTCAATTTTATATGAGGAGTAATGTAAGTCTTTGTAAGAAACATTTGAGTATGAGATAGCTCATCATGTCACCAGGGCTTGGTGCACAGGGGGAGGAGGCAGGGCAAAACAAACTCTTCAGTTCCTTGGTGAGTGTCCATTTAGTCTCTGTGTGTGTAAAGTGTATTTGCTGGGACAGGCTGCTGTGAGCAAGCTGAGTGCATGGGCACAGAGGCATGAGAGGAGTTAAATGTACCCAGGAGTGTGCAAAATAGCTGCCCAAAGCAAAGCAGTGGCTGGCCAGCCTGTGCCCAGGGGCTGCCATGGCTGGGAGGGGTGGCCAGGCTCCTGAGGCAGCTCCCTGGCTGGGAGGCACACAGTGCTGCCTTACCTATTAGCCTATTTACACACTTTGGTTTATTTCTCCAGTAGACTCCCAGGAAGAACACTGGCACTCCAGTTAGAATGATAATGAGTCCAACCCCACAGACAATGGGCTCGGAGTAGAGGCTGAAGACCAGCAGGAATGCCCAGAAGGCCAGGTAAGTGATGGGGATGAGGAGGTTCACCTGCCAGGAGAGAGCAGAGCAGAGCAGCACTGTGCAGAGCAGCAGCAGGGGCTGGGTGGCTCTGGGGGCTGCAGGCAGAGCAGGCTCCAGCCCCCCAGGCTGTGCCCCCATCCCTCCACCACTGTTCCCCTCTCTGCCCATCCCAAGCAGCTCACAAGAGATGTGCCTGTGAACCCTTCTGTTACACTAATGGCACTTTGGGATATGGTCTGAGAGGTGTCCCCACCCCACCCATTGCAACCAAGAGATTGAGCTCTGACAGTGTCACCTTGATAGGTCTGAAGATTTTGGGTTTCCTCCAGCGTAGAACAATCAGGCCAATAATTGTCACTCCATAGCAGAGGTAGTTAATGAAGGACACGTAGTTGATCAGTGTGTAGGTGTCTCCAACAAGCATGATGATGAGTGTGGCCAAACACTGCAACGAGAGGAGCACAGCCTTCTTCAGCCATTACTAGAGAAAGTAGCTTAAAAACAACAAAACCAAGCAAAAATTCCATTAAAGCATGAAAAATCCTTTCTTTGTGGCACCTGCTGGGCATGTGCTGCTTCCTGGGGCTCTGTTCCTTATCCCAGAGCTGTGCCACCAGGACTGGGGCTAAGTGGGTATTTGGGGTGATTTGGGGCATGCTGAAGCCAGAGGCTAGAGGGTCTCTATAAAAATACCCTGTGCTGGCAGAGGTGTCTCTGCTGCCCATAGGCAGGCAGGGCTGGGAAGGCTGGCAAAGCTCCCACTCCACCTTTTTCTGTGAGGTGTTTTAACCTTGTGGTGAGGACTCCAGGTGAAAGGGTTTTGTAGACTTTACATGCTGTGTTTCAGGCACTGTGTTGTTGCTCTGTATTTTATAAAGAATTAGAGGTTTGCCCTTTCTCCTGCTGGCTCATGTCACAGCTAATCAGCATCATGAATCTTATGAGCATTACAATTGTTTAGAAACTGGCAGATGGATGGTGGACATTTCCATGCTTTTGCTTGCTTTTTGAACTCTATGTCTGCCTAATGCTGATAGGGAATTGATTTCCACCTTTTTTGCTTTTATATTCTCTCTATATTCTGTACACATACAATACTATTCTAGTATTCATAGCAAAAATACTATTCTAGTATTTTTACCTACTCTCTTGGAAAGACAAAATAAATTCCCCTGTGGCTCCAATCTGGGGGTCCAAGTTTAGATTTTCTGGGAAGCCAAGGCATAAATCAGCTCTCCAAGACACATTTTCATTAACACAGTTTAGTTCCTGTCTAATTTGGGGGGGGGGGGGGGGGATTGAAAGGATTGAAGGGGAATTATCTCATTATTTATGCCTCTAATTGGGGTTACTTGTCAGTTATGCTAATTACCTGAACATATAGAAATTGTATGCACTTTAAACATAAACTGTGCATCGTTGTTGCTTTCCACCAAGTTGTGCACCTAATGATCCTTGTAAAGGTAACTTCTCTTTAGCACCTGTGTCTAGCTTGTGATTTTAGGACCAGCAAAAAGGCATCAATACTGTAAACCCAGGAGAGCTGAGCTGGGGGCCAGGGCACTGCTCCTTGAGCCCCCCACCCACTCTGGTACCCCAGGGGCTGAGCACTCACCTGCACAAAATACCAACCCAGTGAACACTGGGGCCCAGAGCCTGAGGGAAACTAAATACCCAAATCCCTCCAGAGAGTGCTCAAGGTTTGGTTTGTGTTGATCCAGGCTCCCTTTTTTCTTAATTAGCTGTTTCAACAGTACATTCCTCCCAGGAGGGAAGGTTTCTGCACCTCCAGCAGAGGAATTCAGCACCACCATAACCAAATACTCTGTTGGTCCCTCTGCTCCCCTTTTCAAAGCCTTGCAGGCTTGGCTGGGGCATTTCAACACCTTGAACTGTCTGAGCTCAAAATGGATTTAAATTTGGGCACCATCTCATACCACTGCCATATAACACAGTCTGTGCTGTCCCCTGCAGTGTGCACTGTGTCACACAACTCCCTGCTGCCACTGAGGGCTGTGCAGGGGTGGCACTGGGAGTGGCACAATGCCACTGGTGTGTCAGATCCACTCACAGGGTGGTGCCAGCCCCTGTGGCTGAAGAGGGGCTGTGGGGGGGATAGAAAATAAAGATAGTGCAGAAGGTAATCTGACCCCTGAGGAGCTGCAGCTGCACTAATCACCAAAGATTAGGAACAGCCCTGCCCTTAACAGGGCACAGCTGTGTCCAAGAAGGATGAGGGCTATAAAAGAGTGGGCTAGCTGGGTGAGGAGAGAGATGGGGTTTGTTGGCTGTGTTGTGAAGGAGTCAGTGCTGTGAGGATCTGCCCATGAGAAGTCATGGAGAAGGTATGGGAGCTTTGCAATAAGATGATAACAAGGGAGTGCTGCCCTCCAGCTGGCCTGGCCACAGCCCCCTGGCTGGCAGCCGCTCCCCACCATCCTGCAAAACAACTGCAGCCGAAATTTTACATTTAGCTTGGCCCCTTGAGTTTTGGCAGTAAAATAGGAAATCAGTAAACATAAAGGTCTCACTGGTAGTGTTGAAATAGCTATTCTTGATGTACAAACAAGCTGCTCTCCATGCAGAGAGCTAGGTGTGATTCCATGGAAGAGACAAGGAACCTGATGTGTTAATTAGGTTGCCTGAAGTGTGGCCCAGTTTGCTGCTGTAGATGCCTACACTATACTATTAGTATCTTTCTATTTGTTAAGAAATAAATATTTCCTAGCAGTATTTGGTGCGCACTGAGCTGCATTAAAACACCTTCAAATGATGAATTAATGTGCCATGCTGGTTCTGTGATTGGCACTGTGATTCAAGGGGGTGGCATGGCATGGATCAGCCAGCTCAACAGGCAGCCTGCTCTTTTTGGGGCTGTTCCACAGAAAACAGCCTCTGACACTCAGCTGTTGTTTCAACTGATGTATTTTTAAGGACAAAGGAGTTCTGCCCCTGTAGAACAGAGGATCCCATCCCATGATGGCTGCCCAAACCTTCAATGGGCAATACACAAGATGTTTGTGATGGGGCACTAAGCCCCAGGAATGCCATAAAATCTCAACAAAATGCATATTTTGTAATAAAAGTGGAATGAGCTGTTATGGTGGGGAAAAAAAAGCTTATTTGGTGAAATTTTGTATGGGTGTATTGTGCCAGAATTGTTGTTAGAGCCAGGAGACATGTAAACATGCATTTTTTTAGTGCATCTGGGGTCAAACCCTTGTGGTTTTGATATCAGTGGCAAATCTGCAGTTGGCAGCCATTGACCAGCCTAGATTTCAAGCAAATGGCCTTTGGGGATTCCTTTGCTTGGGTCCTGTGGCCATGAACAGCAGGGGCACAAATCACTTTCCTCTTTGTCATCTTCTATGCCACTCTAAAACCCTCCACAAATTCCAGTTGCACTATCAATAAAAGCATATAAAACTCTTTGTTTAGAATAATAGCTTCCCTAAGTCATTAGTATTGTGGAAATTTCTGCTGCCTAAAAAGTGAGGGGAGCCTTTTCCCATGGAGCAGAGCAGGAGCTGTACCCCCAGCACTCCCAACAGCTGGCACATTGGTGTCTGGCCTTTGCAGGTGACCTCTTGTCTGCCTGGTGTGCCATTCAGCAGATTCCCTGCTGGAATCATTGTCCCTTAATAGTTTCTTGGCTGTGGAAAGAAATACCTGTGGCCCTCAGAGAACTGCCTGGCTACCCCTCACAAGGTGTCTTGGTTGTTGAAAGTAATTTTTGGAGCACTTTGTCCTTTCTCTGGGACTCCCCATATCTTTGTCTTTGGAGGCAGGACCTAAAGCAGCCCTGCTGGAGTGGGATTAGGACCATGGAGGTTTCCAAATTCTGGTGGGAAGCAGGAAAATTGGTCTAAGGAACTTGTCTTAGATGAAGTTTCTCTGTTTCAAAAGCCAGTCCCGGTCTCTTGCTGCAGGACAAGAGTTAATGAGCTTACACTGCAGCTCAGGTTATGAGGGAAACCCTTCAGGTGCCAAGGGGACTGGAAGAAGGAGGAGGAGGAATTATTTCTGAGGCTGAAGGCTGCTTGGTTGGAGCTGCTCAGCTGGCACCTACCAGCTGCTATTCAGGGTGACCCACTGCTCCTCTCCTGGGGTAAAACCACCTCTCAAGGGTTTTTCCAGCTCACCTCTCAGTGGCTCAGTGCTTCTACAAGCAGGTGATGGAGCAGGGATAGGAACTTACACAGATGAGGAGGGCAGGGATGGGTGTGCAGTTCTTGACATGGATCATGGCCAGCAAACTTGGCAAGTGGCCCTCCCGAGCACCAGAGAAACACAGCCTGGAAATAAGAAGGGGAATGATGAATCCAGTGGGTGTTCAACAGCCTCTCCAGTCCCTACTCATATAAAAGCTCTTATCTCAACCACCTGCTTTGGTTTTCTCATGGAAAGGAGCTGTGGCTGCAGCTGCAGAGACAGCTGGAGACTGGGGAAAGGCATTTAAACTGAACCCTGCAGTGTGCAAGGCCTTTAACAGCTAATGCCACCTGGGAACATCTCAGACCTGCTCTGAGATGCCAAAATACCTCCAAGGACCATCTGCTGGCCAGCATTGTCTCTTTACCCAGTGAGGGGTGATGGCTCTGAAGGTTGTGTGGGTATTTACAGTGCCAAAAGGGGTTTGGATAAGGTTCAACGTGCCTTAGCTTTTCACTTTTAAGTGTACAGCCTGTTACATATGCACTCCAATTTGTTGCATTTCATCACACCCATGAAAAGGTTGGGATAAATAATTTTCCCAAGGTACTTCAGCTGTTTCCTCAAAAAACATTGTAACTTCTAAATTAAATTAAGACAGGTCAGTTATTATAAACAGACTTTATTTATGACAGTCTTACAGACTTTACAGATTCTGGCCCAGCTATCAGCACTATGCATGCAAAGCATCTTGCTTGAAAGGTGATTTCCCAGCATTAAAATGCCTGCAGCTGAGTGCAGCACCAGGCCCCAAAACTCCTCCTTGAGCAAAGCACAGTTTAGCTGTGAGCTACTGGAACTTTATTGATATAAAATTACTTTGGTTCCATGCTAAAGCTGTGTTTGGCTCTCACTGTGAATTATTCCACACCTGCAAACACTTTCAATAACTCATGAGGATTAATTTGCAAGAAATTTCATGATTCAATATTACATTTGCTGATTTGAAACAGAATAATTCATAACTGATTGTATCCAACACACCCAACAACAAACTCATGCTCTACAACATCCAAAATGTCTAGCTAGCATTTCTCTAGCAAATGCAATTAAAACAGCCCCTCCCCAAATTAGATAACGTTCATAAAATTGTACTCCATCTAACCTTGATGAGGTAAAAAGGTATCCATTTATTCCTCCAAATGTAGATAGGGCCACTGAGACTGGCATAACCCAGGAAAAATAGCCCAGTAACTTTTCACCAAATGTCTAAAGCAACAGAAGGCAGAGAAACTGAAACACACTGCAAAGCACAGCACTGAAATCAAAGTGTGGTGGTACGTGCAGGGAATGGTTTTACTTACTACAGCCACAGCGTTGGAGGACAAGAGCTCGTGGGGAGACATGGCAGTGAAATATGCAATGTTGGTGAACGTGTACACAAATGTCACCAATGGGATGGATATGAATATGGCACGAGGCAGGTTCCTGATAAGAGAATTGGGAGGGTAGATAAGAGATTACAACCATACACAGTGAGATCATGACAGTGGGGTGGGGCCGGGGTGAGTTCCCTGGCTGTGTCTGTGAGGGAAGCTGAGCTTCCCACTGTGGGTGAGAGAAGGCTGAAATGAAATGCTGTGTCTGCAGGTGGGTGCCTTGGTCTGTGAGGGATGCAGAGCTTTCCCAGCTCTCTGCCCCACTGCGGGGGAGAGAAGGCTGAAATGAATTGCTCTGTCTGCAGGGACCTCCAGGGGACAGATACCATGAGCTGCCTTGGGGCTCTTGATGGGGACTGGGACAGACTGGGACTGAAAAGGAAACCTCCATTTCCCAAAAGCCCTGGGGACAGGCACTGTGGTGCAATAAAATGTGTTGTTTTGCTTCACCTTCACCTGCTCTCAAAAGGAAGGGGGTCCTATTGTTCAGCTGCTGCCCTGGCCCATTGTGTACCCTAAATCTGGTCTGGTTATTCAACTCACAGTAGTACAGATGTACTTGATATCCAACCCAGAGAGCTTCCTAGAGGTGCACACCTGAAAAATGCATTCTATATCTAACAGAATGCATTTTTCTCTCTGTGTCAGATTTGGGAAAAAAAAGTTTTTTGTTTAACCTTGTGAATTTGAATAGATTAGTAAAAGGAGAAAATGGTTTTTGTTATCCAATTTTTTTTAATACTTTAATTTCTCCACTAAGGCTGCAACAATAATTTTTAAAAAAGGCCATTTGCTCCATTCTCTATTTCTCAGCCAAGGCCATATTTACCTTATTTAAGTAATAACTTTTTTATTGTTCAGCTTTGAAATCGTGGTGGTCCATTAAAATATTATTGTTTAATAAGGAAACACATTACCACACTTTCTTTATTTCTGCCAAATCCCTGGACACTTTGCCACTCACTGGTGTGCACAGATGCTCATAAGGCTGTAGCTTTAATTCCTTCCCATCCAAGCTGTAATAGCTTCCATTTCTTGCTGTTTAATTGCTCTGTGCACTGGATGCCCAGGAGTAACTAATGCTCCAAGAGCTGCTCTTGACATTTGCCATCCCACTTTATTAACTCAGAAATGTTGAAACATTTGAGCTTTGCTGAACTAAAATTCCCTTTCCCTCCAGCCTTCTCAGGCTGCTTGTGATGAATCCTTTCCAGCCCTTCCCATAGCCAGGATCAGCAGTGACCCAGGGTAAGCTGCCTTGGCAGTGTGTGCCACTTTTGCTGCACAAATCATCTTCTCTTACAGGCGTCTGTGGGAGAGCTTTGGGTGAAAAAGCAAAGCAACTTCCAAATAATTAAACTATTTTATGACAAAGAAGATTCTTCCTGTAGATATTTGTGTGGCACCTCATCCATGGTTAATTTTCTGCTCTGGAATTGAATAGTGACATAAAGATCCTGCCTTGTCTGTGGCTGCTTTGATTCAGTTCGTACCTAATTTCAGTGTTTCTGTAACTTGCCTGCTATCTGTTCTGAACAAAACTCTGTCTCCTTTGGAAAGACCGGTCCCACAGCCATGGAATGACATTGCAGCCCCTGATGGAATGAGAAATGCTCCCAGAGAGCTCCCGTGTCTCAGCACTGCAGGGAGGGCACCATGAGGGGGGTACTTGCCTGCGGGGATCCACCAGCTCCTCTGTTACATAGTTCAAGAAGTTCCAGCCACTGAATGCAAAGGACCCTTGGAGAAAAGCTAATGCTAAATGCCCCACAGATGGAGTCATCCAAAATCTGAATGCATTGCTTGGTGTCAGCTCTTTGTAGTTTCCTGCATAGAGAGTGCAAGGCAGATGTTAGGCCATGCCTACCTACCTCACAGACTTTAAATATGTAAGATTTTGCTTTTTATTCTTTATTAGAGCTGAGCCTTCATGCTGTTCCTGGCACCACGGGCTGACAGAGCAGTTGCAGTGCTTTGTGCAGGACAGTGTCCTGGTGAGGCAGCTCCTGCTCTCCACCACCACATCTGTGCCACAGCAGCTCACGGGACCCTTTGGCAGCCTGCACTGGCTGAGGGTGGATCCTGGGCAGTGCAAATTCCTGCCTGCTCTTGATGACATTCTCTTTTACAAGAGTTTGGTGTTGTTTAGGAGATATCCTTTAAAATAAAATACCTATGGGCCTGAAAGGTTTGTCAAGACTGTAGGACTAGCACCACTGAGAAAACAAGTTTTCTGTTCTCTGTAAATGTCACATTTCTTCATCCTTTATATGACCCATGATAAAAATATTATAGGTCTTTTGTACTTTTGGCTTTCCAATAACTGGTGAATCAGTGAGACATTTTTCACCTTAGTTTAATCTTATAAGTGACTTTTTGTAGGAAATTGGACTAGTGCCTGAAATGAAGCAGATATCATCCTGCCCTAGGCAAAGCATTGCTTATTCATTTTACATCCAGAACACTTCAAATTAAGGAATGAACAACAGATTAAAAATGTTAAGTAACTATTCCAAAACATTTTATTCTATCAAAGCCTACAAGGTGGGCTGGAAAGAGACTTTTTAAAGAGGATATAGCTGATTTCTCCCTGGTGTCAGCTGTGTCAGTGTGCAATCCCACAGCTTGGCAAAACCCAGCACACCTCCACGTCAGTTTGTAAGGAGGAAACATTGCAGTAAGTGGGAAAAATCAGGTCTATCAACAGTACTACAGCAATGACAGAGTGTCTCACAGAGTACCTTTAAAGATCTGGATGAAGCCCACAACAATGATGAGGGTCAGGGCTAAGAGTTTTCCTGCTGTGAAAATATCCTGGATGCGTGTCGCCCATCGCACGCTGGAGCTGTTCACCCATGTCAGGAGCACTGCAGAGCAAAAGGCTGAGTTCAGTGGGATGAAACTGTGTTTATTTGAGAATGTACAGCCAAAATAGTGAAAAACACACTCACGTTCTGTTGAAACAGGCTGACCCCCATGGCAGGGAGAAATGATGAGGAGTCCATCTGTCCATCTTATCAGAAGGCTAATTAATTACTTTATTATACTATATTATTCTACATCATATTACATCTAAACTGAACGTGCCAAGCACTCAACTGCTCAGAATCTCATGACTGGCCCCTGATAGTCCACCCCACAAACACACACCTGGCCCTGACAGACCAAGGAAACAAAACACCATCACTGTGGGTAAACAATCTCCATATTGCATTCTACTTTGGCACAGCACAGGCACAGCAAATGAGATGAGAATTGTTTTTTCTCTCTCTGAGGTTCAGAGAATGTGAATCCCAGCAATGTTCTTGGGAATATTTCCTTGTTTTTCTCTGTGAAGAGAAATGTGGTGACCGTGTTCCTGCAGGGAGCTCTAGCATGGCCAGAACGAGGGTGAGGAGGAAAATTGCCTTTCCCAAGCTGCAGGAGCATCCCTGGCAGCCATCAGCCCCTGGGTGCTGCCACAGGGGCTCTCCCCAGCTCAATAACTGTGCCTGAGCCCGTGCCCAGTGTGTTTGGGTTTTGAGTTGTTAGAATGGCTCTTGAGGTATTAAAAGTCTTTTTTCTTAGCCCTGTGCTCAAAGAAGTTGGGATTTTTTGGGTTTGGTTTTTAAGGTTGCCTTTTTTTCTTATTTTTTTTTTTCTAATACATTCTTTTTTGGATTTGTGCAGGTTTGTTTAGCAGGTTGGGTTGAGGCACACTGACCACCCTTGGGGCAGTGTTATCTTTTAAACTAAAATCTACGTGTACTTTATTTACAGTTATTTTTTTAATACTTATGACTTATGTTAGACAGTTTGTCTTTATTTTAAACTAGAGAAGTGTCACTATCATAGAAGTGTCACTATCATAGCACAAGATAGAGGACAAGAAGAAGAAGAAGATGACAGGACATGCTTAGATTCTTCTATTTTACTTCTTGAACCCCCAGTCTAAAAACTTTAAAATTCTACTTTTTCACTTTGTGATAAATTCACTATCATTTTATTCAAACTTTTGTGGCTTTTAACTCTTTGCACAAAGTTGGTCATTGTTTCCATGGGCTAAAATCAAAGGCACAGGTGGTTTTGACTCCATGCCAAGGTCTCTGAGCCCCCTGCCAGGGTCTTGAGTCCTCCAGGGCAGCCAGAGGAATGTGCTGGGTTCTGACAAGTGTGAAGGATCATTGCCTCCTCTCAGGAACAGTGAAAATCTCCAGTCCTGCAGCTCAGCTTTGCTCCTGCCAGCCCCAGCAGTGGCTGATGCAGAGCTGGCTGCACTCTGCCTCTGCACACTCGTGTGTGAGTGTGAGAGAGAACAGGAGGGGCTCACAGGGTGGTGGTGACCCGTGCCAGGTGCCCATGGGATGGTTCTGCAGTCCTGCCCCATCCCACATGCTCACCTGCCACCACTTTCCCTGGACCCACAGGGGTTTGGGTGCCTTTGTGCCTCCCCCCAGGACAGAACATCCCACACCAGCCACCACAGTGCCTCTCCTGGGACCTCCCCACTGGCCTTTGGAGCTGGGGCTGACCCCAGCCCGGCTGGAGTGGCCCCTTGTAAAACCAGGGCAAGATTTGTGTGTGTGCAAGAAGCAAATACTTACACAGACACACCATGGAGAGGATCCTGGAGGCATTATAGGGCGGGATGCAGTTGGGGAAGACAGGCTGCAGGACGTAGTTGGAGAAGGTCAGTGCAATGACAGCCAGACTGGTTGGGTACATGATAAGCACTGCACTCCACAGCAGCAGAAACCTGCAGAGACAAGGCAAAGCACAAGAGAGCTGGTGCTGTGCTGGAGGAGGTGACACACAGCCAGCTGTGCACAGGGAGTCAGGGCTGGACACCTCCACCCTGTCACACACAGCAGTGGGACCCTCCTCAGCCCTTCTCCCGTGTGCTCAGCACAATATGTATTTTAAATCAAACACTGTAAAGCAAACATGGCTTAGGAACGTGTGGAAGAGTGAGATTATGACCAGCAGGCATGTTTGGGTTTAACTTGTGTCTAGAAAGGAGCTCTGCTGCTCCTGGGCTCACATGGCACCACAGCAGACAGCAGTCCCTACACTGAAGGCACCTCTGAAGGGTTTTGGCTGCAGCCAAAGGCAGCAGCTGCACTTTTGGGACTGCTACCAACTCCCTGCTGGTCCCTGCTGCTGTTGGCTCTGTGACCCAGGCCAGTGCTGCAGGATTTGTGATGGATCTCACAGCTGGGCTGGCTGCCTGCCTCCAGCTGTGGCTTCAGGTGATTGCACCCAACAAGGTATTGTGCAAATATAAAGTGTGAGATATTTTGTTTTTCCATTCTGTGCAAAGGAAAAAAACACTTAAAAAGTCAGCAGTGGATCAGGTTAGTCTTTAAAAATATTTGAAGTATTATTATTTCTATTGTGAGAAGTAATCATTGCAAGAAAGTGAAGCTTTCCTTGCCACGTATATACACACACAGACACACACACACACAGAGTCATTCATTCACATGCATGCACAAATATAATGTGCAGGGATGCATGACACAAATGAGGATTTGAGATGATATTTCCAAATAAGACAGTATAATTTCTATATTACATGGGCTGCTCTTTAGGGGCTGCACCCACCCTGCTGCCAGCCCTGAAATCTGCACAGCTGAGGGAGCCTCTCTGTGTCAGCAGCCTGCAGGCAGTGCTGCTCCTGGCTGCTGAGCTGCAAAATGTCTCAGCCCCATCCTTCACTTTCCCTTCTTGCTCCTGAGAAGGATGGGGCAATTAATTAGCTACCACAGTTAATTTGGTGAACCAGACCAATGTCAGAACTGGGTACCTTCCCAGCTGCCACTGTAGTTTTTTACAATAAACTCAGCAGTTTTTTCTTTCTCTTTATTTTGTTGTGTGAATCCCTTTTTAGGGTTTTTTTCCCCCCTCAATTTCTAATGTTTTTCCTTGTGGTTCAGAGCAGTTTTCTCCAGTGATTGCTTTGTGCTATTTGGTGTTGTTGATGATGCACCCAGCTTGGGACAGCTCTGCAGGTCCTGCTTGCTGAGTTAACTCTGCTGGTCCACACTGAAGAATAAACAGGACCTAAAGACTACAATAACAATTTGCTGAATTTAATTTGGATACTGATGGTGCTGCCTGAGCTGTTTTGTGTGGCTGTTGACTGGCAGGGCCTTTGCAGAGGCTGCCAGTTTTTCCCTGCCATGTTTTTCTTCAAATTTTACACAAATTTTTAGCCTACATATGTAGGCTGAGAACTGTGTAAAACATTCAGTGGGGAGAATGACTCTGAAAAGACTATTTCCAGGCAAAATTTGCCCTGGTTTCTATGCTGTAATATGGAGTGTGGGGTAGCTGGTATTGGGTAGAACTTGGTTTAATGGGAATGGATTAATGACAGTCATGGAACTGAAATGCAGGATTGATAACACAAATAAAAGAAAATGCATAATTTTAGCAGAGCGGGGACAAAGTTGCACTGTCAAATGTGAAGCTCAAAAAAGAGATGGCAGCAAAACAAGAAGGAAGCTTTGCCTAAGGTATAGGCCCACTTTATTGGTGTTTCTACATGTAAGTCTTAGTTAAAACCTATTTCTGAGAAAAATATCTCCTTGCTGGTCACTGAGATCACATTTCCATCCTTAAACAAGCAGCTGTGGGGGCCAGGGGGCAAGGCTGGCATGTGCCATGTGCTCACAGTGCCAGCAGCTGCCAGGGCTGGGGCCCAGCTGGGAATGAATGGCTGCTCCTGGGGAGAATGGCTCATGGGAGATGATGTGGGAGAGAACACAGCATGGCACACCTGGAATCACTTTGTTCTTCAGCTGGAAAGTGGCAGAATTATTGCCCTGAGGGCTGAGCTACAGAGCTGGAGATGGAACTCAACCCTACAGCTTTTCATAGTTACTCTGTAGCTGGGATCACAAAAATAAGAGAAGTCAAATCTTCTCTTGTTGCTGACTGAGAAGTGATCAGATTTTATAACAGGTTTGAGACAGCTGAATGTAAAGAAAAAAGAAGATGTAACTGGTTGGTTGGGTTTGGTTGGTTTTGGTTGCTTGGTTGGGTTTTATTTTTCTGAACACTGGAGTTTGCATGAGAAATTTGAGCTCCTGCACGTGCTGGTGGTCAAGGAGCAGGTGAAATAATCTCTGTACCTGTATTCCAGGTGCTGGCTGGATGGGCTCTGCTGTGTTTGGTTGTTGAGCCTCATCCAAAGTTCCCTGAAGTCCATGGCCCACAGTCCATCAGTGTGTACATGAGTGAGACCCTGTCTACTCAGAGCCCTCCCTCTGTCCTAGGAACAGCCTGGGGTGAGTGGTGCCCCCTGCTACCCCTGGGCAGGTGTGGCATTCACGTGGAGTGCCACCCATCCCTGGACCAAAACTGAATTTTTTTGCAGATACCTCAGCATACTAACTGCCTCACCTGTGGAAAGAAATAAACAACATGGTTTCACCTGGGTCCTGAATAGTCTAGTGGACTTGGTGAAATTGGTTCTCAAATATCTGTTTGGGATATGCCTGTACTCCCTCAAGGATCTCAGATATGTTATGGATTCAAAGCAGCCTATGAAAATTAAAATTCCAGTGTACCCTACTTGTGCATTGGCAAAAGGAAGCAGTTTGAAACAGGTGCTGTAGTACAGCTCAGGAAAAACTGGACTGGTTTAAGCTGGAGCCAGTTTGAATACAATTAATGCCATCCTACATTGCTGGATGACTTACTGCCTTTGGAAAATTCAAAATTTTGCAATAACGAAAAAGAAACATGGAAGTATATTTGAAGCATGTTACACTTGCAGTTTGGAGTGACACTTATGAAAGCTCTGGCTGCAAACTCTGCACTGATTTTGGTGGGCATGTATGTCCAGAGAGCAGGCTCTGCTGTGGCAGCTGCAGCATGACTGCTGAGCATTCAGAAGGAGTGGTATTGATCAGAAACTCACTGCAGGGTTTGTTCTTCTGCAAGAACACCTATTAAGGCCTCTATTTATCATTTGGGGTGATGTTCTTTTTCCTCAAACAGACTTGCAGGCCCACATCATGCAAGGAGAGCTGTGCTCAGAGGGCTCCTGCAGCACAGGCTGTGGCCATTCCCTGCAGTTTGTGCTCACACACAAATGCTATTTAAAACCACAATGATTCCTAAATAGAGAGGAAAGCAGGAGTAACTCTGTGGCACCAGACCAGAGCCTGGCAATACTGGAACCCTTCCTCACCTGTTCCTTCTCCCTTGGCCAGAGGAGCTGGGCAGTGTTTCTGCTCAGGGCTGTCCCCAGCCAAGGTTTGCCATGACCACCACTTTCCAGCAGTGCTTCATGCTGTCCCTGAGCTATCCAAGGTGGCCCTGTCCTGCCTCTGTTACTGCATTCAGCTCCTCACATCACAGCAATGTGATTTTTTCAATAAACAGTTGTGCATCCAGCTATCACTAGTGCCAGACACAGAAGCTGGGGCATGGAGTACTCCAGTAGCTGTCACAGTCAAATGGTATTTATTTGTGCCTTGTATCTGTGCAGGAAAACCTGCATAAATATATAAAAAATAATAAATGGGAGGATTTTGGGAGACAGGGACAAGACAGCAGAAGTGGAGTTGTTGTGGTCTGGGTGGGTACAGCTATGCTCTTACAACAAACACCTTTTTATAAATAAATATAAATAATAAACCAAAACATCCAGCTGGTCACTGGCAAAGTCAGATGCACGGGAAAGTCAGGTGCACTAAAGCTTTGTGTGCTGAGTTTGATGTGCTCAGCTGTAGAAGGATTAAATCAAAAAGCAGCAGCGGTTTTTGTGCCAGGGAGGCACAGGGCAGCCCCTTGGAGCTCAGCCTGCCTGTGCCCTGCCAGGGCTGGATGGGCACTCCCAGGTGGGGAGCTGGGGGTGCTGGAGCTCCCAGAGCTGCAGCCTTCGGGTGGTGGCTGAGCAAAGGGCAGCAGGGCACAGTCCCAGCTTGGCTTTACTGGAAAAGCTGACCCCAATCCCCCTTTTACACCAAAACCTGCCTGATGGCTCTTGCCTAATGCACCCTTTGTTACAACAGTGGGGCTATTTCTTTCCTTGAGAGAGAGCTAACATCTCTACACAGAAGGATGGGAGCACTGCTTCCCTTCAGGTGACAGGTTGTGTTTTTTTAATATTGCCTGTGCATTACAAGCCTGGACACCAAGTGAGTGCTGCCCAAGCCGAATCTCCTGCCTGGGGAGGTGAGGCTGTCCCCAGGTACATGCTGGGCAGTGATCAGTCAGCTGCTGTGTGGTTTGTTACAGCAGCTGCACATCTTGGTGGTTGCAGGCACCAGACAAGTTCTCTGAAGTGGCAGAGGGAGCTGAGGAACAATTTAAATTAATTTTAATTGAATTAAATTCAATTTTAGTTGTACTTGATTTCTAAGTAGTTTCATTTTCTCCCCTAGAAAACACAATTCCTTTGGTTTTGTGGACCTGTCATGTTGCTGGCCTCCTTACAGTGATGTTCCAGGGATGGGACTTGAGGGGTTCTATGCTCCCAGTTGCCCTGTCCCTGCTTGCAGACCCTGCTCCTGTCAGCAGGCACTGGGGGAGCTGCTGCTGCAGGGCCCTGGGGAAGCAGAGCTCTGCTGTGCTCCTGCCCCATGAGAGGACACACCTGAGTGGAGCTCAGCTCTGGTTACCCAAGCCAGTGCTGCTGTTGCCCCCATCTGTTCTGTGATGTCAGTGTAATTTTCTGTGCAAAGCAGGACAGCAGTCAGAGGAGAGATCCCATCAGCTAAAGAAACACAGACTTCATGAAGCAGGAGGCAATGGCTGAAGCTTGGCAAGCATCAGAAATGCCCCTGTGAGCAGGCATGTCTGCAGTGCTGGCTGTGCCTGTGTGGCACTGAGCTGAGGCAGAAATGAGAGGACAGCCTTTGGGACAGGGTGACAGACTGCCTGTGTTGTGCCTGTTCTGATCTGTCCTTGCTCAGCAGCCAGCTCAACTGTTAGAAGCTCATTTTCCATCTCACATGAGAAGGAATACTCTGGTTTGGTGGGGGTTTTCCTTACTCTTTCTCTAGTTTTCTGTACTGGTGCTTATTTTTCTTAACTAAACCACCAGCATGTGGTCTGGCCTCTCTACTCACAGTGAGGGAGCTGCTCAGAACATTCTGGTGCTTCTCTAGTAGTCTGTGAGTACAGGCTGACAGCTTAATTAATTGTGTTGAATGCATCAAAAAGTGTACACTAAAAAATATAATCTCCTCTCACTTGTCCCTTCCTCACATCAGTACTATTTTCAGAGAGAAATCCTTCCCCGAGTTAGCATCCCCCCTCTCTGTATTTACTTGGTGATTCTGGACAGCAAGTCAAGCAGCTTTGTTTTATTTGTGGTGAGCAGCTCCAGCCTGGCCTGGGATGGGTAAAACTCTTCCACACAGGCACTGATCATTCATGGCTTGCACACAGGAACATCACTGAGACACAGCATCACCTCCTCTGTCATGGGCTTGGAGGGAAGTGAAAGGATCTGTCACCTTCCCTTGGAAACAGCACTGGGAGCTCTGTGTGGGGACAATTTGGTATTTCTAACACAGAACAGAAAGATTGATTTTGCCGAAGCATTTTCATTAACAAATGTTGTCTCTTCCAAGTTTCCCACACCAAACACACAAGATAAATGTGCTTTCAGATCAGTTTATGGAGAGAGGGTACTTACCCAGCCAACCCACCAAAAATCTCAGTGACATAGGAGTAGTCCCCTCCTGACTTGGGGATGGTGACCCCCAGCTCCGCGTAGCACAGCGAGCCCAGGGCAGCCACGCCGCCCCCCAGCACCCAGATGATGAGAGCCAGTCCCACCGAGCCTGCGTGCTCCAGAACTCCTTTGGGGGAAATAAAGATCCCAGAGCCTATGATGTTACCTGCAAAGGACAACACGGCAGCAGTCAGGGAAACGAAAGTAAATAGTTGGCTTTTATTTGTTCAAAAGAAGGGAAACAAGCCCAGAGCCCCCACCCAAACAAAAAGCACAGCCTTGCCACCCCTGTGCTCCCGTTTCAGATTTTGTATGACTGCACTGTTTCTGATTATGCCCTGGCAGAAGTGCTGCCATTTGTCAGCAACCAAAGATGCTAAACGTGTGCTCAGCTCTGCTGCTGAGGATCCATGAGTTTTCTGGCACCAGCTTCTTCAGCCTGCATAACTCTCACCTGCCATGCCCAAGTGTATTACTGCAAGGAGTTAGAAGTGACTTTGTAATGAAGGCTTTTCATCCACTCCTAAGAGGAATTTGAACAAGTTAAGGCAAATTTCCAGGGAGTTTTGGAGGTCAAGAAAGAAGAGAATAGCATTGTCCGTAACGATGGGCCCAAAAGGTGTGCTTGCCACCAAGGATGGATTTAAGATTGTGCTTGAAAAAGCAATCTCAAAGTCTGAAATATTAAAAATCCATAAGCATTTTGTACTTGCAATAGCTGTGCTGCTTAGTGATCAGCCATAAAATGTAAAGTTATAATGTGGCATGGCTAAAATGTTGGACAGCATGAGACAATTGAGATGACGTGAGTTCAGGCAGTGCTGGGTATAGAAAAGGAGTGCTGGAAACCTCCAGATGCTCTTTTTCCCTGTGGGACCAGCATGTGTTACATTGTGGGCAGCTGGCTCAGGGTGGGGCACAGAGGGTGACAGTGCCTGGGGTGACAGAGGGTGACAGAGGCTGGGGTGGCAGAGGGTGACAGAGGCTGGGGTGGCACCAGACTGGGGCCTGTCCCCAGTGGGGCTCCGCAGGGCTCCACCCTCAGCCCTGAGCCCAACACCTTCACTCATGGTCTGGAGCAGGACCCAAATGAGCCCTCAGGGAGTTTGGGGATGGCACTGAATGAGGAGGAGCTGTTGGCTCCTTGGAGGGCAGAGAGGCCCTGCAGAGAGCCCCAGGCAGTGGCAGAGCAGGGCAATCCCAGCCATGTGAAGCTTTCAGGCAATGCAGAGCAGGGCAATCCCAATGCCAGCCATGTGAAGCTTTCAGGCCATGGCAGAGCAGGGCAATCCCAATGCCAGCCATGTGAAGCTTTCAGGCCATGGCAGAGCAGGGCAATCCCAATGCCAGCCATGTGAAGCTTTCAGGCAATGCAGAGCAGGGCAATCCCAATGCCAGCCATGTGAAGCTCAGGCCATGGCAGAGCAGGGCAATCCCAATGCCAGCCATGTGAAGCTCAGGCCATGGCAGTGCTGGCTCTGCCCTGGCTCTGTGGGCACACTGAGAGCTGCAGAGCAGCTGCAGGAAGGGCCCTGGGGCTCCTGGCCTGTGGCCACTGGAGCTGAGCCAGCAGTGCCCTGGGGACAGCAGGGACATCCCTGTCCTGGGCATCAGCCCCAGCACTGCCAGGCCTGGGGGATTGTTCTGCTCTGCTCTGGGCTGGGGCAGCCTCACCTTCAGTGCACCAGAGCATGAGGAAGACATGAAGGCATTGGAGAATGCCCAGAGGAGGCCATGAGGGTGGGGAAGGGTCTGCAGGGGAAGCCTTGAGAGTCTTTGGTGCTGCTGTGTGCCACAGTTTAACAGTTGTACTTGTGCATATGGAGAAAGACCTTAAATGATAAAAACCCCTTAAAAATGATCTGCTACGTGCCAGCATACATACCTGTGTACCTGCATTTTCCACAGATCAACGTGCCTGAGCACACTGCACTGCTGGGAGGAGCTGGTGGTGCTCTGGGGACCATGCTGAAGTTCAGACACAGTGTTTTTTACCAAGATAGACCTGTAGGTTTCCATACTGAACAAATGCCCAAAGACAGAACAAGCCCTAAATGGGTCCACCGGCTCCTTTCCTGCCATCTCCTCCTACCCTTGTTCACCTTAGCTCAGGTTTGCTGGTATTTTGGCAGCAGAGAGCAGATGCAAAGGCTCACCCTTCAGCAGGCTCTCAGTTTCCACCCCTGTCCCTTGGGTCACCTTTCCACGTTGTCCATACATGAGGAAAGGATGCAATCCAAACACAGCCTGGCATCCCTCAGACTGGTAATGGACAAGAAATCCAAGGTTCCAGGGGGTCTGCATGGTGCTGGCAGGGTCTGCCCTTTGTGCTGGCCAGGGGCTGAGCTGGGTTGGCTGTGCCCACTCAGCTGTGGGGGGTGGACAGAGCTGCAGAGGGGTGGCAAGGGTGAGGAATGCAGAGACAAACATCAGCAGCACCAGGGCAAGCAGTGGGATCTGGCCATGCTGTGAGGCAGCCAGGGGAGAGAGCTGGCTCCTGGTGAGCTGTAACTGCAGAGGGAAGGTGGTGGCAGTGATGTGGCACAGTGCAGGCTTGTGGGGATACCAGTTGTTGGTTTCTCTGGGTCTGGATTGAAGGCACTTGAGGTAGTTCATGTTCACACTCAGGTGTTCATTATTTATCAGTAAAACAGTCTCACTGCTGTGAGTTCAGCAGCTTTTCATTAACAGGCACAAAATGCCCAACAATCTCTTGTTCCAAGGTCTTTTAAGACTAAACTCTCCAATTAAGAGCTGACACCTGGATTATTTTCCCTTTTAACCCAATAACTGATCCCAAAGAGCCCCCAGTGGGGACTTTTCTGCCCAATTACAAAATGCCACCCAAACCCATGGAGAAGAAACCCAGGATGACACCCTGTGCCCTCCATCTTGCTGCCATCCACAACACATTAAAAATCCCAAACCCTCAATTTCTCACCCAGTGATACACCCACACTGCTCTCTATAATCTGTTTCACACTTTTGTGGATTCCAGTCTGTCTTGAAGTCTGGGAAACTTTCTCCAGAGTGAGGGTCAAAGTCAGCGCTGCCCTGGGGGTCACGGCACCCCAGAGCAGACACAGAAATATTCCCTGTGCCCTGGGTTTGCACAGAGGCTAAATAAAGATGATGTGAGTTTTGAATGCTTACACTCAGCACTGTCAGAGCTCTCTGTGTTTCATGTTTCTGCCCCCAGGAAGCAGCTTGGTTCATCCCTGGCAGCCTGGCTGGTGGGCACTGAGGGGCACTGGCACTGGGGCTCTTTCCCAAATCCAAATGGCTGCAGGGAGGAGGTGTCTGTGGCCTCCTGTTATGGTAAAACTTCCAAAGCAGTCCTCCTCATCTGCAGCTCTGTCTGAGCTGGAAACAGCCAGAACTTCCTTTGTTTATGGAGAATATGTTCTGGGTGCAACTATCTGCAGGAGCAGGACAGGGACCAGACAGATTTCTGGATAATTCTTTCATACAAGCATTCAACTATTTTTTTTTTGTAGAAGATTAAATAGTGATTTAATTTTGTAGAAATTAAATAGTGAATCATATTTTAATAAATGTAATATCCTTCATGAATGAATAAAGAATAAGGCAAAATTACCTTCCAAAGTCATTATGGATTTCATATTACTTTGCACTCACAACATGTGCAAAAGCCATATCAGTAGGAGTGGAAGTGCTGCACCCCTTCTGATAACAAAATGTTCTTATGAAAATCTGCCATGAATGTGGTAAATGTGCCCAAAAAGTACCTTCACTTCACTTGGTGTAGGACATGTTTAAAAATAGGTGGAGATACTGAAATGCTCCAGAAATGAAGATGTCAGAAACTGCCTGGTGAGAAGCAATTTTCAGGAGGTCTTGGTCAGCAGGATCTGGAAGGAATTTGGTGAGCAGCTTTAGGGGTGAGAAAATGCAGCACGCACTCTTTCCCATAAACAGCATTGTATTTTGTCATCTCTTGTTTCTTGGTGTTTGTTTTTTCCCCTCCTTTTCACAATAATATGGAATCATTGGTATAAAAATACCATGACAACCTCAGCTTTTGTTTAAAAATTATGTTACCAACAATTATGAGTCAGAATGCAAGCAAAATATCCTGAAATATATATATATCACTTCTGAGATCTTATCCAGTGTCATGATTATTTTCTTTTTTTGGGACAATGTTGAGAGAAGTTTCCACATCCTAGAAAAATAGGAAATGGGGGAAGGGAATACAAAAGCAAAAAAAAAGGAAAAAAAAATCTGTGTCTCTTTATCTCTCCAGTCAAGTAACACATCCAGCAGTGCTGGTAGTAAAATTGGTAGAATGTTTGCATGGAAGAACCATCAGAAATGCGTCTGGTCCTTGTCCTGCTCCTGCAGATAGTTGCACCCAGAAGGTATTCTCCTTAAAGAAAGAAAGTTCTGGCTGTTTCCAGCTCAGCCAGTCCCAGATGAGGAGCCCAGCCTGTTCTCTGTGAGCTGCATGCTCAGCCCGAGCAGCCAAACTTGTGAATCCTGGGCCAGGTGAATGAACCCAAACCAGCAATGTGGGTGTGAAGTGGGTCCAGCCTCTCCCTTCAGCCATGCTCCATCTCTGCCTCAGTGGAAGTGGGTCCCAAACCTGGTTTTCTGTGAAGAGAATGCCAAACCCCCCATCCTTTCAAATCTCCAGTTGTTTATCTAATTGTGTTTAGGATCTTTTGTGACCTGGCCCTGGAATGGGTTTCCAGACCAGTCACACACATGCAGTGTGTGGTTTGGCTCTGAGGTCAGCACTTCATATGGAGCTAAACCATTTGGGAACTGTGGTAATGATGTGATAATTAGAACATTTGGCTTATTGAAAAATCCAGTGTTTTCATTTTGCCTTTGGCTTTTGAACTATGAGAGTGCATTTGGGGTTAGATGTGGGGTTTTGATGTCTTTTAATATAACTATGAGAACTGAAACTCATTTCTTAAACAAAAGCTGAGTTCTCACCAAAACACTTCAAGAACTGCACTTTGAAGGAAAACAGTATCCCTGTGCTTGTGAGAAAATAAAGGGACTTGGTAATACTTGGCATATTCACTTAGTATGCAAAATCCTTGGGGCATCTTTCATTTATCTGCAGCACACAATACACACAGACTATAAAAACTGGATCTTGCAGCTTGTTGAAAGCATCCCTCAGTTCTGTAAAAATTGATTTATTATATTTAGAGACCATATTTGGTCTTTCTTGGATAAAACCAAGCAATTTCCTGTATAGCTAGCAAAGAAAAATATCACTCATGCCTTTTTATTGCATGCACATTTCTTTAAAGATCTGTTGTACATCTGAAATTCTGGATGTATCAGTAATTATCATTCCATTCCACTGTTTTCCTTGCAAGCCTTCTGATGAAATCCTTTCTTCTATTCTTTTAGTATAGTTTGAATATAATATATATCATAAAATAATAAACCAGCCTTCTGAAACATGGAGTCAGATCCTCATCTCTTCCCTCATCCTGGGACCCCTGCGAACACCACCACAAACCTGATTTCAGGTTCAGCTGTCTCTTGATATATTGGTGTACTGTATCCTCAACAGGCAGTTTTCACTGAGAATAGAATAACAATCAAAAAGTTCTCCCATTCTCTCAGGACTCCCACATCCAGGTGGACATTGCCCAGGCCAACAGGATGACAGTCTGTGTCACTGCATAAAAAAGTTCTCTTATCAACAAATGCTGAAGCTTTGCATCCTGCCTAGGAATTATAAATAAATATATCTTTTTTCAGTAGAAAATATTGTAAAGAATTGAGAATCCTGTTTGGCAACAGCAACAAAGGAGCTTAATCAAAAGGAATTGTGCTTTGCAAACTGTCTCAATCCAAATTAAATATGAGGTGGATTATGTCAATAATGTAACTCATCATGGATATTTATTTATGTATGTATTTAGCAGAAATCTGCTAAATGAAGCAGCTTCTGGTGCAGCTAACTGCCAGTTAATTGGCTCCCAGGAGTTAAGCACTCCCAGCTGAGGATGCCAGTGACCAGTTTTGACTGCCACTGCCCCTTTGTGAACTCAGGGCATGACACGGATACAAAGCCAGTCAAGAAGTAAAATGCCCAGCTCATAATTTTGGTGCAAACTGGAAACTGTGTGGCAGCACAGACAGTCCCAATGGCTCTGCTCATTCCCAGAAAATGAACTTGCTGCTCTCTGCCCTGGCTCAGCCACGTGCCAGGAGGGGAGGCTGCCATGCAGCACACAAGTGCACATCCAGTGCAAGGATTGAAGCGTCCCCTCCTCCCCCTCTGAAATACAAAGACTAAATGAAATTCTCCATCAAGAAAACAGGTCTATAAAATTGCTAGGCTGTAGGGATTCAGTGGAATTAAAACCATCAAACACTTCAAGTGCATTTTCTTAACCTCTAGTCAAACATGAATTTAGGCTATGTGGCAGTTAAGGTATTTGATGCAATTTCCTGGAGTTTTTTTGCTTTTAAATAGCATTCAGAAAACTCTTAGTGAAAAACAGATAAAGAATAAAAGGATCTATAAAGCCTGGAATTAAAATAATAGCCATTTAATTTCATATGCAAGTAAAAAAATGGAATTTCTGTATCACTGGAAAATGAATTATGGCTGCTCTGCTAATATGCTTGCAAAAAAAAAAAAAAAACTCAAAAAGGGCTGTAAAAATAACAGTGATAATTTAATGTTTACAGGGATTAGTATTTAACAAAATTAAACTTAAAACCTGACTTCAAATATTTATGTTAAAATTCCTAGCAAGCCAGAACATGACCAGCCATTATAAACTGCTGTTCTAGCATTCCAACAGGATTTTACTGTGTTAAGAATTTATAATCTGATTATACTACACACAACTTTAAAGATTTAAAAAATCAGGCTGCTTCAGATACTGAGAGTTTTCCTTAACTTCTGTTAGATGTGTAAAGATCATTTACCTTCTGAGCAGGTGCAATCCATGAGGGCTTGAACAACCAAGTTTTCTAACAATGAAGGTGTGGATAGAACAGAAAACTGAGTTAAGGAAAGAAAATATTTCAGGCATAGCTTCACTAATGATACCTGATGCAGCCTTACTGTTCCAGTGATTAGGTTTAGATTTTGCTATTGCAGGAGGTACTGTGGAGAGCTGTAAATAATTTAAATTTCTATATATTAAAAATCAATACCTGCTCAGCAAGGCACAGCTGTGCCATGCCCAGCTGCACAAAGGACAGGGAAAAAGCAGACTTGCCCATGTGGTGGGAAATGGGCTGGAAATATCTGTTATCTGGAGAACCTGTGGCAAGGATGGAATATCATCCTTACCCTGAATTTTAGTGAATGTTACTGTGGATGCCAGATATTTGGGTTGCTGTTCTCCCTAGTAATCATCCAGTCTGAAGGATGATGACATGTATCCTTCCCCAGAGAGAGAGCAACCTCTGCCTTCTCATCTGTTATTGTAAGAAAATATAGGAGTTACTAAATTGCAAAGACCACTGATAAGCAGAACGAGCAAGTGGATACACCTTGTGCATGGCAGCTGGATTGTTGTGATTTTGGGAGTGTGTTAGGCAGCTGTGCTGCAATTAGATGAAAAAATCACAATCTAGAGAAGAGCAATCAAGGTAAATTTTAGCTAACCTCAGTCTTCACAGGACCTTTAATATATCTGGGGCCATTTGAATGGTTCTTTAAAAGTAGTAAGCCACACATTTGGCTCTGGCTTAAGGTATATAAACTGCTTAATGATGAGGGTTTGTTTGGATTCCCTTTCCACTGGCAGTGGAAGGCAGCCTTGCAGGAATGCAGTACTCTAATCCTGCAAGGTGCATTTATGGCACTGCAGTGCTTTGCTCTTCAGCTGGAGCCTGCTGCTTGCCACAGGAGACTGACCATGCTCAGGCCATCAGTAATCCAACCTCTGCCCAAGTACCCAGCAGCTTAAACCCACAAAAACCTGGTGGTTTAAAATTTCTACCTTTTTGTAAAATTAGTGATAATTTGTCAATTACTGTTGTTCAACAGGAGCAGGTTAACCAAGAGAAACTTAATCAGGAAAGCTTTTAAGCCTCTGTTTTGGTAACATGGTATTCACAAAATACTTTCAAAGCAGGTTCCTTTGGCATGTGTTGACTACTTGTAGGAAGGGCACATCTGTACCATAAGGACCTCACTGAAGGAGATAAAATGTGGGGATATTCTCATTATAGTACTTGAGTCAAATGCAGATGTTCCAATAACCAAAACCAACCCTGGAACCTCTGATCCAGTCCTCTGGCTGGCAAGCATCATGCTCTCCTGCCATTAGATGTCTGTATGTGAGCAATCCTGAGTATGAATGTGGGCATACACTAGGTTTGATAAAACAATTTACAAATCCTTTTGTCCTTTGGTCCAAAATTGCAGAACATACAACTGAGAGGGAAACCTGGTTGTCCCTATCAGTCAGTGCCAGTGCTGCCCTGCTGGAGAGCAAACATCCAGCACAGATCTGCACCAAGGCAGATAAATGGCCAGAGGTGCTGGGGATCAGGCCTCTCAGGAGAACATGAAATAATAAAGATGACAGATGTCTGCTAGTACATGGTTTTATTCAGTTTGATTTGATTAACACTGTTACAGTGTGTTTATTTCAAAGAAGAAGTTAAAGCCTCTATGATAGGATTTTGTTGTTGCTCTAAACTGAAACTCCTTTTATCCTGCTAATCCTTTCACAGGCTGCAGGCTCTGTCTCCTCTTTTCAGGCACACAGTCCACTGCTTTATTTCCTGCTCCTCTGTTCTGACTCTTGTACTTGGTCTGACTTCTCTACTTCCTTAACTTCTGACTTGCTCTCCTCTTCTCTTGCCAGCGTTGGGGTATGTGGGCTGCATTTCATTACCATGGAGAGGAAACCTCAGCCTCCCTTGCCCTTCTCTGTGGCTGCAATGATAAGGCAGGAACATCAGGAAAAGCCTTCTCCTGGGGACTGGGAGACTTTTTCAGTGGGATATTCTCACTGGGAGCTCCCACACCCTGCTGCACTCACAGCAATACAGCTGTGCCAGGAGGGGATCACAAAAGCCTGCTGCTTTTGCTGAGCTCCATATTGCACCTTCCTCTTTTGCCTTTTTCCTTGGCATCAGGGGCCTTGAGCAGGGTTTGTGGCAGGGCAGTGCTGCCAGGTAAGCATGAGGGAAGCCCACAGACAGCTGCAGAGCAGCAATTCCCCACTGGCAGTGGCACCTATGGGGAACAGAGGCTCAAACTTCCCCCTGACTGTGGGACATAAAGCAGCTCTGTGACCCTCCAAGCAAAGGAGAGAGGCTTCAACCCTCCTGCTGATTTCCAGAGAGAAACTGAGTGCCAAGCCTGCCTTGGTGTTGTGAGAGGGACATGGAGGATCCCTGTGACAGTGCCTGGGTTGCCCTGGTAAGAAGCTGCAGCTCTGCCCACTGACTGCTCTGCAAACACTGCAGCTTTTTGTGGCTTTGGCCCTTGGTATCTGTCCAACATCTGCTTTCTGTGCTCTCTGCATCTCAATATCCTGACTGGGAATTTTACCTGCACAGGGCAGAAATGTGTTGTTAAATCCCCTGGTGTAGAAATGGGAGTGGGTAAAGCTCTGCCCTGCAAGCATGCTGGAGGACATGGGGGTCTTCTCTAGGACACTGTGAGACTGATAAATTCTGATTTTAAGGAAAGCACCTGACAGTGGAGATTGGTCCTTCTGTGGTGGCTTAGGGGGCAGATGCCAGCCCATTCAGCTGATTTAATATTTGTCCCTCAGCTGAGAAATCCCACAAGTGACAGCTGCATTTCTCACAGGGCTCTCTATACCTGCAATGATTTTTGGTATTTACCAAGAAGAAAAGCAGTTCCAAAATGCTGCTTTAAAGCTCACCAAGTCAGCTGTGAAAACAGCCAGAGTTCAGCTGTGCTGGGCAGTGCTGTGGCTCAGACAGGACAATGTGACAGCCACAGCTCTTCAGCAGGCCACCCTTCAGCCCTGCTCATGCCAATGGTGCCCTGCACCATCTTTGAAACATCATTTGTTTTATGGGAAATGCTGGATTTTCCCTCTTTTTTCTCCCCTCAACTCTATTCTTTTTGCTGACTGATTGATCACAGTGAACAGATTATTCAGTCTGGAAAATCCATCAGCAGCTGCTGCCCAGGGGGAAAGCCTCTTGCTGTCCATTCCTGAAAGCTGTCAGTCCTTAAGGATGTGCCATTGGCCAAATCAGAAAGATTAAATAAAACATCAGGATGCAATTTGGAGAGTTACACAGCACACAGAAGGATTTTTTTGTCAGACAGGTGTAGGCTCTAGAGGAAGAAAGCAGCCTGGAAGTTGGCACATTTCTCTGACCCCCTCATTGCTCCACACTCCCTGCTTACCTCTGCAGCTTTCTGCTCTGAAAAATGTTCCTCCTTGCAAATTAAAAACTTTGTTTGCACATATTGGTGTCCTTGCAACCCTCAGCTATGGCTGCCAGACACCCATGTGTGCCCTGCACCAGCCAAGGGACACTGTGGGGATTTATGGGGCAGCATGACAGGAATGAGCAGGTCTGGGGAAAAAAACACAGCTTGAACTTGATGGCTCAACTGCAAAGAAAGCAAAACCTAATTCCCACTCTTGCCTCTGATTTTCTCTCAGATTACTGGGTTTTATGCCTTCTGCTCTGATCCCACAAGGATGAGCTCTGCAGAAGTGTCCTCAGGCTAGTTGGTGGATTTTTGACTGTGCTTACACAGCAAACTTGGGATCCATCAAGAGCATCTCTAAACCAGGCATCACTTCATCCTTGATTTCTGAAAGGATATAATGGGAACTTCAGGATGCTAAACTTTCAAGGTAAAGCTTATTCTTCAATAATACCCTGAATAGTAAAAGGCTAAAATGTTCAAAGTGCCTTTCTGAATTGCAATTCCTGGCAATACATGTTTAAAACAAAGCTGTGTGAAAATGGCAGTAACAAATCATCCAAATACTTCAACTGCTGTGTTATAGCTCATGTTATTGAGAAGATTGATTTAGAGTCTCCTGTAAGGTCTACTGCCACTGCCTAGGATCTTACACAACCTTATTTTGGATGCAGATGTAAACAAGACATGAACTTCTTAGCAAAGCTTGGGGATGTTGCAGGTTTCACACCTCCTTAAAAGAAAATCATTCAATCTCCTGAGTTTACATTCTTCTGGCTGTAAATGTGGGTTAGTTTTACCTCTTAGAATGGTAATCTCAGCATTCACATCTCTAAGTGGCTTTATCTCTGTTTTATCAAGGAATACAAAGATAGGCTATGGTCAATGAACTGAGGTGGAATTTAAAAGCAATAAATTAAAAAAAAAAAAAGGTATTTATGCTTCCTGGGGTCTGCACAGCTATTGCACAATGATACCTGATTTAAAGCTTGCACTTAACTCAAAATGCACTTTGGTAAACAGCTCAACCTGAGTTTAAATGAGATTTACAAACACTTACCAGCTCAGTGTACACTTTGACAGACACCACTTATGATGCTGTGTTGCTGTCCTCATGTATTTAGAACCAGTTCTGATTTGTGTCTTGACTTTATTTTTAAATATATGATTTATTTTAAAGAACCTGTTTAGACAATTTTACTGCAGAGAATCCTGGATTTCCAACTGCAGCTTTTCTTGCAGTTCTCAAATATCTTTGATCTGGGAATTCAAGAACCTGTTGTAATATGATCAGGATTTAGCAAAATTGCTATATAATATTCTTATCCATGTATGAATCTTGTATTTGCAGATATCACAACTACCTTTTGAAATTAGGTATCTTGAGAATTATGAGACTTCATGTTGCTCACTGATGTCTTTATGTAACAGGTTTATCTAAGCAGTTGACCAGCTGTATAAAAAATTCATCAAAAGAATGTCACTCCTGTCCCCTGAACAGAAAAACTTGTTCATAGAATAGTTTGAGTACACAGAAACATGGAATTAAATTAGCTAATCCTGCAAAACAGATGTTAACACAGACTTGAACATCCCTGTATCACAGTGTATGGGACCCTGCTTATAATTCACATTTTCTGTTCTAGCTTTGTAAGAGTTGGAGATCTGTCTTGTTTTCTGCTTTCCTGGTTTCCTAAAGTATCAGACTTATGGTTGAAGCATGTTCTTTACAAATGTCACTTTACAGAAGTTTTCTCCTTGGCTTTTGGTTTTTCAGTTCTAGTGCTTCTGAGCAGCTCAGCCAAGAGTTCCTCAGACTATTTCAGAGGGCCTCAAAGGAAACAAAGGCATTTCAATAGATGGAATATTCACAGACCTTTTCAGGGATGTTCTGTGAGGTGGTGGCCAGAAGTGAATTTGCTGCTGTTTCCCTTTGTGTGCCCCTCTCCCTGTCTGAAACAGAGGATGATCCCCACCCCAACAGAGGATGCTGCTCCTGTCCCTGGCCGTGTTTGCTCAGTGACAAGAGTGCTCAGTTTTGGATTTGGGGTACAATGAGGGAATGGGCCTGGCCCTGTGAGTTCAATGAATGAGAACAGATTACACTTGTTGGCTTTGCTCTCTGCTGTGCCAGCTGAACACAGCAAGGCTCATTCTCTGACTGCCAGCCTTGCTCAGGTACGTAGGCAATCAAGGATTAATGAGTTTGCATCTAGCTGCTTTCATTTAATTTAAAGCCTGTGAGGCAATGAAGTCCTCCACTCCTGATGCCTCCAGCAGGATTTGAGGGACTTGGGACCAGTTAAGAAAAGGGTCTTTAATTTTCTGTCAGGAGCACAAGCATGTGAAGGAGAGCTGTTCCTTCTGTATGCACTTTAATATGTACAGGATTGGGCACCTTTTGTAAAGTCTGCTTAAATCTTGCTGTGTTGCTAGGGAACTGGCCCTGTCCACAACCAAAAAACATGGAGACATTGTGTCCTACTGGTTTCTGGCAGAGTTTACCATAAGAAATGGCTTAATTGCAACAAGATCTACTAGCAGGAGTACAAAAAAATGTGATTTGTCAGCTTTTTTGTCAGCTTTTTTTAAATTACAAATATTTTAATTCTATCACACACATGGAAATCCCTTTCAAGCTAAAAGCTAGGCATGTGAGGACAGCACCAGAATCAAACACTTCTTTATTTTTTAAAATACTGATTCAGCTATTTTTAAATTTACTTGAGTCAAAGTACAGTGTTTGCAAGCTTAACAAGCTTGGATACTCTCTGCTCTTTTGTACTAACTAAGGCTATTACTATTTTCAAGACTCTTATAAAAAGAATTCATTATCTATGTTTCCAAAATGTATGGTTTTTCAAGTTTTCAGACTGCATTTAAAAGAATTAGAAAAAAGAAACCTGTATTTATGGAGAGCTAGAATGACATTTCTGATACAGTTTCTTAACCATTTCAGGATATAAGAACTGTCTGAGTTGGTTTAAATTAGTGATAAAACAAGGCTTAGAACCCCAGATAGCAAAGAATAAGTCTGCTATCAAAACAGGACAAAATTTGGGCAGCGAAAAAAATAAGCCATGGGGAAATCAAAATGAAATATAGTCTGAGGTGACCTCCCTTAAAACAAACAAGTAAATTCTGTCCTATTAAGCTCTCAGGAGAGCTGCTAAAGAATTTTGAAATAATCCAGACAAGGAACTCAACCCCACATTTTCATTCTTGTCAGTCCTTTTCTTGCAACTCCCTAAGAAAAAATGATCCCTTGTGTGTTTTGTCCAAAAGGGTGAATTTTTATTGTATAAAAGCACACACTTTAAAGCTGTAAGTCCTCATTCCTTGGCAGTCATTAACTTCAGGTTTATGGAGAAACATATATTGATCCTTTCCAAGGCATGGGTGGGCAGGGAGGCAAAAAACTCTTGTGGATTCATCAGCCTTCTACACGGGACCAGGAGGAATCTCACAGCACAATACCATTAAAAACCTGGAATATCTGGCACCTGTTAATAGCTTTTTCTGCTCCTCTCAGGATAGTTACACAATTTAACAGCAAAAATATGGAAGACACAGGAACTAGGAGACCAGCCAAGCAAGGATGTTTTTTCTTGTCACAGCTGTAGCTTATAATGTCATTTATGTGTACACAAGTGCAATGGCCTTTCACAAAACTCCTTGTGTTACAGAGAAGGTGTTTCAATATTCAGACCTCAGCTTTTGTCTTACACTGTCTGGATGCATCTCTGTAAGAGAGCAACTTTTTACACTGACTGCTCCTCCCTGGATTTTCTAACCCAGAGTTAATGTACAATAATTGACATGTCTGTGTGTTGATCAGTGCCACATGTGAATTAGAACATGCTCATCCTTGGATTTTCTAATCCAGAGTTAATGCACAATAATTGACATGCCTGTGTGTTGATCAGTGCCACATGTGAATTAATAATTTTGTGGTGGGCAGCCTTGTGACTTTCATTGCCACAGATCACATTAATATTGTGGATTTTACCTTTCTGACCCAGTGTATCCAACAGAGTGAGTTTCTTCCTTAACTTGTTTTCTCCTGGATGTAAATAAGGCCCTTATGTTGTTCAGACATCATTTTTTGTGGTATACTATTTTAAGATGTTTGGCCTGATCTAGATTAAGCAGCTTCATATAACTGATGAAAGAGCTATTGTTTTTCACAGCAGAAAAACTGCCACTCATCCAGATCACTGACCTATTTCTGGGAGTTAGAGGTAACCTTTCTGAAGTTTTACTGCTTTTAAATGGGATGTTTTACACTATTGATATTTTGGTCCCATATCTGAAGTGTGATTACGCCATTATTTAAGGATCAGATAACAAAAGAATTCAACTTGATTTTCAGATGCCAAAAGATTTTAGTTTTCTGTGTTTTGGTACTATTCTAAAGAAAGTGTTCAACGAATCAGAGCAATTCAGCTCCAGGGGTTATTCCATTACTCAATGATACAGAAATTCCTCAGGCCTAAACATCACCACTATAGCCCTCACCACTTTCCTTGCTCTGGGATCCAGTGGAATTTGTCTCTATTGCCTGAAAGGGATGATGAACCATGTCTAGAAGGAACAATTTAAACAGCTCACCCTAACACTACACTGGTTTGTGCATTACCCTGCAATCAGAAAACCAGCACCTGCGAGTTCCTGAGGATGGGAACAGTCTGTAGACAATCACTCTTCAAATCTTGCTTTTCACTTTGACTTGCAAAGGCCAGTGCCAGAAGAAAACATTAGGAGAATAAACTAATACTGCATAAAGAGATTTTGTGGAGGCTGACATGAATAAATGTATTTAATACTACACATATCTTTTCTCTGCAGGACAACAGAGCTTGCATATTTTCTATGCTCTCTCACTGTACAGAGAGGGCTACAAGCATTTTAAAAGGAATTAGGGTGTTGAGATTCTCAGTCAATGTTGGATTGCTGGCTCCCTGCTCCTTGCCATGGAACATCTGCTAAAGAACTCTTTGGGAGAGTTCTGGGTTTTTAAGGACCAGCAGAATAACACAACACTGTTAGGATGTTTTATATTTGGGGCACTTCAGTACTGACAAATGCCTTCTCATTTTATCATGCTGCAATCAAGATGACAAAAAAGTGTGGCAGCTAGTAGAAACTCCCCCACAGCACAACAAAAACCAGGGTCTCAAAAGGAAAAGTTTGGCACATGAAAAGCTGCAAAGAAAAAAAAAAAGCTAAACCTCCACCAAACCATTTCTGCTTGTTGTGAGCCTGCCAAAGCAGAGCAGACTTTCTCAACAGAAAAGGCCACATTATGCTAGAAGGAAATGAGCTGCAAGGCACAGGAAAAGGGAACACGAGTGGAGATTTATGGCAGTGCTGAAAGCAGGCACTGTACTGCCAGATCAGGAGTGAGACACTTACCAAAGGATGCTACCTTTGTTAGTTCATCTGTCAAGGAAGGAGTTGCTGTTGTATCTGAACTCCTGGCACTCACTGCAGAGCTCATTGCTTCAGCCTTGTGATCAGAGTCACTCTGTCTCAATCAGAATTTTCTACTTTTTCTAGAAGGTAAGAAGGTAAAAACCCCCCAAAACTAGCAAAACTCACCCAAACTAAATCCATTCAAACCAAAACCATCAGTCAATGAATGCTTGATAGCTAATGACTTGGAAACAGAATTGTGTGGCAGTCATTGCAGAAAAATACAAATTCAGCTTTTTTTTCCCCTTCATATTGAACATGAGGGACTTCACAGGCTGAATTCTCCTTGATATAGACTGCAGCAGAAAGGCACATCTGTGGACAAATAAAACCCTTTTCTTTCTCCAGAAATATTCAGTAAAAAAAAATTATAAAGTTTTAGGGCTCTTTCCTCCCTTCCCCCCAGGAATTTCTAATTACAGCTCCTTTTTAGACTTCCTCTGTAAGTCAGTTTACTCTCAGAGGTAAGCTGCAGAATCTCCCTGAATTTTGACTTTAATTTGAACTTTGCCATGGTTTTTACTTTCAAGTGAAACTGCAGCTTGTTTTCAGCTCCCTAAACTCAAGTGAAAGGCTACTCTAAACAATTCTTATGGAGAAGTGTAGGTTGGAACAGTCTTGAAGAACATGGGAATATGTAAAATATCATGCCATAAATGTAACTTGCATTTTGGTTGGGCATCTGCTGCACCAAGGAAAATACAGGTTGGATGTTAGAAAAAGTTTTTACAGAAAGGGTGATAAAGTTCTGGAATGTTCTGCCTGGGGAGGTGGTGCAGTCCCCATCCCTGGGTGTGTTTAACAAAGCCTGGATGTGGCACTGGGGGCCAGGGTTCAGCTGTTGGGGCTGGGTGGGACTCGATGATCTTGAAGGTCTCTTCCAACCTGGTCATTCTGTGACTCTGTGATCTCCAGCTTTCCTTTCTTCCAGCTACAGGATCCAATCTTTCTCAGCAGTATGAACCTTTTTTCCTGTTGGGTAGCATACTAAATTATGGACACCAATCAGCTTAAATGTACACATGGAATGGGGACATGTAATTTTCAGTAGTTTTGAATTTGAGCCTAAGCCTCTGGGCTATATGGAAAAAAAATCATTCACAAGTCCCTCAAAAGTGTCTTTGTGGTTTCTCACTAGTAAGGAATCTGTGCCATTTATCTCAACAAAGATTGACTGCTGACTTTACTAAACCATAATTTGCATTTATGAGAGGACAAGACACTGAATTACAGAGCTCAATCCTGAACCATTGCCCCGAAAAAAACCCCAGTTGTGCATTTGTAATTACTTTGTGTGTTCCATCAGTAAGTGCCATGTGGAACTAAATGCTCAAATATTAGTTAGCAAGGTGTGTAACAGATAAGTAAGGCTGACTCCTTTCTAAAGTGTTTAGAAACATTTTTTTTTTGAGAGAGAGGAGCACTGAAGTGTAATCTGTATTACTCTCACAAGTCACCAAACAAAAGTGTGTCCTGAAACTTCAGTTAGCTATAAAAGTGAAATGCTCTCACATGGATCCAGAGAGTGAGAAAATTCTTGCTGCAACAACACTGTTTTCTGTGACTCCGGGCAGGATCACAGAAATCAGGAAAAATCATCCAGTAATGTGGGTGGTGGTTCTCTGCTTTTTTTCCATACATCTTTCTTTCTGCTGCAGTTCTGTAATGTGGGTACTGCTCCAGTGAAGTCCATTGGGTCTGACTAGAAACGATCTCCTAATGATTTGAAATGTTACTTGATTAACAGATGGATCTGATTCAATGACCAAGCCCAGTCCACTTGAGCAATGGTGGCACATGAAACATGACCAGAGAGGACACAGCAAGCACTGTGCATTAACACCTATCCATTTCCACTTGAAAAAGAGGAATATGAAAGCAATTCCCAGTTCCACGCGTTCTCTCTCCCCAGTGTTAAGCTAGCAGCTTGCTGAATCCTGTTTCTGCCAACAAAGACTGTCTGTGGGGTTTTAAGGGATGTCAGAATGGCAGGGGCACAGCAGTAAGGAGACAGCTAATTGACACACAGGAAGGCTGGCAAATGGCTTTTTGTTACTGACAAGGAGGAAAATCACATTGGGGTGCAGCCCTGGGAAGTGATATTTATGCAAATAAAAACTTCTGTGCACATGCATATGCAATTATTTGTACATAAGACAGGCAGATATAATTACAATTATAATTATAATTACAACCAAGGCAACTCAGTTGTTCTCCTGATGGATCACCATGGTGTGGGCAGTAAATTGCAGTACAGGCCAGGACAACTCTGCCTAAGGAGGCATCTCTGATGGAAGGAGGTTTCTGAGCTTGTGGGCATTCTGCTGAGACATTCACTGGGTGGCTGACTGAGGGGGATGACAGCAAGCCTGTGCTGTCATCTGGGCACTTGGACAGATAAATGCCAGAAAGTTACTTTCAGAACTAACAAAAATTGAACATATTGCTCACTGAACACAGTTTTGTTGCTATCACTGGGCCTGAATCAGGAACCAGTTTATAAGGGATCTTACATCAAATTCATGTGTGAGCAGAGTAAGTACCACAAGCATTTTTTAAGCAATGCCAAGTCAGCTGATGCAGATAACTTGCCTGCCTGTGCTCAGCAAAATAAGATGTATTTAGTTTTAGCTGAAATATTTCATTGTAGTTGAATTTGTAAGTCTTCTAGTCAGTCTCATATAACCTGATATTAAATCATTCATGAGTATACAACAGGTTTCATCATAATGCTAGTATGACCCTATGGCTACTTTCATGCAGTTTTACAACCACATAAATAAAGCTTTTAAGATATGTTTAACTGTTTGTTTTATATAATGTTACTTGATCTGTATTAAACAGTTAAACAACCCTTTTTACATGTGTTATAGATACAATTTGTGTATACAGTTAAACATTTCTAGTATATAAATGGTGAATTTTGTTGTTCAGACCCAAAGAACCAGGCTGCTTTAAGACATTAATCAGCCTGCACTTTCTAGTTCTTGTAACTTTCTAAAGAACAATGGAATGTGGTAGAAATTACATCAAGTCATGGAACTTTTTACTTAGCTTTTTATCTGCACAGGCAAGACTCCAAGGGAGGCACTGTATAGCTAAGATGCCTGTGTTCAAAGAAAATACACATAAAAAAATCTTAATTACATATACAGTCCTATGAAAGCATGTGCATGAAATAACTGTTCAGTTAAATACAGCATTGATTTCTGTGCCTGCCAAATAAATCTAGTGTGGATTTCAAACAATGATATACTATCTCTATGTTGTTATCTAGGACATAATAACACATGTATGTCACTACTTTTTAAGCTGTATCCCTTCATTTAAGTAGTGGCAAGATTGATTTGCAATGCATGTGAGTGCATTAGATTATTTGTTTTCACTGTACATAACCAATTTTGAGACAGAGCAGTTTGGGTGTTTCTACAGCCTGTCTCAGGCACTTTCCAAAAGTGCTCTTTCTGTGACAGAGATGAACTGCCAGAAAGATTTGTTACTGCTACTAAACACTGTTCAGTTTTACAGTCATTGACTACCAGTCTCTATTTGGAGTTAAAGGGTTTTGTATTCAGTACCTTTATTTACATCAGGATACTCAGAAGAGCTGGCTTCTGCCTCAGTGTGAAATGAACTTTGGAAATAGTCTTCTTCTCTGATCAGGCTTGTTTGTAAACAAGTTTAAAAATATAAATGAAGTAATGAAAGACAGATTTATGTTGTGCAAAAGTTAGGCTGCTGAGAGAGATCAGGAGACTGTTCTATGGGGTGGATATAGGAAGGATGTAGTCCTAATTTGATGTAGTTTATTATGGGTTTTTTCCTGCATAGTTTTTGTTATGAACTGCTATTTCTTATGGCAAAACCTTTCAAAGCTCTATAAAAGGAGGATAAAAATTTGAAAGCGTAAGTTTTGTGAGTGCATTAAGACAGCATAGCAATTTATTGTGTTGATAAATACCTCAGTTGTGAAAGTAGTAAGAAAATTGCCCAACAATTCAGAACATGTCAGGAAGATTGAAAAGTAGGACCTGTTTTCCAGGGAATTAGCACAGGGCATGGTGACTTCAGCACAGCTGGCAGGGTGCAGGCTGTCTGTGCCCTCCCTGCTCCCTGAAGCAGACTGTGCCCTGTACCACAGGGCAGGCTGAGCCCCCTGAGCTCAGCAGCCATGGATGTTTAACCTGAGCTACCCACAGAGGCTGCAACTCTGATGGAGGACTGCTGACAGACTGCAAATTCTACAGACTGCATCCTGCCATTACTGAAATATTCTCAAATAGAGCGTGCTCCCACCCCCAAACCTTCTCCTTCACTCCATGTCACTGCTGATTCCTCCCCAGCACTGACTCCCCAGCTCTGCAACTCATACAATACCTTATTTCAAACAAGCAGAATTAGTGTATAGAAGGCAACCACAAACTTATTAATAATGTATTTATAAGCTCATATTTACAGTATTTTTCAAATACTCCCTCATGTTTCCTCTTCCTAATTACTAGAAGATTATAGTTCTCTATATCCATCCTGCAGCTGATTAGAATTGTAGAACAGTCAGCTAAACCAGAACATTTGGTGTAATGCTGGCAGATCACAGCATCAAATTTCTATTTGATAATATTAAAATATGGTCATACATTTTCTGTACCTGCAAGAACATTTAAAGAAAAATAAGAAAGCATAATCCTTACGTCCATACAGAGCAAGACAAGTTTTTTTTTCACAAGTGATTTCTGGTTTTCTTGGTGTTCTCAGTATGACTTTGCTGCGGGATGCATTAGAATCTGATGTCTAAACCCTTGAAATGGGTTTCCCTCCTCCACTCCAAACCAGGAAATCCAGTATGATGGCTGACATAAAAGTCCTGGTCTGTCCTTTGGTCTGTTCCACAGGCTCTGACACCCTGACTGCATCTGTTCTTTCCATGCTATTCAATCACTTGGAAATAAATCTTCCCCCTGTGTTAAATTCTATCAAACAGAAAACTTGTGAGTTACCTGGTTGCCGAATATCAACTTAGATGAACTAGTTTATTTTTTGTATAAAGGAGCCTTAAAAAAGATTTCATTTAGTTAACTCCACTAAAGGCTTGCAAGCCTATCTGATGTAATTTCGTGTCCTCTGATTTGAGGTTGTCATGTTTTATGCAGTGGCACCTACAAAGCCAGACTATTCCTACTACATACCACTTTGTTACAGAAGTCTTTGATACGTGATGTAACTTCATGCATCTGCGCACAAACAAATCAAACTAAAAAATAGGATCCTATGGTTGTGTTTCAAATGTCTTCTATGAAAATATGGGGAAATTGGCAGAAGAATTTTCAGGCTTTATGTGGCAAAGCAGATAACCTTCTCTAACGCTTAGACCACTTGAGAGTACTACAGTTTGTCAAAAATGTCAGTGCATTTCCTCGCTCAAATGTCCCTGATTAGATGAGAAGCTGTTTCACAAGATTTATTTTGGACAGGCATGACATATATGAATTCTGCTTGCAGGATATTGCAAATAAGGTTGATGAAAGGTTGACTGGGAGAGAAGGGTAGCAGTCTCAAGGTACCATTCTGTCATACCTAATAAATGACAGAGATGCCATAAATCTTCCCTATGGCCAATAGCAACTCGGGGAATTCCTAACCCTGGAAGTGCCTTACCCACAGCAAAGTGCAGCACTCGAAACTTCTCTCTAGCACAAGGTCATCTGAGCTCCACTGAGATCCAGAACCGAGATTTCCCCCTTAAATATGCTGAGGGACTCAAAATAAAGGTAGCTCTCGATATGTAGAACACAAAAACTGCAGATACAGATTTTATTTTTTCACTGTGGGAATGGACTGAAATATTTTCCTTTCATGTAACAGCCTTGCTCAGAATGATCCTGTTCAATGGTACTGAAGTTTTTTTTTTTTTTTTTTGCGAGACCATATCCACCTACATTGCATATAGAGGCATACATGACTAAGAGCACAAAATTTCAGTAGGGCACTATGATCACCTATAGGAAGCATGCAGTGAAATAATCTTCCTGAAGCTTGGTGTCATCAATCACAGAGACACATGGGGGTGTCCAGGCAGTTCTGCCTCTGAGCCGAGCCATTCCCATGGATGTGGCAGGTCCTGCTGTGCCCGCTGTTCCCTCCCTGTGCTGCCGTGCACCTTGACACGGCTGTCACTGCCAGCCTTGTCCCCGGGTCCTGGTGACAGAACGGCAGGGTCTTCCTGCGGGGTTTGGAGGCTGACTGCCTTAGTACAGGCTGCTTTTATTGACCTGGGCGAATCTTCCTTGCTCTCACATCCCCAGCAGTGATGGAGCACACGGAGGGACAGAGCTGCCCCAATTTCTCAGTTTTGATCTGTTACGGGAGCAGCAGCTCAGCTCCGCTGCTGACCGCTGTGCCGGCGATGGCTGCTGGGGACAGCACCGCTGGCTGCTGGGGACAGCACCTCTGCCAGCCACGGCTGCTGCGGGACAGCACCTCTGCCAGCCACGGCTGCTGGGGACAGCACCTCTGCCAGCCACGGCTGCTGCGGGACAGCACCTCTGCCAGCCACGGCTGCGGGGGACAGCACCGCTGCCAGCCACGGCTGCGGGGGACAGCACCTCTGCCAGCCACGGCTGCTGCGGGACAGCACCTCTGCCAGCCACGGCTGCTGGGGACAGCACCTCTGCCAGCCACGGCTGCTGCGGGACAGCACCTCTGCCAGCCACGGCTGCGGGGGACAGCACCGCTGCCAGCCACGGCTGCGGGGGACAGCACCGCTGTGCCAGCCACGGCTGCTGCGGGACAGCACCTCTGCCAGCCACGGCTGCGGGGGACAGCACCTCTGCCAGCCACGGCTGCTGCGGGGGACAGCACCGCTGCCAGCCACGGCTGCGGGGGACAGCACCTCTGCCAGCCACGGCTGCGGGGGACAGCACCGCTGTGCCAGCCACGGCTGCTGCGGGGGACAGCACCGCTGTGCCAGCCACGGCTGCGGGGGACAGCACCGCTGTGCCAGCCACGGCTGCGGGGGACAGCACCGCTGTGCCAGCCACGGCTGCTGCGGGGGACAGCACCGCTGCCAGCTGGCGCTGCCGCCACCGCGGCTCCGGGACAGCCCGGCGCTGCCTTCCGAGAGCCCGCGCTGCCACCTGCACTTTGCAGAGCCCGATCTCAAATAGACGAATCAACCTGGTTTAGCCTGATAAGCGAGAAGCCTCAGCAGCTCACCGGGCATCAGGACAGACTTTAGGACACCTCGCGATTTGGCGCTCGCTGAACTGCTGGGCAGAGGGGGCTCACTCTGGCCGGCCCCTCGGCACGGACCGGGTGTCAGCCCCTCGCCGCCCATCCCGCCGCGGGCCGAGCCGCACGGAGCAGCGGCGCGCTGTCCCCGGCCGGTGCCGCGCACCTGCCCGCGGAGCCGCGCATCGCCTGTCCCCGCGCCGGCCGGTGCCGAGCCCCGCCGCAGCGGCAGCACAGCCCAGTGTCAGGGCTGTCAGCGGTGCCCTTACCGATGATGATGGCACAGGCGCTCACCAGCCCGATCTCCTTCTTCAGCGCCACCCGCTCGGGGCCGCCGGGCAAGCGCTGCTCCCCGCCGGCCATCGCTGCCCGCGCTGCTCTGCCCCGCGGCCCCGCGCGCATGCGCCGCCCCTCGGGCCGGAGCCGGGGGGGCCGCGCCGGACGGGGCCGGACGGGCCGCGGGACCCCTGCGGGTGGCGGTGCCTGAGGGCTGCGGTCACTCGGGGCGCGGCCGCTCTCCGCTCCTGCCAGTGCGTTCCCGAGGGGCCGCGGGGGCAGCAGAGCCGGCGCTGTGCGGCGAGGGCTCAACGCCGAGCGCTGCGCTCGGACATTGGGCGTGTCGGGCAGCGGGTCCTGCCCGGCGCCACGAGCCAGCCTGGCGCCGTGCCCGGGCCCCCTGGCAGAGCCGCCCCGAGCGGGCTCCGGGGCCACCGCCTCCTCTTGGGCTCTGTTAGTTGAGGTGGTGCGATAACCTACAGAATAAACGTTTTATTGCTTGTCATCGGTACTGCCAGAGTTAAAACCAAGACGGCAATGCCCGAGATTGGCTGGTTTCCGTACTTTTTAACTTAAGTTTCTCCGCTCTTTCTTCTCACGTTGTTTGACACTTTTGAAGGGCTCTCGCACCGGCTCCTCCGCACCCGCGGGGCTAAGAGGCTGCGGGGGCTCTGTCCGGGGCTCTGTCCCTCCCAGCCCCGCGGGGCTGAGGGGCTGCCATGGCTCCCTCCCGTGTCCCGCACATCCCTGCGGGGCTGAGGGGCTGCCATGGCTGTCTCCCGTGTCCCACACAGCCCTGCGGGGCTGCCATGGCTCCCTCCCGTGTCCCGCACATTCCTGCGGGGCTGAGGGGCTGCCATGGCTGTCTCCCGTGTCCGGCACAGCCCCGCGGGGCTGAGGGGCTGCCATGGCTCCCTCCCGTGTCCCGCACAGCCCTGAGGGGCTGCCATGGCTCCCTCCCGTGTCCCGCACAGCCCCGCGGGGCTGAGGGGCTGCCATGGCTCCCTCCCGTGTCCCCCACTGCCACTAGGGGCTGAGGGGCTGCCATGGCTCCCTCCCGTGTCCCGCACAGCCCTGAGGGGCTGAGGGGCTGCCATGGCTCCCTCCCGTGTCCCGCACATCCCTGCGGGGCTGAGGGGCTGCCATGGCTCCCTCCCGTGTCCCCCACTGCCCTGAGGGGCTGCCATGGCTCCCTCCCGTGTCCCGCACAGCCCCGCGGGTCTCGCCGGGCCGGCAGCGGCTGCTGACGAGCTACAGCTGTGGGTATCTGCCGGGGAACATAAGGAAAGAAATGTTTTCTTTCTTCACACAGGGGATGGAGCTTAAATGTTGGGATCTGCGTTTGGCAAATCTTTGCTCTGTGAACAAACTGCCTTCATAAGAATATCAGTGAATGAAGTCTGCTCTCACGCGATATCAAAAAGCTGAATCGTAGCTTGGACACCTGGGCTCTTCCCTCAAGTTATAACAGCCAAGGGTTTATTGATGGGAATGCCCAGATCGTTTCTAAGTTTACTTGTTTCTAAGATGACACCGTGTTTATACGATGTTTATAAGATGAAGATACCTTCCTAAGGCCATTTCTGTGTTCAGAGAAGACCCCCGTGTAGGTGACCTATTCTGAAAGTGCACAGGTTAGAAACATGTCCTAGGAAGATTTTGTGGTAACTGACAACGTGCACCAGTGGGACAAACAACCAGTGCAAACTGGCGAGGTTGTGGCAGGGTGGGACAGGCAATGTCTGGTTTTTCACCCCAGTGAAGGAAGTTAGGAGGTTTCTGTGGTGACACCAATCTGATTTTCTTTGTCTTCACAATGAAAACTATGACAACTGGTAAGCCTTTTGAGAAAATCCGTGGATTATTCTTAGAAAGCTGATAATTGTAAGTGATTTTATTTTATACTGCTGCTTTATTCTGCTCCTTTTATAGAAAGGCTTACAGATTTTCAGAGGCTGAGGCTTGTTTCCTAAGCTGATCTACTGCTCTGTTTCTGAATGAAGTGCCTCACTAACCACTTCTAAAATGTCCTTTTTATTGAATGACTATGTGATTTTTATAAGAAAGTTTACAAGAAGAGTTACTTTCTGGACTATATAAACAGTACTACTGTTCTTCTTTTAAAGACCACAAAATACATATACAAAGACTGGAAACAAAGTTTCAGGTATTCAAAAGTAACCTGAAGTATTGGGTGTTTCTTTTAGCTGCCCTAATCGATTGCTTCATAGCCTTCTTTCTTAGTAAGCCATGTATATTTTAGTAGGTACTTCTGAAAGTCTCTACATGCTTGGCTTATATAGACAAAATAATGTATTTTGGAGAAGTTTTCTATGATAGTCTATTTCTTTTGTAAAAGCTAACAAAAATTAGTTTGAACATCATTTAAAAAATACAAAAGTCAAGAAATATGTGAATGAATGGTGTTTCTAACTCTACTGAGTTTCAAGAACCTAATGAAATTTAGGCTTAATTAACCTTTAGAGAAAACCCACACAATCTGTTAAATGAATGACACTTAGGAAGGATAACACTGCACTTGTTTTCTCTGGCTGTGGTAAAAGTGTTGGTTTGCTCCGAAGTTTGTGTGATAGAAATCCCAGTCAGCCCTCTTCTACTGATTAGTGAGCAACAGAGCCTGCTGGCCGTGGGAGGATGGAAATGAATACTAGAATTCAATTAACTCTAATAAACTTCAAATCAACTGATAAGTAGCTGTAGGATTTTTTAAAAAAAATATTCTGGCCAGTTTATAGGGCTTTCCCAGGGAAAATGCTAAATATTTTTGTGCCTGTGTGTACTCTTCCTTGCTGATAGGAAATATTTTGTAATTGTTTTGTAATTGTTCTTCCTTACTGAAAGCCAAGAGGAACAACTAAGTGACTTTACTGATGTAACAGGTAATAAGAAGGAAAAACCTAACAGAAAGGTACCAGAAATCTCTCCTTAGGAGAGGCAGTCAACAAACCATTACAGCTGTGAAAAGCAGAGGAACCTTAAAGCATCTTGTCTTGCTATCCAGTTTCACCTCGGGTGCCTTTTGAACAAGGCTACAAGAGCTGGCACTGGAGACCCATGGGGTGAAATCTCAGCTTCATCCCAGTGAAACCTCTGGCAGCAAAAACATTAATGAGCTGCCGCATCTCAGTGTAGCTTAGATGGCAGGATATTGTCTATTACACCTTACAGCTTCAGCACCAATCCTGGTTTGTTTGATCCCTGAGGGCAGCGTTGTGCCCCTGCCTTTGCGTGGGGCTGCTCCCAGGAGGATTAGGCAGCTTTTGTGGCTGGGCAAGGTGTACTTCCAGGGGCTTCTGACACAGCAGACCCAACACTCAGCTGCCTGCCTAAGGAGGGACCTTAAAAATGTCCATTTGAGAGGACTTTGCCCAGTCTTTGTATGTATTTTGTGGTCTTTAAAAGGAGAACAGTAGTACTGTTTATATAGTCCAAAAAGTAACTCTTCTTGTAAACTTTCTTATAAAAATCACATAGTCATCCAACAAAAGGACATTTTAGAAGTGGTTAGTGAGGCAGTTCATTCAGAAACAGAGCAGTAGGAAACAAGCCTCAGCCTCTGAAAATCAGTAAGCCTTTCTATAAAAGCCGCCGTATAAGGTATACATTTACCTTTTTCTCAAGAAGATTAGCATTAATTTCACAGTTGCTGCTCTGTGGCATCTCTGCCAGCACATTCTGCCTAATGCAGTAGAACCCTGTGGGCAGTGTAGCCTGGTTGCTTGGTGGGCAGCTGTCGGTTTCTCGGCTGTTTAGGTGGCCTGGAAAGGCCCAGGGATGGCCTTGGACAGCCGAAGCTTCAAAGGACGAGGAGAGACTTCAGATCTTTTCTCGGTCTCGGTGTTTATTAATTGTTTATCTAAAAGATTTTCTTTCAGCCCAACAGAGGTCTGCACAGCAGCCAGCCATGAGCACACTGAGAGCCCCCGGGGCGGTCACCTATCTTTATACTCGAAGTTACGTGTACAATATTTATCAATTTTCCCCAATACCTTTTACCGTTATTAACCGGTGCACTTCTAGTAATAACCAATCCCAAAGTGCCACCATCACCACAGAAGATGGAGGCCAAGAAGAAGAAGAAGAAGAACAGGACATGCCCCAATTCCTCCATCTTACTTCTTTAGACCCCCCTGTACAGAAATCCTAAACCCTGTGTCTCACACTGTAATTAACTTATCCCTTCACCATTCACCCAGTGAAATCCTCCCATCCTCATACAGGTGTCGTCTCCTGTGCAGGATCAAAGTCCAGCCACCAGACACTTCTGGCAACATTCCAGGACTCCCGAGCCCCCCAAGGGTGGTCTCGGTCACTCTGTACCTCCGTCCTGAGGTGCTGAGATCCCACAGGCACGTGGGGCTCTGGGTGCGGCTGTGGGGTGATGAAGGAGGATGGTGGCCGTGCAGCAGCAGCATAGTCCCTTCCTGCCACGTGAGACTGATTTCATCTATGGATTAAAGGGCAAGGGGTGCAGCCAAGAAATCTGTGCTACTCACTTAATTTAGGATTGTAGTCCTGGACCACTGTAGAGAACTTAATTTTTCTCATTTGTCCCAGGACAAATTCTTTCCCTAAATCCACATAAAGAACACTGATTTACTGATTCTTTTCCCAGGGTGTGCATAATAATTTACTTTCCTTTTCAAAATTTTAAGTGTTTTACTACTGGTGAAGGATTAAGCAGGTGGCTGTTTGTGACCCAAGTTTTCAATATGCCCACATCCATAGCAGAACACTGGAGTGTAAAACAGCAGTGAGCCAGAGACCTGTTGGAAAAGACAGCAGTGACAAAGGTTGCCCACATTAACTGCCAAAAAACGCTCTTTCTTTATTTTCTTCCTATTTTTTTTTTCAGGCTGAGTGCCTGCCTGCTACACTGTGGTTTTTGCATGAGGGTGAAGAGAGGACTTTTCTCAGTTTGTGGTGGTGTTGGCTTATTTAGGTTGTGTATTTTGTCCTATTGTTAATATAGTTTCAAAATGAGCAAGTCAGAGGGCATGTAGGTTCTAATTAGTAGTTATCTGAGGCAACTCTTGGAGCAGAAAACTCATTTAAATTGTTTTGGATTTGAACATACTGTATCTACTTGAGTGACAAAACGTTAGAAAGCAAAAAAGCCAAAGTTCTTTGTGAGAAGGCAATTGCTGCATAGCAACTGCATAGAGAGGATGCAGTGAAGCTTGCATGTATTCTCCTTTGTTGCTATTTTTGTCCTTATTTTCTTTATGTTCTGAAATGTACAGAAATTCTTGAAGTTGTTGGAATGAGTTATTTCATTCATTGCTACTTATGCTCTAAAAAAAAGAGAAGTAAATAATAGCAATTTGAGTTTTGTATTTTGGAAAGAAAAAAGGAAATTTAATATGCTATTTGTGAAGGGATGCTGTGACTGAGTTTTCAAATGAATGTGATCTTTGATATATGGAAAGGAAACAAGCTTAAAGAAATATAAAGATTCTCCATGATAGCAGTAGTTTTGCAGTCTCACTCCATTTTGGATCCATCTACACAAATTTCTGTTTTCCTAAAACCTTACAAAACTGAAACTTACAAGAGTTATTAAAACATAATTCAACTTTGAACCTAATGGGCTCCATGAACAGCAGCTGGGAAACAGTTGCTTGGAAGAATGACGTGTTTGTTGTATATTGTTAAATAAAACAGTGGGCTGGTTGGTTTAGCAAAAGGAAATTTGGAGACTAATGGGATTGTAAAGCGTTTCTTAATTGCTAATAAACTTGTGAATAAGGTTTTCCATGTTGTGTCTGTGGAAGGCTCATACAGAATGTGGGAGACTGATCTCAGCTGTGCTCTGGATGTGCCTTGCACAAGTGCATGTTAGAGGGGTTAGTTAGGATGTGCCACCCCTGCAGCTGCTTTGGGCTCCCACTGCAATGGGATTGCTGTTTCTCTGTGTTTCTGCACACTTCTGTAGCAGGGCAGAAACTTGGGGAGAATTAGGATTAAACAAGAACACAAACAGGAGAAGGCCACCCCATTATTGGAAAGTGACATCAGTGGGAGGAACTCCTAGGAAGCCTTTCCACTTTAATGGCATGAGTCCCAACAGGTAACTCTAAATCAAGCCCAGGTGCAGGTGGATCAGTTACTTGTTGAAAGCATCCTACTCTCCATCATCTTTCTCTATTGTGTTCAGTCTGTAAGACAAAGGTGGAAAACGGTGACCTTTGCATTTCTGGTACTGTTTTCTGTTGTACATCTGTTTCAGAAAGCTGTAGAAGAAGAAGGCCCATGAGTATGTGATTACTCTGTGCCTCCCCAGTGCCTGCACAAGAAGGGTATGTAACTCCTGTGTGACTCCCCAGTACCCACACAAGAAGAGTGTGTGACTGCTATGTGACTCCCCAATACCCACACAAGAAAATGAGGGATGTATGTTTGAAAAGGAAAAGCAGAATCTTTTTCTCTAACTCAGTAAAGTAGGAAAATGTCCAGAGTAGCTTTTATGGTGGGTAGCCACTCTTCTCTGTGCTCAGGGCAGCAGGAGAGAGGTTCCCTCAGCTGTGGGACTGTTCTGGCATTATCTTAAAGAGGCTCATGGAATCCCAGGCTGTGCTGAGTTGGAAGGGACTCCAAAGGGTCACTGAAGTCCAACTCCTGGCCTTGCACAGAACACCTCCAAGAACCCCACCCTGTGCCTGAGAGCAGTGTCCCAGTGCTTGGACTCCAGCAGGCAATGGTGTACACCTTCTGAATTCTGCTGTGTGCTGCATTTGTTGGGCACTGGGAAGAGGCACAGGTAGGGCTGGCTGTTTGCACTGACTGATGCAATGGTTCCATGGCCCTCTGCAGGATCTGGGAACTTTAATTCTGCAATTTGGGAATCTCAGGATGTTCTATAGGCAGTGTCATTGTGCTTTGTTCTCCCCTAACAGGAATGTTGGTCTTATACACAGCAGGGGCTTGCCTGGTGTTGATAACTCCACAGCTTCTGTAAAGGACAGTATTTTGACAAAGTGCAGAAAATTCAGGGCCAGCTGCTTCACATCCTTTGAACAGCACACTTTTATCTGTAGATTCTGGTGACTGGAGTGTTTGCTGTCTTTTAGGTAGATAATTCATCAGATATGAACTGCTAGATACTTAGATACCATTAGATACATAGATATCTGTGCAAAAATCTATTTCTAAATTTCCATCTACATGAAATGGGTCATTTAATGTTCAAATTCTATCATTCTACCCTCCCTTCAAAGACATTTCATGACTCATAAGTAGATGAGTGTAAGTAAATTATGTGTAGAGTTATTTGTGGGTTGTTGATGAATGAGGTTTCTGGAGGCAGAGTTATTGAAAGAACCTGGATTGAATTAAGCATTGCCTCATTTGCTGTGTTATGAGAGTATCTTGAAATGCAGGGTGAAAGGGAATGAAAGGATGATCAATTTCAGAATAAGCACTTGTTTTATGCATCTTTTTAAAGCTCTCTGATAACACTGTAGTATTTCAACATTTCACCACTATAAAAAGCAAAAAGAATGTCTCAAATCACTAATCTAAATTGTGCCTGTTGACTCAGGCATTTAGCTTGAGGTTCACTGGAAATTTTAAATATCCTTTACAGAAGGAAGAGACCCACCAAGTCCTTTCCCTCTTACCTATCCTGCCCTTCCCTGTCCTGCATGGGTATGGATGTTAGATCCTTTCTTTCTTCTTGCCCCACTTTTTCAGCTAAACATCAGCATCCTAACTTTACACCATTTCACCAGCCAGCTGAGATTGTCCTGAATTTTATCCCTCACTTCTGCATTTGGTGAACCCATGAATTTTTCGTCTCTGTTTTGTCACTCAAAGTGAATTATATTGGCCCATGGATAGATCCCAGGAGAATCACTCAGAAATTTCTTTCTGGCTTGCCAGTGTATTTTGAATAATTAAATCAAGAGAGGCATTTTTTATTATTATTTTTTAAAAACTAGTTACACAGGTAACATCACAATTAAAACTTGGCTCTAATTTTATATCTTCTAGCTTATGAACATAACACATTTGGCAGAGTTAAAAGCTCTAGTTTGAAGGAAGCTAGTTCATCTCTGCCACTTCCTGTTTATCTGCTGAAAGAAGTTCCCCATCAGACACAAAAACCTCGACTCACATAAAGCCCTCTCTGAGAACTCTTGTCACAGAAGTGCACTAGATGGCACTCTGGATCTGTGTTTTACACTAAATGTGATCTCAATTGCCTCCTCTGATGATTCTTGGAAGTACTTACTTTTGAAGTTTGGCATCTAAGTTTAAGATTAAAATTACTGTAGCAGTAAAAGGCTTGTGTAAGTGGGTTTGGGTTCATGCTGTCATTTACTTCTCCTCCCTCCCCCCCAGTAATCCTTCAGCATCTATTTTTAAAGCACAATTTTATGTATGCCACTGAGGGGGTAATCCAGCCCTGTGAGGGCAGCTGGGCCATGTTCCAGTGCTGGCTGTGCACTCATATATCCATGTTTGATGATGAAGAAGCAAAATAAGAGGGGCAGAGAATGGGGATCATCCTGCCATGTGTTCTCCCAGTCTGAGTATGGCTCAGATATAATTTGAATGAAGGCATGAAGGTTGATGAGACCAGCCATTGCTACCATGATCCATAGGTTATCTATCTATCTATCTATCTATCTATCTATCTATCTATCTATCTATCTATCTATCTATCTATCTATCTATCTATCTATCTATCTATCTATCTATCTATCTATCTATCTATCTATCTATCTATCTATCTACCCACCTACCTACCCACCTACCTACCCACCTACCTACCCACCTACCTACCCACCTACCTACCTACCTACCCACCCGTCTGTCTGTCTATCTACCTATCTAGATATATATATTTAGGTATTTCCAGGATCCACAGAAAAGGTATAGTCTGTGCTAAAGACTTTATGTAACATTAGTTTTGCTAATGGCATCAGCTCTGGAATTGTGTTTCTGATTGTATCTAAGTTACCTGAAGCCATACCTACTGCTTCATTTCCAGCCTCATGTGAGCACAGCTTGGATCTATTGACTCTGCTCATGCTGGGTGCTCTGTGGGCTCCTACAATGGTTTGGGAAGTGGAGTGTGGGTTCTGCTTTCTGTGGGGCCCATGGCTCTGTGGCTGTGCTGTGGGCCTGTGATCAAGGTGCTGGGACAGGGCAGCTTTCTGCACGCAGGGGGCAACTCAGCTGCCAGAGGAAATCTCCAGACTGCTGCTTCAATGATTTACCACTGAGACATGATGGGTACACTGCTGTCTCCTGCCTTTTTGAATACTGTGTCCTGATAGTTGATTTTGTTAAGGTAAAGTCAGTGGTGCTTAACTTACCTTGTCTTGGCTTTGCCTTCAAAGGGCAATGCTTAGGATGCCAAGTTAACTTCACTCATCTAGGATTTTAGAGCTCCCTCTCAACTCTTCCTGACCTGTGAACACTCCTGAGTCTTCCAGGACAAAATAAAACAAGTTAGCTGAGCCACCTGACAGTGGTTTGAATGAACTTGTTTGATTTTGCCCTAGAACTGACTAGAAGTGCTTACACAGCCAGTTACTGGGACTCAGCTGTAGGATGTTAACAGCAGAGAAACAGAAAGGAACAGCTTTTTAAAAGGCCTGTGAACTGTGTGCCCTGGGTGAGAGGCTTTGTATTAGCCTGTTCATTTCCCTGGGAGAGATAAGGTGTGCTTCTATGGCCTGTTCCACCTGAGGAGTTCAATGAAAAGCTGTCATGTCTCAGCTGTACCTTTTCTGCCAAGGTGTGTTCCTTACCTGTGCAGCACAGATGACATTCCTGTACCCAAGGTGTCCAGTGGTGTTACACAAAGTGCTTTACAGGGCTGCCTGTGTGGAGGCTCCATTGCAGAGCCTTGTTTTGCTGTGTACTTCAGAGAATGGGGAAGGCAGTTTGGCACACTAGGTTTTCTGAAATACAGAAATGCTTTTTATTCCCACTTCTCTTAATAAGCTGGTGCATCTATTGGATAATGGAATAGTAAGGAAATTCTAACACTTTTTATCTGTACAACATTATAATTTCTGAGAAGAATAACAAAGTTAGAACATGTATCCTGCTCTTCACTTAATGTGAATATTAGTGAATTTGTGCACAAAGAACCACAAATAAAGTAGATTCCCCTGTTGTCCAAGAGCAAATCTGTCTGCAAGATGAAGAGTTGTCTTACAAACAGAAATCTATATTTGGTTTAAGTGATGTAAGAAAGGCTCCAAAAAGTGCTTTTTCCGAAAATACTTCATCGTTAAATCTGCTTATCATCACTACTCTTGAACACCTGAGAACTGTGTGTGGTGCAGACTGCTGTTAGCTCGCCTTGAGGCTCATTAAAAGGAAGGCAAAACTGGTGCAGCATGTGGAGGGGAAAGTGAGGGGCAGAATCCCTGACCTTTCATGGCCTGAGGCCTCCGGGAGCCGATGCCGCCTGCCCGAGGATCCCCCCGGTGCTGCAGCGCTGGCCCGGAGCGAGGAGCGAGCTGCGGAACCCCTGCTCCTGCTGCTGCTGCTGCGGTGAGAGCAGCCCGGGGCTCGCTGCCGCCGTCTGGCACCGCTCCTGCCTCCCGGAGGACGGGCTGCCCATTCCAGAGATCGGAGACGGCAGATAAGACACTTCAAACAGAAAAAAAAAAAAAAAAATTAAAAAAAAAAAAAAGGACAAAAATTTTCTCTGCTCCCCCATCCCTTCCCAGCAGCACCTATCCTATGCTTTTTAAAGTAACCTTGGCTTTTTCTAAACTTTTCTCTACTTTTTCTTTTTCTTTGCTTCCCTTACTGTTAAATGAAACATATTAATTTTTTGGCATCAACATTTAATCTCGTTTGGTTTTAATCTAGTTTATGGGAATATTTGGAACCTTCAAAGTTCTTTCTGGTTTATACATAGAGTCTTAGCTTTCTTTGTTCCTCTGGGTTTAAGTCAGATCAGAACAAGTGCATTGTACTTAGAGTTCACACATGTCCCCTCCAGTACTTACTTATTAAATGAGTTCACAGAAACTACACTGTAAACCTGCTGGAATAATTTTTATGAAATAATTTTCTCTGGTGAAGAGGGAAAACAGAGCTGCAAGGAAGTTAAAACCTGGGCTTGGCTTCCCCACTAATGACAAAGGCAGGCCCCAGAATTTGCTGAGACAGAGATGACAGGCTCTCGCAAGTACATTGGGTCATCCACCTACCCCTCCTTTCTGCTTGCTGCAGGGTACAGGTGCACTCAGACAAAAAGGACTGGGGCTGCTTTTGAGCTTTTTTGTTGCTTTTTTTTGTTAACACATAAAGCAGAGCAGGAGTGAGATGTAGATAAAATGATACACCTGTTCAAGTGCACTAGCCCAGCACCACCAGACCTTTTTTCCCTCTCAGTGCTTGAAGAATATAGATTGCAAGAGTGCTGCAGCACTGCTGGTTTTCTGTCAGTTCTGGGGGGGCATTTTTAAATGTCAGCCTTGAGTGTGAGTGCTTCCCAGTAGGAACAATTTGTGTTTAAGGAAAAGCTACATGGGAGCAGGGATGCTGTGTGTCGGTAGGATTGCCTGTGAGCCCATTCACTCACATCTGCTATGTGCACCAGCCCACAAAACAGTGAATGACCCTCAGATACTGGTGCAAAATGTGATCTAGGTTCTTGCCTCTCTGGACTTGGTTGCCTACCTCTAAACCAGATGTTTCCATCCTGTGGCAATCTGCCTGGAGAGTTGTATATATTACATTATCCTTTGGTATTACCAGTGGTGGACCTTTTCAAGAGGAGGCACAGGATGCCTTTTCTTTGTGTTAGGCTTTGACAGCATCATTGCAGGGGAAGGGGATTTGCTGTGGAGTGCATCACCACACAAACATTTTTGATGATAGCATCAGATTTTTCTCCTTCTTGCCCTTTTCCTTTGGAAGAGGTTAGGCTCTGTGGCCTGATGAAATTCAGGAGGTGGGTGGGTGCAATGAGATTTTTTGGCTGCACTTCTCTGTAGAGTTACTGAGAGTGGAGAGGGCCCTCAGTCCAAATAGGGAGCAGCCTGAACAAATGCAAGTAGAATCAGAAGATTCTCCAAGGCAGGACATTTCTTCTTTCTGGAGCAACTCACCAACAGATAAGAAGATTATGTTGGAAGCATCTGGGCTATTCTCTGTGTGTGTGCATTTGGATAGTGATCCTTCATGTGATCACATCAGTCTCATGGAAATATGCAGTTTTGGTTGGGTGTTGGTATTCACATGGAGTTGGTACAGAAGAGTAAGGAAGGGGAGTTTGTAAACTATGAAAGGTTCTGTCCCTAATAGAAAGGAGGGCCAGAATCTGGAGATCTTCCTTTACTGGTAATCTCACTGATCTGTCAAAGATTGCTGCTTTTTCACTGTAATTTCAGTGTCTTCTTTCTCCCTTTCTTCATTATTCTGCCTTTAGAATCCCTTTCTTGATACGCTGCTTATGTGCTTACATGCCTCCTGATCATCTTTCATACTCCTTTCAAACTTGGAAGATATGGACAGACAGGCATACACATAGCATGACTGCAAATTCTCATTTTCTTGGGAAATCCTACTCAAAAGTATTCAAGAGTTAGTCCTAAAGTACTGAGATGCAGGAATCTGGCACGGCATGATGCATAGTGTTGGAAATATTGATAATTTAGACCTTGTATTACCTGTAGAACTATAGTACAACAGACTGTTCAGCAAGTGCTGTTAATGAAATGTGTCTAAGTGCTTTGTTGAGCTGGAACCATGGTCCATACTGTGGCACATGGAACCTTTTCAGCTGGGAAGTCTCAAATTGTTAAGTCAAATCCCACAGTGTTTTAGGAATAGCTCAGGAAGCTGCTGACAACTCAGACAAAATGGTGTTTTTCTGTCTGGGCTGTTGGCCATTCAAACTGAGCTCACACCAGATCTTTGGGGCTTTGGGAAAGCCAGTTACAAGTCAAAGAATCTTGTTTAAATTTGTTGTAGCTGAATGCTGCACTTGCTTCTGAGGCTTGATCTATTCCTTTAATTCACCAACAACATCTCCTTCTTTCCCCAGATAATTCCTAAGATGACCTCTTGAAGGAAAGCACAATTTTCTGCTGTGCTGGTGATTCTCAGGGGAGCAATCACAGGTGTGTGCAGAGGGCCAGAGCCAAGATGAACACCTGCATGCTTCACCTCCTTCTCTTTGGTTACCCAGCAGTGATGGCACCATGTGGTGCAGGATTGCAGGCTGCTCAGCTCCTAAAATCTAAGGGGCATGGTTCAACACTTTGCATGGTCTAAGAACCAACATGCATCTGGGTGTTCTTTCTGCTATCTGGTGTTACATGCTACCAATATTTAATAATATCTAAAGGTTAGTGCCTTCATTTCTGCTAATTTCTTGTCACACTATTTTCTGTCTTCATATACATATCTCCTGTCTGCTCCTCCCAGTATACCCACCATGCCTTATGTGCATTTTATCTTACATGGACAAAGTATAAGTGGACCTGGCTAGAAGTTTTGTTTGACTAGAGGCTTCCTGTAAATGGCAACCAGAGGGCCTAGCCCACCCCTGTGGCACAAGCTTTTAAAGTCCCATTATTGCTCTGAATCACACCTTCATCTCCACACCCTGAGTCATATATTAAAATAAAACTGTGGGAAATAATAAAACCCAGTTGTATGAATGCATTTTTTATTATAAGAGTTCTTCTTTTTTTTTTTATTACTGCTTTGAGGCTAACTCATCATCTTTTGTTATGTTCATTACAAAAGGTTTTGCTCTAGTCCCTATTAACTCGAAGGGAAAGGAACAGAGTGCACAGACAGAACAGTTCCTTGCTGACATCCATTCCCTTGTCCTCAGTATTCCTCAGTCTTTACCACAGCTGCTCTACAAGAGCCTTCTGGGGCAGGCTGGGTTACAGGGAGGATTGACAGGGCAAGTTTGCAGAAGACAACTCAGAAGAGGGGGGCAGATCAAGTTCTCTTTAAGTCCCATATCTAGCTTCTGGCCTGTTTTTCCAAGTTCACCTCATACAGGTCCTTTTTCAAGCAAACAAACAATTTTCAGCTTTGGCCCAGCAAAGTGAGAAGTTTTACTCAGTCACAAAGAGGTGGAAGATGAGATTGGAGGGGGGGGAAGAACAAGAAAGTAAAAGACAGAAGACTTGCTTATATTTACTAATTAGAAAAGTGGGCTGTTTCCATTTAAAAAGGAATATTCTACAAGACCATGTTTTTGTTAAGTATTAGGTCTCTGTAGACTGGGGAAATAGATGGAGCCCTTTTCTTTCTTGGGCTTTCTAAATTAAAGTATTTGTATCTTGACTGAAGCTTGAGAAATTCCTGTTCATCTTCAATTTTAGATTGTACTTGTTTATCACAGCAGTACCAGGACTCCTTGCTCAAAATACAGCACATAATCTGTGCCATTTTCTCTCACCCTAGGATGGAGCTGAATGTACAGAAACTGAGTCCTGACCCAATACCCCACTGGAGCTGGATATCATACCAAAAGAATTTCTTTGTGCACCTCTGGCTATGATTTCCAACCTCCCCCCCTGCCCCCAACCCCCACCACCTTTTCTTTTTTCCCTTCCCTTCCCTTCCCTTCCCTTCCCTTCCCTTCCCTTCCCTTCCCTTCCCTTCCCTTCCCTTCCCTTCCCTTCCCTTCCCTTCCCTTCCCTTCCCTTCCCTTCCCTTCCCTTCCCTTCCCAAACTTCCCTTCCCAAAACTTCCCTTCCCAAAACTTCCCTTCCCAAAACTTCCCTTCCCTTCCCAAAACTTCCCAAAACTTCCCTTCCCTTCCCAAAACTTCCCTTCCCAAAACTTCCCAAAACTTCCCAAAACTTCCCTTCCCAAAACTTCCCTTCCCAAAACTTCCCTTCCCAAAACTTCCCTTCCCTTCCCAAAACTTCCCTCTCAGATAATAGCACAAGCCTTAGCCTGTGCTCTAGGAATAGTCTGATATTCAAGATTTGTCTCTGTTGCAGGACTTTCTGCCATTCCTGTCACACATTTATCCAGATCATCTTAATTTCTTTTGGCTTTTCAAAGAACAGTTCTTCAGAGACTGCAGCCTGAAGCTCTGATGCAGCAGGTGAGACAGGAGGTTCCTATTTGCTCTATGGAGAGAGGATGCTAAAATCCTCATTACAGATTTGCTGTAGCTTTTTTCTTGAATTTTCTCATAGAGCCACTACTCAAAAAGGTATTTTTATGATGTAGGCTTCTGCTACTTTAAAATTCTGCTGCCACCAAACTTTCCATTCATAGAACACCCAACAATTGGCTGGTGGTGGTGGATGACTTCCCAGTAGATTTTTTATATACCTACTTCTGTCTGTTTCTGAACATGGATTAAATGATGCTCCATCATCAGAAATACATTAAATGTACCCTGGGAGACCATCCACAAATCATTTAAATAGTATTCTTCTGTTTTACTGAATGTCTTTTTAGACATATATTATTCTCTGCTTAATAAACCATGCAGGATCTTAAACTATGGCAGGTCTACTTGATCTCCAATTATTGCATGTATTTTAAAATTATTTTACCCATAGACTCATTAAATCATGAGGTATTTTCTGCTTCACAGCTAAGAAATAAATAAAATAAATAAAAGTAATTAAAAAACCCAACAGACCAAGGAACTGGCTCTTGAAAGACACATTAGATCATCAGGATACCCCAACGTGGAACAAATTCCTGGAAATTGAGAGTCATCTGAAAATAATGTAAGTCTCTGGACATGGTTGTGAAATCCCTGCAGGTATTTTATTCCCTGTTTCTCAGTAATTCAGGTGGCTTTTCTGTGGCTAATGTCTGGAGAGCTCCCATGGAAAAAAAACCTAATGGTGGAAATAGAGCTGAGGGAAACACGTTACAAAGACTTCATACAAACTCCTAATCCATGAGATCAAGCATATTCTGTGGAGGATATTGAATAATGGATTTGCTGGCTGTACAAACAGAAGGCTTGTTACAGGCTCCTTTCACTTACTGGCCTTCTGAAACTGCTCATCCAAGTTCCAATGCCCACCTCTTTTGGTACTGAGTTATTGTAGGATACATCATGGAACTGAAATATTGTCTGCTTCATTCTTTCTGTTTCTGTGGTTGGTCAGAGCTCCTGCCTTTCTGAAAATAAGTGAATTAAGGGAAGTAAATGATAGCTTTGAATCTGGGTGGGAAGCTGTTCATGGTCCTTTTCTTTGTGTGAGTAATTGGGCTGGTCCTGGGCACTCAGTATCTAACATTTTGCATGCAGTGAATGGGTGAATGACTTATATCCGTGACAGTGGGGCCTGTGGGAAGATAGAATAACTGGGAAATTCAGTTCTTATAAATCTATAAAAATAGCTAAGAGGTGTAATGTACTGTAATACTGCCACATTAACACACACCAGGCTGTCTTTTTATTGTTTTGATATGCAGCAACAGCTTTATAGCTGTTGCAAAAGGTGTTATAAAGCTTTGTTTCAACATGGAGGATATTCCAAATCCAAATTTGTTTCATTTTTATGTGGTTTCAGAAAACTAATATTAACTAGAATACATTTGCATTTACCCTGCTTGTCACAATTACAAGGCAGGTGCAGGAATAATGAAAGTTACTTTCATTTAATAGCAAAGATTCAGCAATGTTTGTGCTATCCAGCTGTCTATTTTTTCCCCTTTTAGGTGAATTGAGAACCAGAGCTTGTGGTGCACAATCACTGTCTTCAGCTGCCTGGTCTTTCTTTGTCTCTCTTTCCCCATGTGTCAGGAGGGTATCTCAGGAGAGCCTGGTGTGTAGGGCAACTCACACTGAGAGTCAAACACGCAGAGTGTCAGGGCCCAAACACATGGAAGCAAGGTAGCCAAAAGTGTGTTGTAAAGTGGCAAACACCAGTGCTGTTTTATTCCTGAGACATTTGATGGTCACTGGTAGCTATGCTCACTCTCCCTGTTTAGTTCACCCTTCTTCCCCTGCAGACAAGCTCTGGACTGCTCCCTACACCCCCAGGATGTTCTCCCTCCTCCTCCATCCCTTTCAGTGGAAAAGGCTCTCTTGTTGTCTTTGTGACTTACATTCATTATTCTCTTCATAATTTCCATCCTCTACCTGACGAGGAAGGGAGGAGAAGGTGGTGAGGCCCAGAGGTGACAGACACCAGATAAATCAGGTTGCCTGTGAAGAGATACACCGTGTTTCCCCTCCTGAAGTCCACAGTGGGACAACTGTCAGGGTCTTTCTTGTGTTACTCCACTATCCTGTTGCAGAGCAACCAGCATTTTTTGCAACAGTTGCCAGGGAGGAGGGAGCACAGAACACAGCAGAGAAGCTCTATGGTGTGATAGACTCTTATTTAGACCTGGTGCTCATCTGCATGATGCCTAGACTAGGGGGAAAAGCAGTTCTAAAAGGAGGCCAAGAGCAGAACAGTTTCCACCCTAATAATGACTGATTTTACTGTTCACTCTCTGAAAACTGAAACAGCTTGGAATGCTAAACTTCCCTCACCGTGTTCCCCTGAGAAAACACCCTGACCTGTCCTCCTGTGGGGTTTTTTTGGGTGGCCTGTGTATTGTTCTGTGTTCATAACCACGAATTTCATGAATTCCTGTGACCCAGGAAGCCTGACTAGAGCAGTGTCCACTGCCTACCTGGAAGTTTTTGCTACCTACATGTGAAGTTGCTTGGCTTAGGCTGACTTCTTGCCTATCTCCATGCTAGCACCTGTCTGCCATCCTCACCATATCACAGGTGATACCAGCTAAAGGGCTGGGACTTCAGTCCTTCCCTGAATTCTCAGTTTCTTGTTTCACATCCACAAAGAGGAGATTTGGTTTATTTTAGTCTGTATAACAGAGCTGATGTTGAAGTACAGCTCATGCTCTTTCTGAAGCTGTCAAGGGAGGACAGCTAGAACAAATGTTTGCACTTGGAATTATTACTGTGCATTCTGGAAATGCCATATACATATCATTCCTTAGTGGTTTAGGCCTGTGTCTGTCCAGCTGATTCTGGCTAATCCTGTCCTGGGGCTCAGACCTGCAAAGCAGTGAACAGTCAGGTTATTGTGGAGAACTTGACCTCACAGAGGTTAAGAAAATAAAGGTTTCAGCAGAGAGTTGACCTAACATTATGCATGTATTTCCTGTCTTTATGTATTTTGCTTGGTGTCAAATGTACTTCAGGTGTTTAAAATAATAGCAACTTTATTTTTCAGGTAAGAAATGCCTTCTGAAAGTAAAATTTTCTTATGGCTGTATAAGAACTAAATAAATTCAAAGCAAATCATGCTTAGTGTTTTAGTTCCAAAGATGACAAACATTTATATGCATTCAGCCTGTGCTTCACATGGTTAGAGAAATAGAGCCGAGGAGGTTTGGATCTACATTTGGTTGTTAAAGGGAATTGTTTTAATGGTAGCAATGTAGTCCAGGAATTTTACCCAATTTTTGTTTATTCTCTTTCTAGTCAGTGGAAATCTCAGGTCTCTCTCAGCATTAAAATGGGGATCATATGTCATTATTTTTTGTGCAAAATTGGATATCCATGTCAAGGTGATTGTAGAAAGATTGCTAAAAGTGAGCAAACCACCTTGGAAATGATGGCCTGCAGGTGGTGCAGGCTGCTAGGAGGTCCATAATGGCTATTTTGTGCAACTCTTCTGTAGAGCTTGTTACTTTAGAAATTTCAAAATACTTCTGTGATTTACTAAGAAAACAATATAATCTCACATTTTTTTACTGACTCTGCTTTATGTTGGGACAGTGTATATATTGCTGATAATTTTTCTTTTACATTATACCAACAGACAGTAACTCTAGCTGAAAAGTATAATCACAACAGTATTGATAAGGAGAAGGATGAGTACTGAACACAGATTTTTAAGTGGTAAGTGTTAGAAATTAGTCCTAAATTGTTTTACAGTGTAGGTAGTCCTAGTTAATATTCACATTTCAATTTTAGTGGTCATAACAATTAGATCACCCTGATTATCTTGTGTGATAATGCACAAATAAGCATATTTTGCCAGAACTCTGGGACTGTTATGACAGGAACCATAAGAGATGGGGTGAATTTAAGTCTCTGTTCCAGGTTCTGCTCCTCACTATGTCTCTCTGCATCTCTTCCTGTGCTGGTAAGGGAAGAGCTGGCCTATTCCTCTCTTCTGGCACGAGAGACATTGCCCACATTCTTTTCCCTCTACTCAGAAGTGAGCTGGGGTCAGTACTGTGCTATGTGAGACAGCTTGCATTCTTTTCCTGCACTCTTCCATGGTTGTCTTTCAAACAAACAAAAAACCCAACCAACCTGAAACAAAAACCCAACCCTTCCCCCTACAAAACCCCACATTTGCCTAAAGCAGGCCCATTTCTGGTTTTGTGGTGTGTGAAACAGTGATTTCACTGTTGATAAGGCAGCTGAATAAAGTCTACCTGCTTTCCATTAGGGTAATACAGTATTTATTTCTTCATGGTAACCCAGAGTTGTAGTGGGATTTCATCTGCTTTTGCACCACTCTACCAGAATCAGCCTTTCTCCTGTGTTTTCCATGGAGAGGGGATAATAGGGGGAAGGCATATTTTAGATTAGTATTTCCTATCTTTTTTTTTCTTCAAACATTGTTTTTACACTGATTCCCATACAGGAGCCCAAGTTGTCAGAAAATATATTTTACTTAATGGCAAATACAGATAAATTTTGCTTATAAGAGAGCCATTTTAACTTCCTTAGTACTAGCTCTATTGCAGGATTTGCAGAGGAGACTACAGACCTCTAGTGCCTTAATTTTTTCTAAGTTCTAGTGTTAGAAGAGTTGCAAAAGTTCTCATCACAGCTTGCTTGGATTTACTTTCACTTTTGGATTCCTCAGTTATTGTGGATCACATGTACTAAATGAAGGGGCTTGGGTTTGATCTTTCCTTGTCAGCAGCACCTCAGAGGGAAAGTTCAGCATTTAAAAATGCTAGAAGTAATTCCAAGGAAGAATCGAAAGATTAATGTAAACATGAATGTGAATGATTTTGAAGTATAACACCCCTGATGTGATTTCTGATCTGAAACTGTTTTGAGCCCAATGAATGCCATTGAAGGAAGGACCTGATTGGGTAAATTGAGAGTAATGCCATGAGATGCTGGCAAACCAGGTGTTAAACTCAACAAGATGTGTTTGGAGGATTGGGGCCCCAAATGTGATTCTCTGGTTTCATCTTGAGCTCTGGGTGAGTAGGTGTATGCTGTATGACAGCAAGGTTGCTGTAGTAATTATTCATTAGCTTTAAATAACAGGGTAATTATGAAGTTAAAATTCATATACCCCAACACACCCATTTTTCTTAGCCTTTCAATTTCTGCAGAATGCCTACAGCTGTCTCCTTTGTGTTGTAAAACAGGGCACTAGCTCTAGCTGTGCATGGTTGTTTCTTTGATTTTTGCATGCTCCTTGCAACAAGAATGTTAACTGGGGTGAAAAGGTAACATGAATCAGGGAGGCCAGCCCCAGAAGAAAATAAAGACTCATTTTCTCCTATGCCTCCAAGGATAAAGAAGATCACTCTGGCACTCATAAACACATGTATAATCCACATAGGATGGGTTTCTCTGTGAAATTCTCAAATTATCTGGTTTTGTTTAAATTTCTGTTCACTTCTATTCTAGGGCAAAAAACAACCAGCAGAGCAGAGATGGAGAGGACAAGTGGCAATATTTTGGAATGACAGGATCCATTCTGGTATTCTATATGGTAGATATTTAACCATCAGGTCCTTTTGGGTGACAAGGCATGACCAGTGAACAGGTGAACAGATAGAGTTGGAATGCTTCTGAATAAAAGTTCAGATCCAGGAGCTGCTTTATCTCACACAGATTGAGCCTAATTCAGTGTTTTCAGAATCTGGGAATGGAGTCTGCAAAAATGGCTCTGTCTTTATATGTATAACTGAGGACCATTGCCTGTGATTTGCTGTGGCTGGTTCTGCATGGCAGCTCTGATTTACTCACTCAGTAAATTTACTCACTCAGTAAATCAGGGCTGCTGCAGGATGTGGGGCAGGGTGCCTGGCCTGTGATGTGATGTGTAACCTGTAACTATGATCTAAGGCATCCCCTCCTACAGTGCCTGTGCTGGAAACCCCAAACCTGCCCTGCACATTGGGGTCCTCACCCAGTGAAAGGGCTCAGCAAGGGCAGGGTGCTCAGCAGGGCTCCCCTGTCACTGTCACTGCTGGTTTTCACTGAAGTCACTCAGTTTTGCAGTTCTTGACAATTCAATGTTGCAAGCACAGGTTAACGGTTCATTCTCTGTTTCTTGTGCATCATATTGTGACTGTCCAGTGGAATGTAATGGAGCTTGTGCCTGTAAAGGTATTTCTGGCTCAGGCCCTCACACAGACTGGGGTACAAGTGACATGTCTCACATTGCAGATGAATTTTCAGTGCACTGAATTTATGGGATAGAAGGAATCAGCAACAGTATCACATTTGTTTGGTTTCAGATGTGTCTTCTTCAAGGTCCAACCTGGTAAGTCTGCTCTGGGATCTGACAATGAGCTTTTTCAATGAGATCAACCAGATGGTTCTGTTTGTAATCCCAGATATATCTTAAATAAAATATGAAACTAAACGTAATGCCTAGTGATTTTGCAATTTTTTTCTTGCCACCTGTAAATATTTGCAACTTGGTATCAGTAAAGTGCTATATAAATTCTGAGTGAGTCATCTGATGAGTTAGGCAAGAACTTATGAAAGAACTTATGATCTTGTGTGGAAATTGCATGTAACATTTTTCTGTTCTAGTGGAGAGGATGTGAGCAAAGATGGAATTCTAAAAAGACCTGTGTGGACCATGGTGTGTTCTGAACACAGAGCTGAAATAGTTCCAGTCTGGTGCATTTTCTAAGGGGAAACACTGACAAGAGTGCACAGTTGGACAGACTTGTGATAAAGGAAGAAATAAATTGAAACTTGAACTTTCTAAAGAAAGCTATGTTGCTGTGCTGGGAAGTATGGAGAGCAAATCTGTGAGACTAACCATTTGAAAACAAACTAGTTATATTAGTTAGCTAGTTCTTGGAATTAAGGAGGCTTTTCAGCAGTGAGTGCTTTGTTGCTGCAGTGTCTGGGTGCCACAACCCTGCACTAGGGTTTGTGTCATTTATTCAGAGGTATCCTATTAAGTTGCAAAATCTGGTTTTAAGAAAAGCTGAAAAGAAGGAAGCTGTTGGATATCTTAATGGGCAGCAAATGTTTCTTTCTTAATGGGCAGCAAAAGGTTTTCATGTTAAAAAAACTCCAAACCAAATCTACTTCTGCTCATTCAACTCCAGCAAAAAGCCTTTTTGTGTTGTCACTGAATTAAAAAAATAGCAGTAAGAGTTTAGGCCTGTAAATATCAGGAGAGCTCCTATCCAAGCATCCTGGTCAGGACAATTCTTTTTTGAAATCCTGAGCATTTTATTAGTGGAGCTTTATCTTTGCCTGCTTCTGTTCATCCTCTTGCTTTTTGTCCTCGAAGCAGGACTGTTATTTTTAAACACTTTGGTGGCTTGGAAAAAAACTCTTATTAGGTTTTCAGTAACTGTGTCTCTCTATCCACCTGCTCCACTGTGCCCCCCAGCAGCAATGAGACATTCTTGGCCATGCAGTGTGGATACTGCAAGAGTATCTGAGACCTCACTGAACTTAGGTTAGTGGAGCTGTAAGAAATACACTGAATAAACAGTGTTTTACACAATAGGAAAGTGGAAACTGGTACAAAAGCAATTGGTAACAGATGATCTGTGGTTGCAAAATGCTAAGAGTTAAAATAGAAGGTGGTTGTTGTGGTTTAACCCCAGCCAGGAACCAAGGCCCATGCAGCCACTCACTCACTCACCAGTGGGATCTGGGGAGGATTGGAGCAGTAGAGGCTGCAAAACTTGTGGGTTGAGGTAAAAACAGTTTAATAGGAAAAGCAAAAACAGCACACAAAAGCAAAGCAAAACAAGGAATTAATTGACAGATTCCCATGGGATGCAGGTGTTCAGCCATCTCCAGGTGAGCAGGGCCACATCTTGCAGAACAGTGACTTGGGAAGACAAACTCCTTTGACACTGTTGAGTCAGGGATGGAATGAATGACTCCAGTCATCAGAAGGTGAAATAGAATTCCTTTATTAGGAAAAATTCTGACTTTTATAGTCTGACTCACTAAGCTGATCCCTGATTGGTCTCAAAGTGAAAACCTCTCACACCATTGGTGACCTATGAACAGCACACTCTGGAGAACCATATCTATAAACAATGGTCACAGAAAGAGAGGTAATAATTGTTTGAATTCTTTCCTCTAAGTCTCCCACAGCTTCTACACAGCTTCCCAGGATTCTCCTGGGAGAACCATGTCTCTGTTCAGAGGATATGTAATTACTACACTGCATCACTCCAGACATCCCCCTTTCCTCCTTTTACCCCCACTTCATACACTGGGCATGATGTCAGATGCTCTGGAGCATCCCTTTGGTCAGTTTGGGTCATCTGTCCCAGCTGTGTCTCCTCCTTTGCACCTGAAATGTCCTTCTCATTATGGCAGTACAGAAATCAGAAATGGCCTTGGCTCTGTGCAAGCCCTGCCCAGCAATAACAAAAATGTCTCTCTGTTGTCAACACTGTGTTCAGCACACACCTGAAACACAGCCCCATACCACTGTGGAGAAAATTAACCCACCCCAGCCCAAAGCAGCACACAGATCAAAACCTCCTCGATGTTTTCTTGCACAATATTGTAAGTTGCACACACGTGATTATATAAATATATACCTTCCTCTCTTATGTGCATTCCTTGGGCCTCACGCTGTATTGTTTCATAAAGAGAAGCTGTAAATGCCTATTGTAGTGAGCCTTTGGTTATTTTTATTTCATAACACGATCTTGTTTTTGTTTTTGTTTGTTTTCATTTGAAAGCCTCTGAGAGCCAAGCAGGTGTTTATAGGAACCATATTTACCTGTATTGCTGGATTACTTAGCCAGTGATCCTGATCCTATCACACATTTTGCATCCTAGCATCACAGGGACATTAAATCAACTCCAGAGTCACATAAATATTTCAAGCACACATTTTGAGTCCTAAAAACTGAGTGCTTTATATTTGCAAAGAAAATCTTGAACATTTGAATGTCCAGCTTTGGATGATGATGTCCATGATGGACAATCAGGAACACAATCGTCTTCACAGAACAATTGGTGCTTAGTAGCTCTGAGAGTTTAGATGTCTTGGGCAGGATAGCATGAATTATTAACACTTCTGTGGGTCTTAGCCTCACCCTGATGAAATTTACTCAGGATTCTTACAGACTGTTGATGTATCAGACATGAACAGGAACTTTTCTCTTTGCCTTTCAGTGCTCTCTGCTAACCACAGAGTCATCCTCCTCCTGTTGCTCCAATTAAATGATTGACATGCCAATCCATTGCTTCAGAGGTTAATGGCTACCTGGAAAGTAATAAAGCAGGCCCTTGTGGCAAAACAGAAGCTTATCACACAATTTCCTTTCTGATCCTCTGAGTTTTGACACTCAAAAGAAAAAAGAAACATTGGTCAGTGAAACTAGGATTTTTCAAATGGAATTAATTCAATTTTTGGGCTTCTTTTTCCTTGTCTCTCCATTAAAAAAAACCAAACTAAACCAAACCAAAAAGCAGTGCGTGGAAATTTTAATTATTTTGTAGATTGAAGTGAATAAAAATTGGATTATAGACTCTGGGAAGCTGAGGATTGTAAAAACAGAATTCTCATAAAACGAGTGTCTGCTTATTAAATAGGATTAGCTCTGTCATGCAAGTATAGCAAGCACAAGCAGCAAACAAGCTATTTTCTCACCTTTGTAGAATGGTATCCTATCCTACCCCTCATGGTGTCCTGCACCATCATAACACTACAATTTCAGTTAAAAACTCTACACTAAAAAATAAATACACCAAATAAATACACCCCCACCCCCCTCCCCAGTGATGTAAAGACTCAGCAAAATTGCAAAATATATTTTAAACAGGAAACATTGCTGGTAGAGTAAAAGAAAGAGGAAGGTTTCATTGCTAAATTGGGAAGTAGAAGTTCATCTGAGAGAGGTTTTCCTCAGGAAAAGCTTGGTAGATGTGAGGCAAGGTGACACAGCAGCTGCCATCTCCCACCTCGCCCATCCCAACACAGGGTCACAGCTCTGCTCTGTACCTCGTGTACCTGGAACCCAAACAACAGCAGCAAAGAGTGAAGTCCTATGTGATGGTCTGTGTGAGGGTTCTGCAGCTGCAAGGAATTTTATATTAGTGACCCCTCCTTGGTGCAGTACTTTGCCACCTGGTTTTTTGTGCATCAGTTTACCTGTTCACTCCAGAATGCATGCTAAGGTTTTTCTGTTGGTGACTCCAGCTATTCAGTTTAATTAATTACAGTTTGCTCCTAAGCCACACAAAATACCCAGTCTTCAACTAAAAAAAATTTAAGAAAAAAGAAAAAAAAACCAAATATCCTCAAATATCCTCAATATCCTATGACTTTTGTGGATTACATGGACAAGATGCAGGAGTTCAGATACCAAACATGGTCATGTCATTGTGAAAAAGGAGCCTCAGCAAGGAATTGTTTAATTCCTCTTTCTGCTCAGAGGGGTGCAACAAAACACAAGGTCAACGGTCACATATTATAACAACTGATGTTTCAACCAGATATGAGAATTTTTTTATTCACTAGGGTGGTGGTCCAGCACTAGAACAGGCTACCCAAAGAGCTGGCAGTCACTGCTCTTGGGCTGTTCAAAAGCTGAGCCTTGAGCAGCCTGCTGTAGCTAGATTTCTGCTGAGCAAGGGTGCTGGACCAGGGGACTCCAAAAGTCCCTTCCAGCCTCAGCTGTTCTGCGATCTGTGTCTCATTCTGTGTATCTTAGTGCCAGAAATGACTTATTGTAGACCAGATTTTTAAATACCGTGACACAAAAATAATAAGTGGTTTTCAACTCATCAGAATACGTAATTTTTCTATGAAAAAAGGCAAATTCAGCAGACCCACTTTTAAATAAACTTCAGACTGTGTTATGTATTTTAGTAATTTTAAGCATAATGATTTGTCCTGTCTATTGTCATTTGCTTGGTCTTGTCCTTTTATGGGAGGTTCCAATCAGATTTTCTGTAATTTTCTATCTTGCTTTCCTTCATGTAGAAAGGACCAGTAGTGTTAAACTGCATGTCAATGCTGTCAGCTTCAGTTGTTTGGCCAGTGGGAATTATGTAGGATATAGAACCGTGAAAATTGAATTTTCTTTGGAAGTTAGTAATAGTTTCCTCCCCATGTCCCAAATTATGTATCATATTCTTAATGGAAATCAAGGACATTTTGAATTACATTGATGAAACTAAGAATCCAGAACAGTTGGTTCTTGTAGATGAAATCTCTTCCTTGATGACCTTCAAATAAGTACTGTAATTATTAAGTTTGCTGATATTTTTCAAATAATAGATATGAGGGATATTTAACAAGATTCACTAGTTAAAAAAAGCACTTTTTTTCTACCTTGTGGTTTAAAAAACTATAAGCTAAGAAAAAAAGACAAAAAAAATCTTCACTTTTGCAGATGTTACATCTCTTGTAACGTGAAATGTTATTCTTATGCTTTAGGAAGTGTTTATCTTTAGTCTAAGCAATTATCTGATTGGCACCTTCTTTCTTTTTCATCTCCCACTATCTTTTCTCTGGTCTGGATTCTTCAGTTCTCTGTTTCCTGAGAACTGAATAATTATTAAAAGAAAAAAAATCTGATTAAAATACAGTTAGTTAAATATGTACGTTTGAACAAGTGTTTCTAATGGAAAGCACTACTTGTGATGGCTGCTGCTATTATGTGTATTTTGAAATTTTCCTAGATTTGGAAAATGCATCTTGTGTGGACAGACAAAAACCTCTTTCTCTTCCAGAGGTAATTTCTATCCTTACAGTGCTTGATTCAACATGCTTAGACTATGTATGAGATTAAAACCCAGGGAATGGAGAAGCATATATAGAGCCTGAAGAAAATAGTCAGTTATTAAAACAATTTAGCTCGTCATTAAATCTCAAATTTTGGAATATAAATAGGTTGCTCTTCCCTTTGCCTCATCTGTCATTTTATTACAGCAGAAAATCTGGTGCTGGACAGAAGAGGCAAGGTGGCTTAGCAGTTAAAACAGAACTTGAAGTCAGGATCTGGATTTTTGTTCTGACTCCACCAATGACAAACTGATCATCCTGTGCAACTTACCAAAGCTCTGAGTCTCACCTACCACTCTGTAAATGTCATATAACTCCACAGGATGCTGCGAGGTTTAATTAGAATTAATTTTAGTCTTTCAAGTACCTTGTGTTTCTCAGATGAAACGTGCTATTCAAGTGTGAAGGATAATTATTATGTTGCGTCTGTGTTTTTCTGATACATTATTATTATTTTATTAACCATGTTTTGGAAAAAAAACCCCAAAACCACCGTACTTACTGCTTTTCAGTTGGGTTTGTAGGGTATAAAGTTAGTCCCTATGAGCACAGTAAATAATTAAACTAATATTGGCATTGAGATGTGAGGTTGTTTTATTTGAGAATGTTAACGACTATTAGCAGATTGTCACAAAATGTCTGGCTGGATACTTTGAGCACTTTAAATCATTGACTTAGGTGTAGGATGGTCATATTGCCTCCAGATGTGGTGAATTAGCCCAGCAATTGCAGGCTGGAGAGCCTCAGCCCAGGGCTGCCTTGCAGCTGGTCGGGCTTGAGCCAGCCAGCTCAGAAAATTGTCCTGGCAATCCGTGCCTGGTGCCACCTTAACCTTTGCCAGTCCTGCGGGGAGCTCAGCACACCTTATGCAACAGGCCACTCCTGTTTCTCTTCTTATTTTCCTCAATTGTAGCACTGAAGAGCAGGGAAAGCTGAGATACCAGAGGGTGACAGCAGGCAGGTGGAATCTTGCTGTCTTGGTGGATATGAGATAACTGTGTTGTTTCCAGTGGAACCACAGCTACATCAGAAATAAAAATACTGACTGAAGCAGCAACTCCACATCCCAAGGACATAATAATTCAGAAAGTGTTGAGTTATTAACTGTTCTTTAACATGGATTTGAGCATGTGATTGGGCTTTTCTTGTAGCTGAGAGTTCAAGAGCCTGAAGTAGAAAGGCAGTATTAGCAAATAAGGTCAGATCATTTGGGGATAATGAACTTCTTTCAATAAGGTTATTGTTTTATCAGCAGGTCACATTCTTTTTGTCCTCACTTGCCATGTACTATAAAGTATGACTTTAACACACAGGACTTCTGTGTTAATTGCAATTAGATAAATGTGTCTGGAGAGAGAGTCTTTACCTTGGCCATAGACACACTCACTGGAAAACTGCTTGAGCTGCTTTGGTGCCATCCTATTCCAAAGTAGGTTACAGCAAAAAATCAAAAGGAAATGAATAGGTTTATGCTATTCTTACACTTTCTAAATCTAGCAGGCAGATGCACATCACTGTACTGCCTAAGCAAAATGCAGACCCAACTCATCCACTGACGCTGAATTTTTTATTCTGCTTTAATAAAGCCACTATGAAGCAAAGCCCTTCAGAGTGGCAGTCTTACTGGTGTCATTGTCTCCACTGTCCTGGGTATAAAGTAGCATTTGATAATCCTGACAGAGGTAGAGACAAATGTGAGCTTAGTCAACTTTATGCAAGAGTTCTTCACCAGCATAAACCAGATAGTAACTTCAAGATTCTAAATTTACAGAAAACGTGTATCTTAAATGCTAATCCAGCCCTGATTAAGGTACATTCACATGGGAACTCCAAGTTGACAGCTAAAAGCCACATCTAGTTGGCTTTTCTTTTGCAAGTAAGCATCTTGACTTTAGTTTATCTGACAACTTGTGTAGATGTAGGATAGATGCTAAATGAAAAGCATATGAGTTTTGTAGGGCTTATAAGATAAAAAATGTCATTTGCCATTGCTGTTATCAGGAGTGCTGTGGAACTGGAACATTCTCAGAGCAGGGATTAGGCACTGGCACATTTGATGACTCCAGCATTTCCTTGTTTCTCCCCTCCTGTGTGTGTCAGCCTGTGGTGCCCATGTGGGATGTGAGGCCTGAAGTCATGTACCAAACCAAGTGCTGCTTGTGCTCTGGTGCCTGATGACCACTGAACAGCTGGGGTCTGATGGGTCTGGCATCACCCTGGGCACTCAGCAGTTTGCTGTCTGCACATCTCTGCTGCCCTTTGAGGAATAACTGGTCACGGACATGAACCTAGCTGAGCCCTTAACAAAGAGATTACCAGCTCTGTGAAGACACTCACAGACTGAAAGGGCACTCTGTGTTTCCAAGTGTTTATTATTTAAAGTCAGTTACTGGGAAATATATAAAATGGAAGGGTCAGAGTAAGACATTGTGCCTTGTTGGCTTTGCCTTTTAGATTTTAGGAGATCAAAAAGAGAAAAGGAGGAATATGTCATATTGCAGGTAATTAAGGATTCATCAGGAAATAAGGAACACTTGGTCCTTCTCATAGCTTTGAGGACAAAAGGTGAAGGGTAGCTGGTATAATATCTTCCATATGTGGCATGCTAATTGGAAGAATAGAAATGAGGCATTTGGAAAGCTGAATCTAAGCTCTTATAAATGGAAATTGCTTTTGCTTAATGAGTTTGCTGGTAGGCTCAGTGCTTTACACTTGGAAAATAAGAAAATATTTTTTATTATATGTTTGTAAATTAGTGTTAGCCTGCTTGTTGAGTTAGTCCTAAGGATTTAATAACTCACAAGTGAAAAACTGTGTTTTTTCTTTCCTATAAGTACTTGAAATATAATGATGATTCCCAAGAATTGCAGTATCTTCTTACCACTGCCTTAGTCTAGGCTTTGACTATTTTAGTTTAAGCTTTTCAAGAGTTTTGAAAACCTCACACTAGGAACGGCATACAGGAATAGCTTGTTTCTCAGACCTCAGGAAAGTGTGAGGCTTATTCAGATTAGGCATAGCTTTGTCTTTGAGGACAAAAGGGCATCACCAGTGCTTTGTTTTGATAGACACCCCCTGGCCCAGAAAAAATAGATCCCTGTCCAGGTGAGCAGAGGCAGTGGAAACACCTTCTGGGTAGTTGTGTCCTGCCAATATAAAAGTTGTTCTGGGAGGAAAGTCAGGAATTGCACATGGTTCCCACTAGATGGCAATTAAACCCCACTGATAAAACTGCCAAAGCTTTCCAGCCTGCTCCAGAGTGCTGAAAGCTGGGCTTGGGAGCGAGGTTTGGGATATCTGTGTTTTCCTTGGACTGGAACATGCAGCACTTTCCATATGGCAAAGGAAACACTGTTGAGGCTGAGCAGCGTTTTGGAGCGCACGTTTGGAGCCATCCGTGTTTGTGTTTGGTAAAGGGTGTGTTTGGTTTCTGTGCTGTCCAACTCCCACCTCCTTGGGGGTAGAGCAGTGCATCAGCAGCGAGCAGGAGAGACCCTGGCAGGGTGGCCAGCTGGAAATTGGCTGCCAGGAACCAGAGCAGCCCTAATTAGGCAGGCAAGCAGGGCCTGATCCAAAGCCTGCTGAAGTTAATGGCAGTATCTCGGGTTAGTGCATTTTTCCCTATTTCCAGGTAAACCACCCAAGTGAGTCTCTCCTTTCAGCAGTCAGCTTTATACACATTACATCATCTACTGCAATTGTTGGTGTGCTAGGAATAAATGCATGTCTGTACTGTTTGTAATGAAGATACAGCATTCATGTGCTCTGTATGAGTAACTTACAGGAATACTTGTGAGGTAATTGAATTGTTTTTCTATTTTTTTTCCTAATTATAATTTGCAACAATATAACTTTAACATCTCTGCTCGAGAGTATAATTTCTTTTGATTGAAGGAGAGGGAGACCTTTTATCCTGACTCTTGTCTCAATATATTTCAGCTAAACTTCTAATTAAATGTAGAATATCAAAAGTTGTGCTGCCCTAACATGTACCCAGGGACCTTAATAACAGCTGGTTCTGGACTTCTAAAATGTCATAGTTAGCAAAATTCAGGCAAAAGCTACCATAGTCTTGCTTCTCTGTTTAAAGTTGCTCTAGTACTGGCAATACTCATCTCAGAGATAACTAATATAAAATACTGGAAATTACTCTGTGCTTTATAATCAGGAAAAAAATCCCTGTAGATTCAGTGGGAATAGTGCCTGGGTAAACCCACAGGTATTGTGTGCACTGTGAGATTGCGTGCAAGGAAAGATCATCCCTATAAACTAACTTTATGGCCTATTTTAAAAAAAAATCTAAATAAAGATTAATGGAAACAGTTTCTCTGATTACACCACTGCTTTATGCTTATTTGAGCAATTTTAAATAGATAAGAAAATATGAGTTTCAATCTGTGCCTGGTGCCCCAGAGTAATTGAAACTCCCCTTTGTTGCAGAAGTGCTGGCTACAACCACTGTAAAACTGCAAAATGTCTGCCAGTTATTCTTGCAGAATTCTGGCTCTCTCTGTCAAAGTTTTTTCACCTCATTCACACAATTTTATTGTAAATTTTATGTTTATTTTAAAAGAGATACCTAATCTTTTCATTACAGGAGCACAGCATATGAAAAAATGAAAGATAGCAGTGTCAGGTTTTCACATTGGTCAGTCACAGCTGGATTCAGGTAGCTTTGTGCTGGGTTTTGTACAGAATTGATTTGTGATTGGAGAAGGACACTAGTTTCCTAAGAGCTGACAGTGACTGCTACACATCACACACAGAGAAAGGTTTTCATGTGTTTTAGTCTTGTTGAGTTGATGCTGCGCCCCTGAAAGGCTCAGGTTTCTTCTACAAAGCTGCTGCACTGCAGCTCTGAGGAAGTAAAGAAGTTCCCTGTTGGTATGGGCGGGTGATGAAGCTGTTTTTGACCTTAAAGACAGATGAGTTTGTGTGTCCCCATCTCCTCTCAGCCAACTCTGGACGCTCTTCAGGTGGACAGTTTCTTACTCTAGGCTTGGACTCCCTCCTTATCCTTCAGTTCTTCCATGTGCTCACTGAAATTCAGCCGTGCCATCTTTTCAGCACAGTGGGCAGAATGGAGGAATTGATCAGTTTGCAGAGGATCATGGCCAGATCAATTTGGAAGGGAAATGCAGAGGGTTTGGTGCTCATGTGGGTGCTCAGTGGGATGGGAGAAGCTGTTGATTGCTCTCCTTTGTCTACAGCTTTTAGATGATCAGGCAGGAGTGTGGTTCCTAAGCAGGGGGGGCTCAATGCCCTGTGTGCAGCAGCACAGGGCTGTACAGTGCTCCCAAGGCTGCACAGGCTGGTTTGGGCATGGAAAACAGTGTAAAAACCTTCAGGAAGAGTGCAGGGCACTGAATCTTCAGCTGGGGATGTGTAGGCAGGTGGTTCACTGGGCCTATATGAGGCAGGAGCTGTGGATTCATTGTTTAAACAACCCTCCCCAGGACAGGTGCTTTCTTTCTAAAGATGCATCTCTTTAAAAAATTAGGTAGAGATAATATGGTTTAAAAAGTGATTTTAGCCCCTTTTGTATATAATAATCCAGCAGTTTAATGAGGAAGCCAATATTCAGAGGCTCCTCAGGTAGGAGAGTCTTCAGCCACCTTCTTTCTCCTGGGAGAGCTGTGTTGATGCCTCTAAGGAATACAACTTAGTCTGGCAGACTGAGTGCAAGGAAGGGAATGAATCTGTCAGGTAGTGACTGAGGAATTCACCAGAAGTCAGGGTTTCACCCCAGTTCAAAACAGTTCCCAGGTGAGCCCTTTGGCCACCTGGCTAGGGAGGTGGGCTCCTGGTGGCTTCTCCTCCTTTTCTGGTCCAGTGAATTCTGAATTCCCTCTTGCACATGGGCACTTTAACAGAGGATGCTCTCTGGCTGCATTTTGAAAGAATGGCATCTTCTGATTGCTGTCATGCATGAGAACATCTGCCAGATCAAGAGACTTTGATGGGGAGGCAGGGAATTCTTGCATCCTGATTGATGTTAGCAGTTGTGTACATGCTGAGCAGAACTCAAGGAACCAGACAATATTGTAAAAATTAAGGGTTCCTCTGGAATTAGGGCATAGCACAGAATTACAGAATATGCTGAGCTGTAAGGGGCCTACAAGGACCATCAAGTCCAATTCCTGCCCTGCAGGGGACCATCCCCATGAGTCCAGCAGGTGCCCAAGAGGATTGTCCAAATGCTCCTTGAGCTCTGTCAGGCTTGGTGCTGTGACCACTGACCTGGAGCCTGTTCCAGAGCCCAACCCCCACTGGGGGAAGAATGTTAATCTAATATCCAACTTAACACTCCCTGACTCAGCTTCATGCTCTTCCCTTGGTCTTGTCACTGGTCACCAGAGAGGAGAGATCAGTGTCTGCGCCTCCTCTTCCCCTCATGAACAAGTTGAGGTTACAATGAGGTCTCCCCTCAGTCTCCTCCTCTCCAACTGAGCACACCAAGTGCTCTCAGCCACTCCTCATAAGGCTTCCCCTCAAGGCTCTTCTCCATCTTCTGATGCACTCTAACAATTTGATCTTATTTTAAATTGCAGTGGCCAAAACTACACACAATGTTCAAGGTGAGGCTGCCCAAGCCTCATGCAAGTTAACCCTTAGATCTCTACATATCTTTGGAAACGAAAGCATCTTATTTGGAATGCTTGTATCTACTGCTTTAATTTACTTCAGCTCCTTTAGAATATACACAGGTCACAAAATAACCTTATATTTAGTTATTGCAAAGCCTTGAGTGACAGGTTCTTGGTAGAGTTGCACCATGACAAAAAGGATGTATGAAAAAATGCAAGATGGGATGACAGTATGGTCCCTGAACACTGACTGTCAGAAACTGAGAGAAGCATGTGTTCAAGCATATTAGCATTGTTTCACTGGTGCTTAAGGATAAATTTTGTAGGATTTCTTGTAGTGTCTGAACTAATTTGAGCCTGTCCAGGACTGAAATATGCGGCATAAGTTAGTGCAAGATTTCTTTGCCCTGAATGAGGTGCTATGACAGATACTACAAATAAAACATGGAAACTTTAATTTTGTTGGCAAAGGAAAATATGAGCAGAGCAAAGGCCTTAGAGAATAGTGTGATAACCATTGGGGGATTCCTGGTCAGAGGGGGCTGATGTGCTGATTCATGCTCTGACACTCGGAATGATCGTGCTCCTTGTTGGGAATCACTTCATTGTATCAGAAGAACTGAGGTGGGAAAAGGCTAGGAATTCATTCTGGCTCTTCATTAGACTTCATGTCTCCTGGCTGTATTCTGCATTTCAGTATCTTCCTGCTGCCAGAGAAGATTTGAAAGAACCATGTGGCAATGCTCCTTGCCAGCAGTGAGCAGATACCAGATTGCCTGTGGGCCTCCGGCCCATCTCCTCACAACCACAGGTGACCTTCAGCTTCCCTTTTTCAGTAATCCCAGGCAACTTAATGGTTGCTACTGGAGGTTATTGAAAAGGTGGAGAGAAGCCCAGAGAATGGAAGGAATATATTCCCAGTAAATCATGGAACAGGGCTCCATGTACTGGGTTTCAGTACAAACACTTCTGCAGAGCTGGTACTTGTTTGCTGTCTTTTCCTTTGTCTGTGAAATAAAGCTAGAAGTTTTGCCCCTGCTTTGAGGATGAAAATTTGTGGATGAAAAGCTAAGCAAATCCACATTTGTGGATGAAAAGCTAAGGAAGTCCTATAAATTGCTGTTCATACTGTGGGACCATCTCACTTCAGATATAAGCTCTGAAAATACATCCAAAATATCTTCACTGTTTAGGTGAATTCATTTCAGATGCAGTGAAATTATAACAATATTATAGTGCTGCAGTGTTTCAGTTTCTCCATCATTGGATGAAGAGAGGACTTAATTTTGAAAATTGCCAGAGGTTGCCAGACAGCAGAAAAAAATGAAAACATTATTACAAATAATGGAGGTAACATTATTAAAAGTAATGGGCAATATGATTGTACAACTAGTACTTATGCATTTATCCTGAGCTGTGTTGCTTTTTTGCTGAGGGATGGTAAGGGAAGGTGTAATGGCTTAGCAGCCAGTTTAAAAGGTGTTTTTCTGAGAGTTTTGTCTGATAGTGGAAGCAAAGGCCACATTTAGCACTCAGTATGTGAGAAGATGATTTCCAAGCTGATTTTCTCTATTGCTGTGTTCCAGCAGCAGTTTCAGTGGCTATCTGCTGTGGTTCTGCTAGGAAAGGCTTCCAACTGTTCAAATTATGTATGTAGCATGAAGATATGTTTTAGTAAGTACATCTTCTGTATATTATCCTCAATGATATGCATTGCTTGTGCTTGACAGTCAGCTGTTAGCTCTCTTTGCTGACATGGGTTATCCCATTTGAGATGTTTGGGTTTTTTCATGGTATAGTTTGTTAGCTTTAAAGTCTTTTATTCTCAAGTTACCTTAAGGAAAGCCTTAAGGCAGCAAGTAAATACATCGCACATTATATGAATTCTGTGATGTATGCTCCAAATCCCCATTGGGAGCATGTCAGGAGGAAAGAGATCAGCTGTGGGTGTTTGTACATTAGCATCCAAACACAGAAACTCATGTCTCCTTCCTGTCAACTTCGTTGTCTTTCAGTTACAACTTTTCTGGTTGGTATCCTGGAGCAGATAAGGAGCCAAGTGTGACAAAGGGAGCAGATAAGTGTGACAAAGGGAGCAGGTAAGTATGACAAAGGGAGCAGTTCTTTCTCAGCAGCTCGTGTCACATCACTCCTGTGACTGCCAAGGAGGTTCATCTGAGGGCTCTTTATCTTCCTCTGTCCATGATGATTTCCAACAGGGCATGGAGCTATTGAAGTTCCAGTTGAGGGCCAGTGTGAGACAAAGATCCTTTGAGAATCACACTACTGAACCACACACCCTGTTGATCTCAATCTGTACTGCTGCTTTTCCTTTGAAGCAGTGAAAAGAATCCACACCAGCTCAGTCTGACTTGTCTTCAACTAAGTTTCCTAGTTGAGTATTACTTTTTGGCATTCTTCACCTTCAACTTGAAAAGTGTGTCTCAGTGTTTATGTTTTTTCTTTGTTTTTATTTTTAAGCTTTTAATTCTTGTCTAGATTGAAAGGTGATAATAACTAAGTGTCATTAAGGCAATTTCCACAGTTTTAAACAGTCATTTTCCTTTCATGGCAAAACTCTGGAATTGCAGTTTAACAATAGAGGGAAGACACACATTAAAAATTCAGTAGTTTAATAGCAGCTGCAATAAATAAATTAAAGCAGACATACCTCTGAATTTCTTGTGCAAACATTGTGTGACAGAATTGGGTACAGTACATGTGTCTGTATACTTGTCTATGCAGATACCTTTATGGTACCTGTCCCTGCAGGTAATCTTATCCAAATGTGGTATTTGCATATGCCAATTTGTTCTTTGCATTCTTCACTGGGAGATTTGTACATTATGCTCTTATTTTTGATGTTTTCATTGGAGATTGTAGAAGAGTAAAAGGTAAAGAATTGCTCCAGGGATTAATATTCAGAAAATTCATTATGATAGAGACAAAACTTAAATTTCTGTGATGTGTTAAGAGAAAAGAAAATCTCAGCAGAGAAATCCTGGAGTGAAGAAGTACGTGTATGCAGGAGGATAATGCTGGTCTGCTGTGGCAGACACACACGTAGCCAGCTGGAGAATGAAGCTGCAGCAGTGCCAGCAGTGTGAGGACAGGGGACAGATCCCAGCTAGCTGAGCTGTGCTGTTCCAACATGTTCAGCGTGTCTGTACCTCCTGCAGTAACACAGCACTCACCTTTGCTGGCTTCCCTCTCAGCTGGTACAGCACCCTCCAGGCCAGTCCCTGCCAGAGGCACAGCCAGCCTGAGCAGGGCTGGAGCTGCCAAAGGGTCACTAAGAGGGGTTTGATCCTGCACAGCAAACAACAGCAGTTGCTCTGTTGCAGGAGACGACCCAAATCTGTTTCATTACTTCTGTGCTCATGAGGTTTACCTGCCTTGGTGATAAAATCCCAAAAGGGAGGATGACAAAAATCTAGTGCTTGCAGAGGTGATGTGTAGATCTGCTGGTATAGCACATGTATTGATTCTGCCAGCATGATGACTGATTTCAGTGGGACCTGCAATGGTTAATGTCACCCTTTGGCAGTGGTGTGATTTTAAATCCCACACAAGGTCCATTTAGAGGGTTTCAGTGAGGCTTTAGCAGTGTGTGAGATCTGCCAAGAGTTTTTGTGCTGGAGGAGTTTGGGTTGACAGGATCAGCCCTAACACGTTAAGTGCTGTTTATGGTATTATTATTGCTTTGTGAATTCATTTCCCATAGAGACAGACTGGAGATGAAATGCTCACATTCAAACTTCCTCTCTGCTCTGGGCTGTCAGCTCCATGGCTTAGATTTGCACCCATGTCTTTCTAGTTATTAACAGCAATAGTCACTATTGTGATTATAGACTATAAACTCTATGAGGAATGCAAACAATTTTCATGAAAAGGCTGGGAAGATAGTATTTTCAAGAATAAAAGGAACATAATCACCCTTCCTAGGTAAGATATGTTATTTACACTATGGGGATTCATGTCAGTACATTTTAAGTAAGTTGCTTGGCTGAACTTGTTATCTAGCTGCCAAGAACGGAAGTGAGAGAGAAGAGCCAGATAGAATTATTGGACTCTGCTCTCCAAGCTTACATCATGTAAACATTTACAACATGACTTTTATTTTCAGCACTGACCATTCTGGTGGGGGTCTCTTTGTTGCTTTGTTGCTGGCAGACTGCTTTTGAAGGCACCTTTTGGCTTATTTGTGATGATGCAGCTAGCCAACAGAGCTGGACCTACATGGCATTTGCAAGATGTGCAATGAAAACTTCTAGTCATCCTTTTCTCTCTCCACATTCCCAGGCACAGGCAGCTGCTTGGGTTTAAGCACTTCCTTATGCCCCTGCTGTTAATGCTCCCTTCCAGTGATCAATGATCCCACCCTGCTTTCTCAGCATATTGTGGTGAAATCAATAATCATGCGTGAGAGAGCAAGAAAGAGGTTGACATTTCCATTTCTCTTGTTCTCACAGTTACAAAAAAAAAAAAAAAAAAAAAAAAAAGAAAACTGGAATATGTTATTTTCCTTTGAAGAATAGAAACAGATAACAGTTTGCAGTATACCTGGCAACATGTACCTTGGCACAGGAAACAATCTTCTGTTGCAGTCCAGCCTTCCTGCTGGTATCAATAGTGCTTTTCTTTTTCATACTATCAAGTTATGTTGTTCCCAAATCACTACAGTTCATGTTAAGAATGAAATGCATAATCCAACAAGTTACCTGTTTGTTTGAGATAACTCTTGTCTGTAAAACAACACAGAGCAAAACAGTGGGGTAGAGGAGAATAATTCAGGTTTTTTCCTTCATGCAGATTTCAGATTTCTGATGATGCTACAAGTATCTGACCCAGTGCAATTATGTGGGTAAACTCCATAAGTTGTTCTTAGCATTTTATTGCAGTTCATCAGTTTGTGCTATTTAGGCTGTAACCACAGCTCAGTTTATGCAGGAGTTTTGTTTGTTGTTGTTGTTTTCAGAGCCCCTTAGTGCTCCTCACTGACCCTTTTATGAGCTATAACTTTTGCTCACACTCCATAAGTCAAGGAGTCTTTAGCAAAAGAGCCTATCAAGAAAAAAAATCTGGGATGCTTTCCAGGGAAACGTATGTATAATAGAGAATTCTGGCAGTTTTTCATCTGGCGCTAATTTATTACTTCAAGCTGGCTTGCTCTTTAGACTATAATAAACATTATTTTACATCTAACAAATCACTTTTAATATCCCTGACCTTGACAATGGGTATCTAGCATGGGTTTAAAAGAAAAAATTGTAGCTAGAAAAGCAGTGTATCACAAACTGATGTAATCATGGTTCTTTGTTAAGTTTCAGAGTTTCTGGTGAAATGAAATATATATGGAAGAATAGGTTGTTTTAATAGAAACATCTCCTATCTCCAGCCATGCCACATATGCTAAGCTTTGGAGAGTAGAGTCTTTATGTTTAGTCTAAAAGAATCTGAGTTATGTAGTCATGGCAGGAAACTTTGAATTCTGTGAAGTAAAGGCAGCATTTTGCTGAAGTTAGGAGGCTGCCGTTTGTGTACCCTTAAGAATTCACAGAAATGCTGTACCAACACACTCAAATGTGTTTAGATGAAAGTTGCATTCATTCATAAGTTTCTTAATATCTCAAAGCTAAAAGTATTGGTCTTACTTTTATTAAAAATCATGTGTGAGCTCCCAAAAGAGAATGGTGTCAGGAGACCTGCCCTCCTTTTCTTTTAAGACAAGTGGGAGCTAGGGAATTGCTTTCAGGTCCCTGGATGGGAGAAAGAATGAGAAGTTGAAATTTATCTTGATTTAAGAGCAGGAAAAGACTGCTTGCTTCATGATCCCAGCCACAGTTTGATTTGTCAACTCTTTCCTCTTTCTTAGCAGCAAGTCTACCCCTCGAATTCCTCAGATGTATTGGAACATGATACTGGTCATTAGGCAAAGGTTTTTCATCTTTTTCCAGTTTACATCATCTTCCTTTCATAGTTCTAGACCAATTAGGGTAACACAGGTAGATGTTTTGCATAATTCAGAAGCATTTGCTGCACATGTACAGACACACACACAGAGTCAGACACAAAGTGTGTCAGTTTACGTTGCTGTTGGGATTGTCTTAATCACTTAATTGATAAAATAAAGCTGTAAGCCCTAGCTTATTATGACCATTCAAGATGCAAAGAAATTACTTCTTATTTGTGTAATACTATTAGTAAACCTGCTCCCAGAAATGCTAACCCACTGTTTTTCTTAATAGCCTGCAACTGGCTTCAAGGCTCACTGAAATTAACTTTATTAGTTCTACTCATGTTGTTATTATGCAGACACCTGTTCAATGATAGCTCTTGTGCTTTTCTCTTTCACACCCTTTTCCCCCCCTTTTCTTTCTTCCCTTCTTCAGCCTAAAAGGTGAAACTTGGCTCTGCTGTGCACACTTTTCATTTCAAAAGTAAGGACTGCTGGTTGTCTTTCTGTCCTGCACTGCTAGTATTTTTCTAGGGCATGGAGATGGACAGTGGTTCCCAAAATAAGTGGTAAATGTTTAAAGGCAGAAGAGTAGGGAGCCCTTGTTGTGATGTTAATGTGTCAGTGATTAGATTAGTTTGGTGTTGCTTCTCCTTAGCATTTCCTTCCACCAAGCTAAATGTGTGCATGTGGATTTCAAATATCTCTGCAAAGATGTTTTTGATTCAAAACCTGAATGACATAAGGAGTCCTTCCTTTATTATTCTAGAGGTTAAATAGAGCTTTCTAGTGTAAATTTAAAGTTTTCTGGGTGTGCTATTATGAGATTTTTAAGACCAGAAAAAATAAGTTGTGACATTTGCTAAAAACTTTCCAGCTATTAATTGTTTTCTGCTTAATCTGTGTAACAGAGGGAAACTAGCTGGCTTTTTCAAACTCTTATCATAGAAGCCCAAATTCAGCAGCTCTGTGGTCAGGATGTGTGCAACAGTATGAGCACACTCAAAGAATTTAAAGAGCAATTTATTATGATTTTTAAAGGGGATGTTGGATAAATCCTGTCTATCTTATTCAAGCACACACCCCTCTGAAGCCAGAAGATTGACTGTATGAGCAGAAAATGATTGAATGTATACAAAATGTCATGTAAAGTTACAATGCTAAATAGAGGAATTAGAATAACTCCAAACTATGCAGACCTCCAGACGTTTTGGGCAGCCCAAGTCTAGTCATTGCAGCAAAGAAATTAGCTTTCATCTCAGCTGTTGAGCTAAAGTTAGTCAAATGCTTGTTGTATGTGAACGCACTGAGGAAAAAAACCCAACAGCTTTTTAAAGAAACAGTTTAGCTAAAAATGGGCCAGATGTTCAGACTAAAATACCAGTTATCCAATTTTCTTGTGAAAAGTTAATCTTCTCTTACATTTAAACCATGCTGTGTTATGTGAGGTTACACTGGAGTAAAACATGAAGGAGTGGAGAATGCCATATTGTCAGCAATACAATGGAATAGCTTATATTTGAATGGAGAAACACATCTTCAGATTTGTGCCAGGAAGATTTGCACATTTTATGTTTCATTGGGAAAGTCAAGCAGATTTCACAAGCTGTGCTATTGAAGAACAAATTAACACTGGCTGGGGCCCGTGCCATAATATTATTCCTCAAAGTACAGCTTATGTATTAATTAACATTTGCAAGGCACTTTGAGGTGCTGGATGAAAGGCACACAGAGTACAAAGTTGTTGCTATGATTAATTAGTTATCACACTGGACATGTGAAGGGCTACGTTCAAGTGTTGCAAACTATTATTTATTAATTGTTGCTTTTGCCACTGGCCATCTTTGTTCTGTCCTTTCAGAACTGCCCTTATTATGCACATTCTTTGGGCTGGGAGGAATGCTCTGACCTGTATGGCAAAGGCCAAGGCTTTCATCAAGCAATACCTGCAGGAAAGCAGTATCCTCTAGTTACGTGCTAAGATATCCAACCTTGATGTAAAGACTTTAATACCACATCCCTAATGACTTGGTTAATCACTAAGCACTATTAAAAATGCATGGCATGGCTCTTGCCTGTGTAAAACATATGCTGTCTTAGCATCCTGTTATTTGTTTGTAGTGCTTACTGTAATATCCAGTGCAAATACAGGAACCAAAAAATTTCAGTTTTTCAAGTGGATGCGACTGGCCATCAACAACATAATAATCTACTTTGTGCATAGAGTTTGGATTTCATTGTTAACAGGGTGCATCTTCAATAAAATACAGCCCATTCCTCTGACCTTTGATTTCCACACCAGAAAACACCTCAGTAACTCAGTTCAGCAAGTTTTCTCAGTTTTTCAGGAAACTAGATTATGGAAAGAAAAGCCTATTCCATGGTCTCACTAGCTGATATGTTTTATATTTATGTAAAGAACTTTGGGAGAAACCAAATCCAGACTGTGGTTGGTGTTTTCAGGACTATGAGGCAAATACTGCTACTTGTTTTATCCAGAGTTGTTGGAAGCTGAGAGTGGGCCTTTGCTTCTCTTTCTCTCTTTTTCTACACTTTGAATAATGAGAGTAGAAAACCTGTATGCTCTAAGATCATTACTACATGGGGGAAAAAGCAAAGAAAATACAAGGACTTTTTTTGTTTTTATTTCTCCTCCTTTTGGACAGAGAGTTCTATAAATTGTCCCAAAGGAGCTCCAGTGCCTGCAGGTCACTCCATTCCACTCCTGCACTGCATTAGAGAACATTTTCTAGTAGTGAGCTGCAAAGTTTGCTTGATACTTTTCCAAGCAGGAATTTTTGTGGACCTGAAAATTCCTTACCATGTCTACACCAGATATTATAAATGAAGAGAAGAGAAGAGAAGAGAAGAGAAGAGAAGAGAAGAGAAGAGAAGAGAAGAGAAGAGAAGAGAAGAGAAGAGAAGAGAAGAGAAGAGAAGAGAAGAGAAGAGAAGAGAAGAGAAGAGAAGAGGAAGCAATGCTAAAAGATTATACAATGGTATAACCCATTAACTGCAATTGATTAATTTGATCATGCCTACGAACACCTTTAATTCCTTAAAAGTTGTTACACAGACAGATGGAAAAGCTCAACCTGTGGAAATGGAGAAAATTCTTGGATTGCCTCACCCTTGCATATATCTTCAAAAGCTATTTCTAATCTTGCACAGGCTGTTAATGTGGAGATAGCAGCAGTTATGAAACCTGGGCTGGATTCCAGATATATGGTATCCAAGTGTAGCATGAAAAGGAAATCAATAGTCACTCTTCAAGGAAAGCTATGCCAGAATTGTCCTGTATGGTCTGTATTAATCAAAGCCATAACAGCTTTTTTTCATTAGTGGAGCATTAACAAGTAAACAACACTCCTGTTTTGTTATTTAGTTACACTAACCTTTTTCAACAGCTAGGCCTAGTGATAAGTTTGGATTTTCTCTGTTTATAGAAAATTGGTACATCAGCAGATTGAGTACAACTCAATATTTATGGAGTGCCGGCTTTCTGGAAATGGAGGAAACTGTTATTACTAGAAGAGTTCATTAAAATGTAAACAAGAGTGAGGAGACAGCAATGACAATAACTATTTATATATTTATGTGGGGGTTTTTTTTGCTATTGTCTGATTATGCTACAATGCCATGGTTGTGACATGAAAGTGGGAGTTCTTCTGGGCAGTTTTCTGCCTGAAAAGGAGGTGAAGCCAGCAGAGTGTAACACCTCTGATTCACTGGTACATCAGTGTACAGATGTGCTCCAGCAGGACCTGTCTTCTGATCATGATATGTCCCTGTATTAAAATTAGAACCATTATATTATTGCGGTATTTATTGTGGTATTTTAAACAAGTTATTACAATGGAGAGGCTGAGGAATATGTTTTGTAAATGACTGGGTGAGCTCCTATCAAGTTGAGCACTTTAAAGTTACTTTGATTTAATTGACTAATAGCTGATGTTTTCTGAATATCAAATAAATATGTATATTTTAGCTGTTACACAAGCCTAAAATACATTTATTAGAAGATGACAAACTACTTGGCCCATTGCAGTAAAAAAAAAAGGAACAAAACTTGTTTTACAATTTGTCATCTGGGGAAGGGGGAGAGAACTTATTCATAAGTAAACAGTGAGCCACACATATTTTACCTATTTTTTTTATTGTTGCTTGTCTTTGTGAGGAAGGATTTGAATGAGCAAAAGATGACAGAACAGCATGGATAAGAGAGACCAGGAAAATAAAACTACTAGCATAAAGGGGCAGTGTGGAAGTGCCATGGCAAAGACTGAAAAAGGTGTGCAACTAATTTAGTTTAAAGTTTTTGTGTTCTTAAACCAAATTGAGGCACGAAATGAGATGTCTGTCATTGTGTATGAGAAAGATTTGTAGGATATCTCAATACTGCATTCTTCCAAGTAAGACAAATGCAGAAGTTTCAGCTTTCTCTGTGTTAAAGTGCAGCTCCTGCCTGCTCCTCTAGGAATTCCAATTAGCCTGTGGTCCTTTCCTTCTGTGGCAGGCTTGTCTTGGTGCAAGACAAGCACCTGCAGAATGATTCCTGTGACAGGGAGCTCTTGCCTCAGGATTCTAGACCTTTCACTGAGTTTCTTTGTATACAGCTTTCAAGGTGTTTATGGAGGAAAAGCACCATGCAAGTGCAGAAGATTTAAAATTAAGATTGTGTTTGTGTTAGTGTGTGGTGATTGTGCATAATGCTGTGTACCACAGGAATCCCTCTTTTCAGCTGACTCATCTATCTATCTATCTATCTATCTATCTATCTATCTATCTATCTATCTATCTATCTATCTATCTATCTATCTATCTATCTATCTATCTATCTATCTATCTATCTATCTATCTATCTATCTATCTATCTATCTATCATCTATCTATCCTCCCCACCCACCTACCTACCCACCTACAGGTTAATCATGCAATTCATGAGCAAAACTGTGCAGATATCATAGGATTGCATAGGCAATCCTATTAACATGCATAATTAACTTCATTTTATTTTAATTTAAATTTAAGGAATCCTAATGACTTTTGGCTCATTTAAGCTATCCTGAAAACCCAACACAAAGGTCATGTTTCCTAAGTGGTCACCATGAAAGGAACATGAACATAGGGTACTGCAAAGGGCTCACAGCAATCCTCAGCTGTGTGCTTGTTACTGATCACACCAACTATGTGCTGTTAAACCACCCTGGGACATGTTTCAAGAGAGGACATTAAAACATATTAAGGATAAATAACTAGAAAAATACCCATTTTCTGCTGGTGGTGTAAAAGAATCAAGCAATTATTTAAAGCAACAGGTAATATAGTCTATATTTGCCATGTTCACAAATAGAACTAATTTTAAATTACACACAGAAGCTTGACAGTATTAAAGATGTAAAGATCACACTCTCACACAGCTGGCCCTTTTGGGCTGCTCATGTGCATAAGGCTGAGTGGGGTTTGGTCCTCAGCACGTTCATCTGTCCTTTAGTTGAAATGTTCTTGATTATTAGATAGAGAACCTTACTTTGACACTGAGAGTCATGACTGGCTCAACAGAGTTTGGACACATTTCAGGTAAACTAAAGTGTATAAAAAACTTACTCAACAGAACTCCTGTAAGTCAGTGCAGCTCAAGACTGAACTGTGTTTAGAAATATTGATGGTGTTTTAACCACATTAGAAACTGAAAAATGTAAAGGTGATCCTAAAGTTAACAACTGAAGTATTTTCTGAGTGATATTTCACTGCAAAGTCTCTGAATGGTTTTACTATTACAGTTCCTTAGGCTGAGATGAATGACTGAAATCATGATTGCATCTGCCCATTGAGTTTGGTTTTATTTTGTAAGAGAAATTGAGGGAATAATTGAGCAGTGCTGAAGAACCTGCTTAACCTAAGGGCATGCTCGCAGCTTGAACAGTCCTTGTGCTGGTATCTCCAGATCTGGTGAGGGATCAAAGCAAACCCTGGTAACCCCAGCACATTCAGAGGGAAATGAGGGAGGGACAAGGGAATGTTGCCGAAAGAGAAAATCTGAATTATGGCAATTCTGAGTCTTAAATGTAGGTGGAAGATGGTAGATAAGAAGCAGGTGTGGTAGAAATCAAGTGAATCCTCCTACTCCCATAACAGAGTGGAGGAAATCACATGTCATGGACTCTGTGTGCCTGTGGTGCCAGAAAGAAGAGGGTGGGGTTACCTTTTCCTCTTTTTATCTAATTTTTCCTTTTTTTCAGCTTTCTTGCCTTTGATTTTGGCTGCTCTTTGCTGATAACCAAATTCTCCAGGAACTTCCAGTATCTCACAGCTGAAACACCACTGTTTTCTTCACCAAGTGAGACAATAAAAATTATAATGATGGTAATAATAACAAGAAATCCTGGAAATTATTAAATTACAGTTTTTCTTCACCAACATGAATTGCTGCCATTTGTCAGGTGATATTCTCATTTTGTTCCAAACACTTCAAACCATTTTTCTGTAAGCATTTTTTTATCCAGTGACCCCGTAGTTAAGTAAGTTGCTCTGGGTTACAGAAGTTTCTTTCCCATTCTGCCTAATGGGAGACAGCATCTTTTAAGAGAGCATGCAGCTGCCTCACTGGGATGGAGCCTGGGCTCCTTTGATTGTCCTCAGTCTGTCCTTTTGTTGCTCTGTCACTTTGCAGAAATTCTTAAATGCCTGTTATTCAGCAACATCAACATCCATCTTGTCAGCAAGCAGGTAATGGGGTAATTTTCTCCTTACTCCCTCATCTTTCACACATGCTGAATGAATGTATTTCTTACAGGGTGAAACAGCTCCATGTGAGAGGCTGCTGCATCCCTCCCTCCCTGCTTGGTACACCCCCGAGCGCTCCAGGGCAAGGCCCTTCCAGAAATGTTGGTTCAGATGTCATCAGCCAGAAAAGGCAGCAGATCCCACACAACCAGGGTGAGCGCGCTGACAGCCAAATTTTTGGTGATAGGGGGTTGACACTACCACTTCCTCAGGCACTTTTGTGCATCTGCTCCCCCGTGCCCCTGGTAATCCTCTCCAGATGAAACCAGCTGACCACTGAACATTTTCGGGATGACTAGAGCAGCATTTCTCCCCTCTGCTGCTGAGCCTGCTCCTTGGTGCATCTTGTTTCTTTATCATGTCTCTCAATTCTTTCTTCCTCCTCTGTATATTCCCTTTCCCTGGCTACATTCTTCCCCATTTATGGGCTCTTTTGAGTTGCTTTACATCCCTTCCTTCCAATGTGACTCTACTCTTTTCCCTGAAGTTCCCACTTCCATGACCCAAGTCACTGAGACACAGAGCTCTTTGTGGTTGTGTCATTATACCTGAGAGCTCACCAAATGGATGACTTTAGTGATAGGAAACATGCTCTGCAGGCCACTCAGTTAAATTCAGCTGGGAAAAGCATTTTCCTGTCAAGACTGCTCTGTTCTGCATTTAGCTACCATCGTGTCTGCCTGCCTCTGTGATGGTAGTGTAGTAATTGTGCACTCAGTGGCACTTCAGTGTTCTACTTGGACATGGAATCTGTGGGGAGGACACAGCTTGACATATAATTCCTTCCCTTGTCCTCTCAGAGTGGTTCTTGGGGAGTGCAGTCACACAATTTCAGTGTACTACTAAGAACAAGGCAAAGGTACCACAGGGTTATCCCATTAAACTCTAAATGTTCAGATTGCCCAGACCTATCTCTGCTTCAGGTGTTTTACAGTATTGTCTGAACTCAAGCTGTCTCAAGCTGCTTCAAGGGAAATTTAGGTTGGATATTAGGAAAAAGATTTTCATGGAAAAAGTGATAAAGCTCTGGAATGTTCTGCCTGGGGAGGTGGTGCAGTCCCCATCCCTGGGTGTGTTTAACAAAGCCTGGAGGTGGCACTGGGTGCCAGGGTTGAGTTGAGCTGTTGGGGCTGGGTTGGACTCCATGACCTTGAAGGTCTCTTCCAACGTGGTCATTCTGTGAATTCTGTGAATTTTGTGAACTTCCACAGTGCGTGCAGGGCATCTTGTGACATTGCAGTGGATGAGAGATGAACACATGGGACCTAAGCAGCTTTGAAAGAAATGTTCTCTCTTCTGCCTGCTCATTCCCTGCACACACACTGAAAACACACAGCTCAGCAGCCACTCTGCATTTCACTGTGCTCAGGTGCTGCACTCATGAACCATGAGATGTTTACCACCAGTTGGCATCACAATGATATGAGAATTTCCAATCATTTTCTGGATTATCTTTAAAGTGTTGCTTTAAAATTGGTTCTAAATTTAGGCTTAGAAGATCAAGGGTAAAACATCTATTTTGGATCCACAGTTACTATGTGGTTTTGGTAAAAAACCCAAACCAACAAAGGATCTATTTGAAAATATTCTCTTGTACTCCGTGTCAGCAGTAAGGGATGAATACGAAGATGTACAAAGCAAGAAGAGCCATTATCTTGCTATAGATGTATAAATTATAGTGATACCCTCCCACTCACAGCATTTATTGAGGATGTTAAAGGTCAGCGAGCAGAGCTTGAGTCTGCTAGACTTTCTCTATTAATTTCATTAATTAGCTCCTGTAGGCTGAGATTCTTTTTCTTTTGTATTTGAACAGAACCAGAACTATAGGATATATATGATAATATGTGCTGTAAGAATGAATGAATCAAATTAAAAATTTGTTTCACTTTCTTTGCTGTCTAGGTACCCTAACCACCAGTCTATTTAAAATGAGATTACCAAGCTTGAGGTGAGAATTTTACCAAATAATACAGACTTCCTTTATTCCCTTGGTGTTAAGTGTCCAGAGCTTCTCAGCCTTACATATTTGAAAGTTTTAGTTTAACTGGCCAATGGAATACAATTTGATTTAATAAGTTTTACACAGCCTCAACTCTATATGGCATTTGTCTTAAAACAAATGTAATTTGTCTGAAAAACATTGTCTTAATTTTTCTTAAAACAAATTCATAAATGAGCACCAGTTTTATGGGGAGCACTTGGGATACACTTTTTTCTGGCAAAGTATGCCTGTCCACTTTTCACATACCTCACATTTAAACTGTAGATTTGCCTTAAATGGGTTTTAAAAAGGATAGATTTTTAAATAGAAGAACACAACTCTCAGAAGGAGCTTTAGACTTCATTTGGTATTTCCCTTATTTGTTGCACAACTAAAATAATGACATGAAGTTATTTAGCAGTCTGTGATTACTGCAAACAATGGAAGGAGATTGTTTATCTGCTTTTTTCCACAATGAAATGTGAATTCTATGCAGCTGACTACTCTGATGTCAATAGCCATGAAACCACTTCTCCCTTACTTTATTCAAGGAAAATTTTTCTGCTTAAAATTTCAGCTTTTTCCCCCCAGTTTAGAAGTAATATATATATATTTGATACATTTATAGCCAGTTAACAGTTTTTAATTCAATAGGAACAAAACCAACAAAGTAATTTGCATGATAGTTTGTGATTGCAGCTGTGTCTGAAGATTCTGCCTCGGTTTCTTTCCTCATCTCCTCTTCCCTGTGCCCTGTCTCTGTCACAGGCCAGAAGAAGATGCTGGGGGAAGAGAGAAAATGCAGACAAGCACAGGTGCTACCCCACAGGTCCCCTCCTGCCTCCACGGTTTGCTGTTTCCACCATACTCCCCTTTGGAACTGCCCTTGCAGAATTAATGCTCTATCCCTCTCCTTCCTATGAATTATCTTCTATAACTGGACAATTTTAGCGACCCCAAATGAGACAATTGTAATTTTATGAGCTTGATCTGGTTAGCGCTCATGAATTTATTCCTGGATAAATTCTTCTGGTATCCTGGTATGGTCTGATGACCTTTAGGAGGAGCATTTGTCGCTTGAACTTCATTCTTGACTTGGCAGGCATGGTAGAGACACAAATCCTAGCTAAATTATCTGAATGCCCATCTCTCTTTTGTTTAAAGTATTTAGCTAATATTCAAATCTACTACTGAAAAGAATTGAAAATGCACCAATTCCCTGTCATCGAACGAAGATGAATGCATTTGCTTGTCATAAGGCAAAAAAACTTCAAGCAGGGTGTTACTGTAAGCTGGCGCTGGTAGCAGACCACATGAGAGACTTCTTCCTCTATAATTTTGATCTCTTTCTCTATGTTAGTTCCACTTATCAGTGAAAGAGAATGGAAGGAGTTTCAATTTCAATAGTGCACCACGGGCCTTGTAGCAGTGACCAGCATGTGGGAGCTGCACCAGGGCGAGCAGAGCTCCTTTGTAAGAGTCTCCTTGTCACACTCAGCCTTGGAGCTCCTGCTCTGAGTTCACTGCACACAGATCTGAGGCACACCTGAGGCCCAGGATCTGCTCAGAGATTTCAAACTCCCAGATACCATCTCCAGTTCACCGCAATGGAATTTGCAAGGCAAGTAGCAAAGGGTGGCTCAGTCTCATCTTGCACTGAGGATGTGCTGCCAAGGGAGGGATGGAGGACAAGCCTTGCTCTTTCAGCCAAGAGATTGTGTCCTGGCTAACTGCGTTTAATCAAAGTTCAGCATTGCTCAAAGTGGAAAAAGCCCCTTTGTGCCAGGGAGATGGTATCATATCTCCTGGTACATATCTAATCCTACTGGTAGGTCCCTTGGTTTTTGTTTCAAATTGCTAATGAAATCAAAGCATATGCTGGGCCTAGCCAGGGAGTGGCTGATTTTGTGTAGCTGAAGAACAATCACAAGACAATTTTCTAAAAACAATAGGAGATGAAAGAGGAAGTTTAAACCACTTGCCAGTTGAGAAAACACAATTGTGCTGATTCACATTTCTACAGAATGATAGGGGTTTTTTTTCCCCAGTTGTTCTCAGATTGCCAAGATTGTATTAATATGAGAGTGCAATAGGACACTCCCAGATGTAAGCCCAGTAATAAAACACAAATTCTCTAACTATAATTATCTCTTCAAATTTCAACTTAGGTTTCAGTTTTTAGCTTCCCTTCCTGCCATTATACAAATACTCTGGTTTTATTCAATGATGCTCGGGCAGAAATACCACATTTACTGGCACACCACAAATTCTGAAGGGATATATCAACAATAGTGTAGATACCATTCATAGTTCAGAAACTCACCCTGTGCAGGATGTGACTGTTCTCCTGAAATCACCTGTTAGCTAGGTAAATTGAAAACTGCAGCTGTGAACAGAGAGGGGGATGTTTTGGCCTTTGTAAGTTAGCTCTTGAGTCCTTTGTAAAAGCAACTGCTGGCCAACCCTTGCCCTTTTAACCTAAGGAGATATGTCACAAAAAGAGAGTTCAAGATGTAATAAAATAGTACTTTCTGTATGAGATATACCCTCCATTAAAGAGGAACTTCAGGCATTTTTCCCATCCAATTTCATAATACTGAATAAAAGGGAAAAAGATTTCAAATACATGACTTATATAAAGTAACTGAGATGGTGTATAAGCTTTTAAGAAGCATCAATCAGCTGCTTAGATTTCAATGTGTTTGGAAGGAAAAGCAGTCACCTACATTGTGATTTGCCTTTGTTGAAATAAAAATGAAACTCCTGTTCACTCTGCAGGGCACAACTATTTATTTTGATTGAAGCACTTGCTCAGCTTCTGGCATTACTGGTGCAGTACTGAGAAAAAATAAGGAACAAAATGCAGAGTGTGTCCTGTTTGCCAGAAATGGCCAGGCTGACTGCAGTCCTGAGGAAGCATTGCTTCAGCAATGCTGATTGTCTGCATGCAGGACCAAGTACCTCTTGAATATCCTCTGGGTAAGTGAGGGAGTCTCTTTATGTACAGACACTCTCTTGTTTTGTACAGACACTTATCACTGTCATATTTTCTGAAAAATCCTCTTTGCCCAGGATTTCTCTCCTGGGAAGCTGAGAAGTCTCAAAGAAAAAAGAAAACAATATTATCCCATTTGCTTCTCCTGTGTTTTGCTGCTTTGGAATGTGTTTGGAGATTGTTTATCCAACTGGTCATTGTTTGATTGATTTCATGTGAATGGTTTTAACTTAAGGACCAATTGCAATCAGGCTGTATTAGGACTCTGGAAGGAGTCATGAGATTCATTATCTTGTTAAGCCTTCTGTAAGTATCCTTTCTCTATTCTTTAGTATAGATATAATGTAAAGTAATATAATATAATATAATAATATAATATAATATGATATGATATAATATAATATAATATAATATAATATAATATAATATAATATAATATAATATAATATAATATAATATAATATAATATAATATAATATAATATAATATAATATAATATAATATAATATAATATAATATAATATAATATAATATAATATATCCTTCTAAGAACATGGAGTCAGATTCATCATTCCTTCTCATGACGGGGAACCCCAAAAATACCACACAGACACTCTCTTGTTTTGTACAGACACCCTCTTGGTCAGCTCCCATGTCTTGCACATTCATTTCACCCCCTTCCCTAGGTTACAGAACACAACTCAGAATAATGGCTGTTACTTTGCCCAGGTCTCAGAGTCTAGGATTGATACCATAGTGCAGTTTTTTGAGTCACTGGACATTTCTTTGACTTTTCAACAGCCATTCTGGGGTGTAAGAATGGGCACAAATGTTAATCCTGCCCTTAAATGAGTCTTCTTTGGCTGTCATGTGTCACCCTGCTTTTATAAGTTTTTCTAAGCCTTCTGATGTTTACATTCTTGTAACAAACTTTCTCACACACTTTATGTAAACAATTGTTGTTTTGCATTCTTTCATGGAAGAAGAGAAATTTGTGGAGTGTTGCTTTGTCCAGTGTCATTGGAGAGGTGGCACTGTCACCCTCCAATCCACTGTCACTTTTAAAAATCTATAAATGTTAAAGTCAAAATTAAACTTCCCTCTTTTTTGCCTTAGAAAATCCAGTGTCCACATCTTCCTGTTTCATGTCCTAGAGAGACATTTCTGTGCTTTCCCAGTGGGACAGGTGCATTTGGCTCTCTCAGAACCCGGGAATGTGGGAAGCAGAGTGGCAGAACACACTGCAGTGTGCAGGACAGCACTGAGGGAATCTGCTCCCGCTCCAAAATCCAGAAATGACAGCTTCACATCCCCACAGGCCCAGTGTGCAAAGCTTCCAAGTGATTGCTGCCTGTCATTCATATTCTAACTTTGGCTTGGTGCTTCCTTATTTTTCACTGGACTTTCAGGACTGTTTTCACACACAGATCATGGCAGTAATCATTTGTAAAAAAACCTCAGCTCTTAGACTTCTCATTCCTTACTGGGAACTCAAATTCTTGAAACAGATAATTTGGGGGGGGGGGTGTTCTGATTTTATTCAAATTATCAATAAAATGATTTTATTCTGATTTTATTGGATTTGATACTGCTATGGTAAGTGCCTGATCACAGATACACACAGAGCTGGCTGCAGGGGTGTTGGTCCTGTGTAAACACTGAATAAGCTTAGGTTACTCTAGTGCTACTGCTTAAACAGTATGAACTCCCTAAAAAATTGCAAACCTCTCTGGTGCTGAGTTGGAGCCTCATGATTAATTGACTTTATGATTAATTGACTTTAAATATTTAAATTGTAAAAGCTTATACACCAACTCATTTACTTTATACAAGTCATGTGTTTGAAATCTTTTTCCCTCTTATTCAGTATTATGAAATTGGATGGGAAAAATGTCTGAAGCTTTGTGTTCTGATTTTATTCAAATTATCAAGAAAATCAGAAAAAAAAATCTCAAGTCTTTGCTCATCTCTTTCTGAAAAAATCAGGTTTTATAGCTTACTACTTCACTGCTTGTACGGCTGTGAGTTTTTGAATGACCTTACATGGTGTGTGCTTGACTTGCACCTCATTGCATGTGCTAGCAATCTGCATGGATGCTGATTAAAAGAAATACAAACTGTGACCTATCAATTTAGGTCTTTGTTTGCATGTGTGTATATGCCTCTAATTTTTTTTTTAAAGGATAGATGTTAATTATTTTTAGTTGGTTAAAAATTAAGATTTCTTCATGTGAAAGTCAGGCTTTAAAAATACGAGCTTTCTCATCTCTTATTGTTTTCTTTACCTGTTATATTATGAGTGCAGAGATGTGGAAGCAAAAGGGAGTAGGAGAGCTCAAAAATTAAGCAAGAAAATTCAATAATACCAGAATGATTAAATTAATTTAAATTTAAAAAAATTTTATTGTAACTTTATGTAAAATAGTCGATTTAAATTTTAAATTAAATAATAATTTCTTGACACTTTTTGACAAGTTCTTACTAATATATATGCAGTATTTAAAATTATTATTTTAAAATAGCACTGTTTTACACTTATTTGAATTGTTTCACTAAACATCAGAACATCTCAGAAATTAATGAAAATCTACAGAGGCTGGAAGATGGGACTGAAGTAGTCCTTTCTAAGCCATTGTATTGGTTTCCATGGGGACTAGCAACAAAAGTGAACCTACTGGGGAGTTTAGGGCAAACATCTTTTTAAAAGTTTTTAAAAAATTTATTTTAGCGTAATTTCAAAAGCCAAGCATTAAAATACACATTTCATGAGTGCACAAATAAAAGAAACACTTTCCATTTTTTTCAAGCTGCCTAAAAAGGGTTTAACAGTCACTGCAGGAAATTGAGATTTTGTAAAGCTGCTACTCTTTTTGTAGGCATTTGAGGGTAAATATGAATCAGATTATACAGCACAGAATAAAAGTCTTCAGTAACTTGCAGTATTTCATTCAGAATTTTTTTTTTGTTCATATGAATAGGAATTACAGAAAATCGACAAGATGTGTAATATTACAACCCTGCAATATTATACAAGTTTATATACTATTATACCAAACACTCAGAATAAGAGAGCAGTTGTATTGTTGGTTACTACTGTTCCCTCAGCACACACCCTTTGTGTTTAAATTCTTGTACAAAGCTTGTGTTTAAAACACTATTTGTGTTTAAAACTTTGTACAATATTGTGGCATAAATAAGGCCAAATTTAAGATACAGCTCTAGCAAAATGAAGATTTGAGAATATTGCATTTTTCCAGGACTTCTGTAGAATTTGGAGGATCCAGCACATCTTCTGGCAACTTAGATTCATGCTGATATAGAAATGATGTCATTGGCTGGAGTCCTCAGAGAGGTTCAGTGCTCCAAGCTCTGCTCCTGAGATTCCTTTACAGATCCCAGCTGTGCAGAGAGCTGGGAAAACACTCCAGCACAACTTGAGTCCTTTTTCTGCCTGGAAATTCATATCTCTTTGGGAAGATACATACGTGTCACAGATATTAATCAAGATTTTAAATGCAAAATGTTATTTGCAGGACCCTTTGAATGTTCCCAGCGTGTGTTTTTCCGTATCCCTGTGCTTCATCATGGGGCAATCTTCTTTCTTTCTTTCTTGGCCGAATTCCTCCCAATGAACAGAGCTGTCACTGGCCTCACTGCCCCTTCTCCTCCAGGTTTATCCAAGCTAACAATCCTGTACAACTTGAGTTGAAAGTCAGAGAATTCTTGTCAGTCACTTGGTCTCTGGCCACAGACAAACTTCATCCAGACCCCAGGAGTGAAAATCAGCAGTTATTGATGTTTTCAGGAGTCAGAAAATTCTGCACCTTCTCCTGGGTAAACTGGCTGTTCTGTAGGTGCTGTTGTGCTATTTCAAAGAGAGTTTTTAGTAATCTCATCAAACTCTAATATTGGCCAACTAGCCCTAATCCAGCGGCTAATTTATGTGGTATTAGGGTAGAATGTTTTATGAGGGTCTTTCAGTATGGTATCCTGAAAAAAATATGCTGAAATGTATAATTAATAAAATTTTATGGTTTTGTGTATTGTGGGCTTAGTGTAGAATAAGCTTTTTTTTTTCTTTTTTTAATTGCTATTATTAAAACTGCTTGCATACATTTTGACTCTTATGAGGGTCACCCAAACAGACAGGTCTGTAGAGCAGGGCAATGCAGGCATTGTCCATGGCACTGCCCATCCTATTTGTACCTCACCCAGCTGGGAAAGGCTCTCAGTGAGGGACCCACAAACACTGAAACCTCAGAGAAATGGAGTTTATCCAAACTGGCCCCAAAATTTCCAACTGAATAGTAGCTTTGCGAGAGAGATGCTCAGGAGGCTCCAACTCAGCAACAGAGAAATTTGCAATTTTTTTAGGGAGTTCATCCTACTTAAGCAATAGAACTAGAGTAACTACAGGACCAGCACCCCTGCAGCCAGCTCTGTGTGTATCTATGATCAGGCACTTACCACAGCAGTATCAAATCCAAACACTTTCATTTTGGATAACAGGATTGTTTTTCTTACCCAGCTGGTGAGATACAGCTAGTGAGTAGTGAATAACCTCTCCTATTGTGGCATAGATTCCCATGCTGCTCAAAAACTCCTTAAAAAATTGCTCCTAAAATCCTCCAGCCCCCCAGCTGGTGTGTCTGGGCTGGAAGGCAGCTCCAGCAGGAAGAGCAAACCTCCAAATTCCAGGAGGTTGGATTGCCCATGGATATGTCTCTCTCTCATCACTATTTTTGTAAAAGTCTCCCTTTTAGAATTACTCTTTTTGTAGTAAAAGCAGAGATAGAGCAGTTGAGCAGTCTGGGCTTTAATGATAATGGTTTTCTTTTTGGAGAAATCAGCTGCCATGTGTGCATTTCATGTCACTTTTTAGGTTTTGTGCCTGGTTTTCTTATTTTTAAGTAGTGCCTGATGTTCTCAGAAGGGTAGTGTTCAAAATGTGAAGAAATGTCAGGTTTTTGGATGAAAGATCCTATATAATCATAAAGAATTGCATTTAGCAGTTAAAGTCTACAGTTAGGCAGGAAAAGCCCTATTTAAGCTTTTGTTTGTGCAGTTTCATATATATAGCTGTTGTAAACCCTACCTTTAAAGGGAGCTTCTTTGCCATTGATTTTATCTGAATTTGATCAAATCCCAAGTGGTGAGCAGGCTTTCATTCTTTTCCTAGTTGCATCTTAGCTTTCCAAACTTTGGTGATCTGAAAACTGAAGATGCAATTCTCTAATAAAAGGACTTTGAGTTCCCGTGTGGTCTGGAAACTGTGGAAACTGTGCAATATTTCAGCCTATTTGCAAGACACTTAGAAAAATATCCAAAACTTCAGTAAAATTTCTTTTTATGATCTGCTCTCTGTCTTCACCTCAGCCTTATTTCTCAAATTCTCAGCTCATGCAGGAATTCCTGCTGTCCTTGGTTCCCTCTGTTGGCATTGGCCAAATTTCTGTTCACAGCAATGGTCCTGCTGGCAGCAGGGCTGAGGGACAGTGACAAAGCCATAGAGAGGTCTGGTTTGCAATGACATTTTTATGGACTGTGGCACTTTATGACACTAAGTCACATTGCTTGGGCTCTCCAGATGTGTGCAGATGTGTGTTGTGCATTCTTGCATATATTTGTATGGCAGTTTGACTGGGTTGCAGTAAGTTTGGCAGTGAGGTTGCTGTCATTGTTCCTTAGGTGATGTGCTGCTTCTCTCAGCAAACCCCAGAACTTCAGGCAGCAAGATTTCCCTGACTGAGGTTCTAGGACTAGGGGAAAAAGAACAACAATGCTGAGAAATGCCCAAGTCCCGGTTTAGATCAGTGCAATGTGCTTTAATTTTCTGGTCTAATCCAGGAGAGGGAGCTAACTTTCTAGCCATCAAATCTGGCACACTGTGCTGGAGCAGCTTTTTTCACAGCTGATATCCCATGTCTAAATGATTATTCACATATGCTGTCCCTGAAGGAGAGTCATCTTGGGAGTGCAAAACCACCCTCTCAAAACATTGGTTAGCTCTGTTCACTGCCGTAAATATAATTGCATGACATATTCTTGACAGGGGAGTATTTATTGTTAATGTATTTTACTACAATTTAAACACTGTTGCACATTGTTTGCTCTCTTCGCCCACTCTTCTGCCTTTCCCCTATTAAGGAATATTAAGAGGATCCCATTTCAGTTTCTCCACTGCAGTTTCTCCACTGGCTCTGTGGGAAAGCAGGGCAGCAAACACTCCTCACCACAGTGTGCAGGTGTGTCTGCAAGCTCCTGTAGAGTGCTGCCAGCCCTGGTTGGTGTCCCAGGCACAGGGTGAGCTGAGCATGGAGCAAGGAGCAGCCCCAGCAATCCCTTCCAGAGGAGGAGGATTGGAGCAGCTCATGGAGCCCAGCTCCAGGACATCTCTGTGCCCCTGGACCCCCTCGCTGCTCCCCTTGCCAGCCCTGCCTGCAGTGCTGCTCTCCTGCTCACTGCAGCACACAGCCTGGGCTGACACAGCACTAAACAATTCCCATTTGTTGGAACAAGTCAATGAGGAGCACAAAAGAAAGGAGGGAGACAGCCCTGGGTGTTTTATGGGTCCACAGAGGGGAAATGTGCAGGCAGTTGTGCAGAACATCTGCCTATGGGCTGTCCTGGGGGATCGCTGGCCCAGGTCTGTGCTTGTGCAGCCACACATCCCCAAAACACGGGCAGGCAGGAGCTGACCTGGCTGTCTGGGTGTGTGGGGCACTGCTGGGTGCTGGCCAGGCTCTTATCTCTGGCCTTGGTACCCTCCTGGGCCAGCAGTACCTGCTGAGGCAGCAGCCCCATGGCTTTCTCTCTCTTCTCCTTCTCCCTCGTTGCTCCTTTTCCTTCCCCTGTTTCCTGTCTCTCTCACACAAGCTGTAATTGTCAAACAGACAACACTGAAAATCCACTATTCCCTGTCTCTCACACACAAACTGTAATTGTCAAACAGACAGCTTTGAAAATCCACTATTCCCTGTCTCTCACACACATGCTGTAATTGTCAGACAGCTTTGCAAATTCACTATTCCCTGTCTCTCACACACAAGCTGTAATTGTCAAACAGACAGCTTTGAAACTCCACCATTCCTTCAACAGAAACATTCAGACACTAGAAAGAAAATGGAAAGAAAACCAAAGCACTGGGGTGGGTTTTTTTGGTGTGGGTCTGGATTACTTGATGAGTTTTATAACTTTGGGATTTTGGGTGCTTAAGGCTGGAGAAAAGTGGAACTGAGAAGAGTAGCCCTGAAATACTTCTCTCTGCACAGAAGGCATAAACCACTGAGTGCACAGCAGATGGAATCATTTGTCTGTGTTAGTTATTTTAATACAAAGGAACATGGAGAATTTAATATGGAAAAAAATCAATTTACCACATATTTAAATTGACCAGGACATGACAGTTCCAAGGAAAGGGAAAGAACTTTTCAAGCCTTTGAACATTTTTCATGTTTGTTTCACAATAGGCTGATGTTAGTAAACAAGTAAAACCAAAGACCATAAATTCTCCATGTTATCTAGCAACAAATTTTGATCCAATTAATGAGGAATAAATAAACACTTCAGTAAGTAGGTAAAAGTAAGCAAGTTTCTCAACTGGGGACTTGAATATAGCAATGTGGTAGTATATTGGCACAGATGTGTGCATAAATTACATTATTTATGTAAACTTGAGCTATCTATGATGAGAAAATAAAAAGAGCCAGCAGTGCTATCCACATCTTGAAGTGATCCAACTTGTGACAGTAGTCAGTTTGGAAACACAGCCCAAGTCACTGGAAAATACTCAGTAATGCTGTAATAGTCCTCTTGAAAAGTGTAGCCATGAAGATTGGCCCTTTAAAACCTAGTGGATGCAATTGCAGCAGTTTAGTGAGCTAAGTAGAGCACTCTTTCTGTTATCTATAAAGCTTGAGCACTTTTTGGAATTATTTATTTGGAATTATTGAATAAGGTATTCAAATGTGTTTCAACCTTGAGAACTATCTGCTGTGATTATTACTTTAGAATTCACTATTCACACTCTGTAATTAGCTAAATAACTCATGTGGGTTTGTTTAGCTGCTGTTGGATGTCTCCCATATTTATGGTTTTTAAGAAAGCTGGACACGTAATGAGGTGAATTTTGTCTCAGTGATCATGCAAATTTCAGAGCACCACATATTTAAATTAGAAAAGCAGAGTAAAGAAACCAGACTCTCATGCTTGCTGCTGTGACTTTTGGTGTCCAGTTGTAGATAGGGGATGTTTGCTGGTGCACCTTTGTGGTACAAACCAGAACAATTCCTCCTCCAGTTAGAATGTCAGGATTTGCGAACATTTTATCGCTTACATCTGTTTTGTGAAGCCAACGTTATTACTCAGTTAATTGTCACGTTATGTTGGAGTTTGTGATGGACATCCTTTGCTGTGGAGCTTTTTCTCCAAATGATGAATAACAAACTTTTTGAGTAACTAAACTGTTTGTTGTTGAGCACAACTGTCAGCACTGTAGAATATTGGGAATGCACAACCACCAGTGCCATTGCCTGTCCCAGTGACTGCTTTGAGTGAGGTAGAAAAGCCTGGCCCAGCTTTGAGTGTCACTGCCTCATATTCTGCCCACTACAGCTCAGCTCTGAGGCTGATGGATATTAATAATGGATATTGAAAATGGATATTGAAAATGGGTATTGAAAACTGATATTTTCTGCACTACTCGCAGTCACATAACTGGCCCTTTAAATTAGGCAAGAGGATTCCAGACACCAGTTATGGCAAAAATGCACAATGTTCATCTCCATTATCTCTGTTATTTAAGGCTTTCAGAAAACCACTAACCTTCACTCCTACACTCAAACAAGCACACACTAGCACACAGAGTTAAGCCAACTTCTTAACTCCCAGTCATTAAGGATGTCAAAACATTCTGATATATGATGTAAACTTATTATGACTGGATTTTGTTTTTATTAATGTAAGGGCTAGGTTGTGAAGAACAGAAGATTTTTTAAGCCTCTTACTCCTTAGAGACAATGTGATTTGGTGGTTTAACATTGTAACATTTTTAAAGGGCTTGTTAAGCCCTAATCGGAGCACATTAAGCACGAGCATTTTTAAAGTGCATAATAAAACCTAAACATTTTAATAGCATATAAACCTGTAACATAAACCCAAAACAGTCACAGTGTTGTCTTTTTACTTGTGTTTTTCCTATAACAAGTTCTAACGAGTAACTGATACTTTTAACAAACATTAGAAAGTTGAGGGTTCCTTGGTGTTCTTGTTGAAATTTTTTTTTAAAAGACAGGAAATTTCTGAATAAGAAAATTATATTTGGAGTAAAATTTTTAAATTAATGCAACAAAAAATTTGCTGTGAGAGTTGCCATAGATAAATGTTGAAAAATAAAGTATACTGCTAGGGAAAAGGTTTCGTTTCAGTAAAACAATGTTTTATGCTGGGAAAATATTTTTGCTTGAGAAGTTTTACTCAGATCTGATAATTTTGGAGGTTTTGTCAATGAGGGCTGTGGAATGGGCTCTTGCCAGTGGAAAAAGTTCACTGAGGATCTGTGGGGGGATTTTTTTATTTATTAGTTAGTTAATTTTCAGTATAATCTTCTGCCTGGGATTCCAGAAAAGCATTGGGACTTCAGTGATACTGGAGCCGAGCAATTTCCTTTAAGAAAAATTTTTAAAAAGGAAAATACAATGCAGCCTGTGAGCCTCTCTTCTTAATTGGTTTGGAACCTCTTGATGAGTGATACCAGGCTCACCTTCCCTCCGGGGAGCTGAGCACACCACTTCTGCACTTCCCAACCCCTCCCAGGTTATGGCAAGGCATTCTGAGCCTCCTTTTGGCCATTCCAGCTTTGCTGAAGTGTTTTGGGGGAAGTTGTGGCTCAGCCGCTCCCTCTTAGGTTTGACTGCAGCTGCTGCTGCTGCTTTCCTGTGGTGGCTGTGACCCCAACACCTTCCACAGTGGTGGCAGGAGGAATGCCTTTGGAAGAGGGTTTGGAAAATGGCTTTGGAGACTCAGCTGGTGAGGCTGAGCCAGAGCTGTCCAGGTAGGGCTTGACTGAGAATGAGCCACAGCCCCCCTTGGTGTGGGCAGTCACAATAATGTGGAAATACACTTGGAGATTTAGTCCACATGCTTTTAGTCTGTATCCAGGCAATTCCTCTGTTGTATTTGCAGGGACTTTCATGGCAGGGAGGAATAATGGATCTGACTCCATGTTCTCAGAAGGCTAATTTATTACTTTGTTATACTATATTATATTAAAAAGTACTAAACTATACTAAAGAATACAGAAAGGATACTTACAGAATGCTAAAAAGATAGTAATGAAAACTCGTGGCTCTCTCCAGAGTCCTGACACAGATTGGCCCTGATTGGCCAAGGAGTGAAAACAACTCCCAGCAGAATGCAATGGAACAATCACCTGTGGGTAAACAATCTCCAAACACATTGAGCACAACACAGGAGAAGCAAATGAGATAAGAATTGTTTTCCTTTTCTCTGAGGATTCTCAGCTTCCCAGGAGAAGAATCCTGGGTGAAGGGATTTTTTTAGAGAATGTGAATTGAATGCCACATTCCTCTGCATGGCAAACCTGTCACCATGAGAGGCACCTCAGTTCAGTGGCCTGAAGTGAGCTCCTGTGGAAGCTGCACCTGCCTGTGCTGCTGCCTCTCCGTGGCTGCTGGGATGGTGGTGAGTGAGCAGGCTGTGGGCACCAGCTCCAGGCTGGGTCTGCACTGCTGGAGTCCCCCAGCTGCTCTGTCAGGAGCTGGCAGATGTTCTCTTCATGGAAAGTGCTTCCTCTCTCAGAGGGCACCTTGTAAAGGTTTTTGATGTGAGGACCCTCAAAGCAAGCCCAGGGCCCCACTGTGCACAGCAGAGCTTTGATTCCCACATGGGTTTTCTCCAGCAGCTGGGGAAAAGCTGTGCAGTGCAAGGGCAGCAAGGGGCTTCTCTGCAAGTGAACCATGTTCTGATCAAATTAATGTGAAAAGAAACTAAGGGAGCATTGTGGATTTTGCCTTGTGTCTGGGCACTGCTACTCTGATACAAAAAAGACTTTTTGTTTGTTTGCCTGTCTGGTTGTTTATTTATCTCATGCAGTAGTTGGAAGTGGTTAAACTAAAACACAAATTCCATGCTTACTCTGGAATAAGAGTGGTTACAGGGAGGAAAAAGTAATTCTGACATAACTACTGAGATTTAACTACAGCAGTGCAGTGGTACCTTGCAGCTGGGAGAGCATTTCTGTGGAGACAAGCTCCAGTCACAGAAACACAATCTTAAAACATTCCTGACCTCATCCATAGAAATAACTCTGTGTAGTCTCAGACCAGTGATTCTTTACTTTTAGTAAATAACTTGAGTCAATAGAAGGACAAGGGTTCAGATTTGCATTAATGTATTCTGGCATCAGCATGACTGATGTCCTGCAAAACTGGGAACCTCTGAGGTGGATGAAGCAGGGCTGAGGATGGGTTGCTATTCTGATGCTGTTGTATCCATGATTTGGGAATGATGTTCTTCAGGCCTTTAGCTCTATGACAAGGAGGAGAACAGAGAGGGAAAACAGTACAAAACACCTGCCCAGAGTGTTATACCTGAGGCTATGTCTAAGGAGGATAGGCTCTCTCTCCATTCTGTTTCTCCCCAAAACCTTCCCTTAAACCTGTTTGTCTTATCTGTACTTAAAAACAAACCAAAACAGAAACAAACAAGCAAACAAAGAACACCCCAACAAATCTTAGCCTTACTTTGCCTGTGGCTTCCCTGTGAGATTCAAATATTGGCGTTTAGAATAATCCGGCTGGGATCCACCAGCCTCATGTTTCCTGCAAGGGGAGGTGCAAGGGAGGTCTTTGGTTGCACAGATTGATCTGTGTGTCTGTTCTGCTGCTCAGGCTGTGCTCAGGGGAGCAGGAGGATGAGCTGGTGTGTCATAGGAGACCTCCTCTCCACTGAGTCTTGTTTGGCAGAGGGTCACCTATGCTGGTGGCATCTCAAGGAAATGCCAGATAGGCAACTTGACTCAGCAAGGATCAGCACTGACTGATGGCTAAGGGGAACTGGTGAGGGAGTGGCATGGTGACTTCCTAAGTGACACTTCTAAATTGTGAAAAATCTGCACTGCAGATTCCCCCTCTGTCCTTGTAGTTTGTTAGTTTTTGCTTTGAAGTGTGCAGCAGTGGATGTTCCCTTCATGTCTCTGGAAAGGAGCCTTGTCATTCCAGAGTCACAGCATGGCTGCAGCAGGAAGGGAACTGTGAAGGAAACACTCTGCTCAAGCAGGGTCACCTAGAAGAGCTTTCCCAGGTATGTGTCCAGACATCTTCTAACTCCAAGGATGGAGATTCCACAACCTCACTGGGCATCCTGTTACATTTTATGGAGAATATCTGAGCTGTTTTCTGCCAGCAGCTTAGTGCACAGGTTGTTTGTACACCAACAGCCACAGTTCCTCTGCGCCCTGCTGGCCAGAAGGATGGCACTCATGGCACTCTTCACATGGCCACTAAGCAATGGCAGCACCTCCACCTGCTGCAGCATTTTGCAGTTTTCCTCAAGTAAGCATGCCTTTTAAAGCATTTGTGTTTTTCCCAATTATTTTCTATTTTTAGGGAAAATAGGAAATTATTAGTATAAGTAAAAAACCAGCCTTGGATAGTTCTTAAATTTGGCAAATGAATCAAACCTTTATAGGCATCGTTTACAGAGATGAAAGCATGTGGTCCAGGATAAAAAGCAAAGAAAAAGTGGCATGATATTAAATGCTGAAACTTACACACTGACTTAGAAGCATGTTTCTATCTGACCTTTTCTAGGATGGCATTTGTAGACTCATTCTGGAGGTCATAAAATACTTGCAGCACATATTTGTCTGTTGGAAGAATTGCTTTGGTGACTTACTCTGTAGCCAAAACCTCAAAGTATGAAGCATGCAGATTCTAGATTCTCTGGCATCATAATTTAGTGTTTTATACATGTGAACACTAAGAAATTTACATTACTTCATGGTTCCTGAAAAATTGCATTTTTGGTGTAGAAGAAGATTTGAGATAGTCTATGCAAAGACAATAATCTGTAGCGTATGTGAAGTGTATTTATTTTGAAGGTGGGAGATGTGGTTGCCTTACACAGGGGAGAATCAGTTGTGAAAAAGTATTTGGGAAAAAAGAGAAAAAAGGATATGAATAATTGAGAGAACCTATTGCAAATCCCAGCTGCTTTCTACATGGTGTGTGCCACACTGAGATCACAACATTTCTAAGCTGCTGAGGTGAGTGGAGTGCCACAAAACCCACGCAAGGAAATGCAGGTGAGCTCTGCAGGGGCTGTGAAGCAGCATTCCACATGGTGTGTGCTGCCTGGATTAACTGTACTCCTGAAGATAAGCCAATCTCACCTTCTCACAGCCCTTCCCATTTCAACAGGAGTGTTTGTTTGGGGATGCTGAGGGTTCAGTCTGTTTGACAGGTATTGCTTCCATCTTATTGCAGAGCTGCCTGCAGGTTACAGGTGCTGTTTTGATAGCATGCAGTGGATGTGTCTAGCAGAGAAAAAAGCTCACATGATTCTCTTGTGCACTGAACTGGCTGGAGTTGAGTACAAACAGGAGCACAGGACCAAGCCCTTGCTTATTTACCTGCCTCACTAGCAAGATTTAGCGTCTCAGATTCATGGCTGTGGTGAATGAATAGCTTCTAAGGTTCAGGTAATGTCTGGCTAGCAAGGACAACCAGCACAAAATTCTCATGCATGGTGATCTATAAAGACCTCTCACACATTAGGAGATTTAAGTTACAGAGATAATGTTTGGAGGTTTTTTGTTTAAACATAATTATATCTTCGAAATATGAGAATGTGTTTTAGGGTATTTAATCAACTTGACTGCAAGAATTGATGAAAAGGAAAGACATAATTAGAGAAGTTTTGCCACATGCTTGTGAATTCTAAATGTTGAAAGTACATATATGATTGCCTGACAGAAATCTCTTCAGGAACCCAGCAGTTTTACTTAGCTTGGCACAGGCTTGAAAACTTGCAGTGGTGGAAATAAAATTGAGATATGATTGCTTTTTAACAACATGTATATTTGCAAATTATTAGTACAAATAAAAAACACCCTTGGGTAATTCTTAAATTTGGCAAATGAATCAAACCTTTACAGGCATCATTTACAGAGATGAAAGCATGTGGTCCAGGATAAAAAGCAAAGAAAAAGTGGCATGATATTAAGTGCTGAAACTTACACACTGACTTAGAAGCATGTTTCACTAGGTTAAAGGGCAGGTTTGAGTGTCTTTCTGCAGGCTAAAATATTTAAAGCCCTTCAAAAGAAAGAGTTGATGGGTAGAAATGGAAGCTCCTAATTTATGTCATTACACATTTTATAAAATGTGAGGAGTTTAGGTGAAATATGCTCCTTTCCAGGCAGCATATAGAGAATTGTAACAGCTTTTAAATAGAGTGCAAGTTCTCTTTTTTCTTGGAAAAAACCCCATTGATGTGAAATTGAAAACTCCTTTCAGATGCCTGCTTGGCTGGCAGGGTGTCAAATTGTTTGGCTTGACTTTCTCTACTCCCTTCACATTGTTTACAGACTGACTGTATGTAAACACCAGCTAATTATGGGCCAGAGGATTTGGAAAAGGGAAATTTGGAAAAAACCACCTTACTAAAGCGTCTCCATGTCTCAGGTCAGGAATATACCTTGCTGCAGGCGCATCACAAAGTGCTGTCCTAAGCAAAGCGTGTGGGATGAGAGAGAGAGACAGGAGGTAGAAAGAAACCAAAAATGTTTTCAGACAATTTTGCTTTCTGGCATCTGATTATAACTGGGAAAGTTATAAAATTATGAAGAAAGCACATCTGGGTGACCCCCAGCTTTGGCTCAGTGCTGTGCTCTGGTTTGAAAGGTCCTCTAGCCAGAGCACATTTGCCAAACCCAGGGAGGAGGGGGCACTTCCCACAGGGCATTTCTGGTCAGGGTACATCAAAGCTGCACTGCCAACATGGATCTCAGCTGGATTCACAACTTTGGTGTCCCTGGGAGAGTTTGATTTAGGTATTAGAGTGGTCAATTGTTGCTGAAGTGTGTGCCTGTGTTAGCCCAGGTTTGCCTGTAGTGTGCACTGGAAATTGTGTGCCAAATTATTCCAGGCCATTAATCCTGCAGCATCTTTGCCACGGTGTCCTTGGGAGATAGGCAAGCTCTGCAGCTGGACCAGCTGTTGGAAAGGACTCCTAAAGCCTCCCAGCCCAGCCCTCAGGGAGACAGGACACTGTGAAATCCAATTATTTGTATGGGTTTGGAGGGGAGGGGCTCACATCAAAGCTGGAGAGTGTGAGGGGCATGGAAGCTCATGGGAGGTCTTCAGATTTTAGAGTTATTGGGTCAAACTTGGGGTTGGACAAGACAATCTCCAAAGGTCCCTTCCAACTGTAACCATTCTGTGATTCTGTGAAATTTGACAATACAGCCACCCCGGAGGGGGCTAACCCAGGTGGAGGCTTTGTTTTGGTGTTAGCCAAAGCTGAATTTTTAAAATATATAATGCTTTCTCTTATTTATAGCCTTCTCTTTGTTTTGGTTACGTACCCTTTCTTGTCAAATGTAATTGAAATAAATAATGTGATACAGAAGGTAACTGAGAGTCTGCCAGGCTTTTATCCTTTGTTATGTGATGTGGAGTTTTGCATATACAGAGATGATTAGTGACCAAGTGACATGGATTTTATCCAATAAATTCACTCAGCTCTGCACAGATTCATATGAGATTCTCTAATTTTTGGGGCAGAAAAAGAAAGAACTCAACACACTAAAAATTTATATTCAGTAGTTCATCTGCTTAAAAAAATTACATGGAGGGAAGATAGAAGAGCTGGATGCTGTTCTGACTAAGGGAGTTTTCTCTGGGAGTCTTATCTACCTGGTGTGCTTATCTGCTCTCAGGAATTACAGTGTGGTTAGTGTACAGTCTATTATGCAAAATTGCACGCAATGTGTTAATGATATTGGTAATTTAGTAACTCTGTTCTGCACTAATTAGTAAAACTGAATATGATATTGCTCATCCTGGATCACTTTCAATGCTGCTGCATGTTTTTTCAGTGTTTTAGCTGTTCTCATTAAAGCATGTATGCACAAGTCCACATCCCTTGTGAGCCTTGGGAAGAAACCCAAAGCCCCCAGCATTTTATTGTGTCTGTCATATTAAGCAAGAAAATAATCTGGTGGTTTGATAAAGAGATTATTGTGGCAGGACATCTTCTGTGGGTTAGGGAGTAGAACTGACTAGAATCCATTTCCATCACCTGTCTTAAATGTAGGGTAAATGACAGAGCTCTGTATTGGGAATGTGGCTGAGAGAGGTTTTGGCACAGTAAATCCAATTATACCCTCACATTTAAATGTTTTGGGTAGGGGTAGGTAAAATTGAAGGTTACACACTGTAAAATCCCTGTCATGTTTATTCCCAGTGTTATAATTTGTAACATTTTTTTAAAAATTACGCATACTTGTCTTCTGTGAAGCCATTGAGCAGGAAAGGTTTGGTGCCACAGTAAGGAAAAGCAGCTATTTGGAAATGGTCCTACCTAAATATCAGATATGGAAATTGTGTCAAATGTGGATTGTGCTGAGTTCTCTCAAGACCACTGTGAAATGCAGATGTGTTAGCACTTAACCATCTTTTGGGAAATGGATTGATGCTTCACTTAAGGCCCTAATAAGAGACCTGTTGCTTGTTCCCACAGCTTGAGTGTCAAACTAGACTCCCCAGACTTTTCCAAAGTACACGGGACAATCCAATGTAAGGATTGAACAGCCCTCTGTGAGGAGCTCCAGAAGCTGAGAAAAGACCTGAATTTATGTTTCAGGTTGACAAACCCAACTGTATCACACAGAGACCTTGAAATACTTAAAATATCTGATGTCAGATCTTCCTGTGGAACATTCTCTACTGCTGTGCACCACCAGAGCCTTTGGGACCTCTGTATGTATGGATGTACACGGGAAACCCACATCAGCTGGGCTGGTTCTGAGCTGGTTATCAGCACTCAGGTAGAGAATTGGAGGTGATATTCACGTGGCAGATTCTAAATATCCAGAAGTGATTTTTCCATATGACAGTTGTTCCTGAATTTTGGGCTTCTTCTTCTGTTGTTTCTTTTTAAATTCTTTTTTTCTTTCTGTCTTTTTTTCCCCCTTTTCATACAAATATATCTGTTCCTGTAAAAGTGTCATCAGATCCAGGGTGGGGTAAAGCAAGAGGAAGAGCTCCACCCAAGCTTAGTGGTTAGGACACTCCTCTGAGATGTGGGAGATCCAGATTCAAGTCAGTGTTTTCCTGGTTCAAAGTAGGGACTTGAACCTGCTGACTGTGGAGTTGAGGATTCAGGGCTTGGTCTCCCAGCATATTTGAGAGGTTTTATTTTAATTTTGTGTTGTGTTGAAGGCAAATTTCAAACACTGAAATTATTTTGCTGGAAATGGGGGGGTCTCTTTTCAGGCCGGCCCTAATTCCCTACATGGCAAACTCAGCCAGGGCTCTGAAAATCTTTGCCGTGGATTTGGACATGAACATTTGGAGGCAGAGCCACACCTGAGTGTCCTTTGGGCCCTGAGGGTGGGTGTGCAGCAGTTACCTCTATGTCTGCTCCACATGGGCATCCACCAAATGCCAAACCTTCAAGGACCGGAGGTTGCCACCAGAGCACTTCACATGTGGATAAATACAGAAGAGCTAGGGCAGTTTTTCTACAAATAATCTTAAGAGACCATTTCTTGTGTCTTCCTACCAGTCATCTTCCACTGCATTCACAGAATTCACAAGAATCACAGAATGACCAGGTTGGAAGAGACCTCCAAGATCAGGAGTCCAGCCCAGCCCCAACACCTCAACCCTGGCCCCCAGTGCCACATCCAGGCTTTGTTAAACACACCCAGGGATGGGGACTCCACCACCTCCCTGGGCAGCCATTCCAGCCATTGCATGGGTTCAATTCACAGGGATTCAGAATATCTGTGCATGTTGGGACACACTTTAAAAAAGCTGCACATTTAAGTAGCTGTGCTTGAAGCTTTGAGTCCAGCCAACAAATCAAGGAAGGAGCTGATTGAGAGCTTAGCTGAACACAGGAAGTAAAAGTGAGCTCATTGAACAAATACTACCACTTCTGTGAAATTCTGATTAGGTGTTTAATGTCTGACAATATGGTTTGTTCTTTAAAAAAAAAATAATTGTGGTCCATTCTGATGTGTCCCCACATTTTGGTATATTCAGCTGACCTATCATCACTTCAGAAAAGCTTTCTCACAACAAGTGACTACTGATTTTTTTCTCAAGGAAGGAAAATTCTACTTTGCCTTTACTGAAAAACACTTGCATGAGTGTGTAATTACACCTGGAGTATTTTCTGAGGAAAAACTTTCTGGCTTGGAACTAAGTTAGATTTTGTTGAACTAACACTCCACAGTTTAATGCATGTCTTTTTGCTACTTGGCTAGTACTTAGTAAGAGAAACTGTTTTGGTTTCTGAAAAACTATAAGGGATTCCAGGTAAAGAGAAATTATAATGTGATGAGAGACACTGAGAAAGAACATTTATGTTTATAAAGCTGAGCTATAGAAATGGAGTGACTACTTACGTAATAGATCAGCCTCAGCTGGGGAATGGTAATTTGTGCCTCTTTATCTTGAAGATCTATCACTTTTAATGAAGGATAATAGCACTCACAGCAGCCACATACATGCCTGGAAAAAGCCCATCTGTGTAGGTGCAAAAATTTGCCTTGCCTCGGGCACAAACGCTTCAAAAATTGAATGCTGTGGTTATAGGTTGGTTTTGGCAGAATCCAGAAAAAAAAAACCCACACCACACAATGCCAGTATCTCATCAATTGTAACTCTGTGACTCTTTAACCCTTTGATTTGTTTTTTCCTAAATCTTTATTGTGCACACCACAGTAATTTTGGAGCTACATGTTGGAATTACCACAAATTTGAACAACTAAAACCATCTCCTGGTACGAGTTTGGTTTTGTGCTGCTAAAAATTGAGACTGTGCTCGTGCCAGAAATTTTTATCATTTACACTATTGGAGGTAGCACCTGGAGGCTGGGCAGAGGCTGTGCCAAATGTGTGTGCAGGCTGTGAGAGTGGCTGCAGAGCTGTGCTGTCCTTGCTGGCAGAGCTGGCACTGAGCCTCATGGTGGCTGCAGCTGGCAGCCCTGAGAAAAGGACAGACAGACACATGTCAGCAGCAACCAACCTGGGGAGCCTTGGGTGACAGTCACCCTCACACTGTGGCTCTGATGCCTCAGGTTTTATCTTTTTCACATTCTGTGCTGCTTTAGTGTGTAGTTCTGAGCTTCACATTAGGGGACGGTGAGCTCTGTGCACAGAGCAGGGAGACAAAACAATTCCTGCTCCAGCTGGGCACCAAGGACAAATGATCCAAATCTCAGCCCAAGAGCACAAACACCGTGGGCTGGAGAGAGAAAAACAAGCAGGATGGGACTGCATGGGCTAAAGCTGGAATGGGACAATGAACTGCAAGGTGCAAATGGAGCAGAGCTGATCACAGTGACAGACCCCGTGCCCGGCCGTGCATTTTGGGACCATTTTGGGTTGTGCTGCCCAAGGTGGATCTGTTGAGGCATCCTAAAAAATCCCCTCTTTATTCCTTAGCTCTGTCTCTGCTCCAGGTCAGCCCTCAGCAGGCATCAGTTCCACCTTAGCACAGTGAGATTGCTGCAGCTCTGGGCACAGGGAGGCTGTGCAGCCCCTCCAGCAGCAGCAGGGAGCACAGCAGTGATGCACTCACCTTCCTGAGGAGGGGCTAGGAGATTAACAGAGACACAAAATTTATGGGGAGCACGAGGTTATGGCTTCCCTGCAGATGTCCAGCAGACTGACTGCTGAAACCTCCACCAGGGAGATTTTACAAAGGGGTACAGCTAGGTTACTTTCTTCATCGCAGTTTTTTGTGGAAAGGAGACAGGGAGAGCTGACTGCTCTGTGCATGTAACCTCTCTAGCCCTGGTCTTGCAAAGAGACTTTATCTTTCTTTACTGCCTTCAATGGCATCCAAGTCATTGCAGATCTCCTTGTAGGACTGGGGTCCTCACTGATCCTGACGGGGAGCTACCCAAAATATCTGCTGTTACTGCCTGTGGGTTTTTAGCAAGATGGTGTTCTAGCACAGCATCTCTAGGGATCACACTCTGAGTTGCTGCCAGTTTTGCTGCTGATTTTAACTGAAATATCTCTCACCTCAGCTTTCTACATGGACTCTCTGTTACTGGTTCATTCCTAATGCAGAGCAGAGTCTCTCCTGTGGTGCACAGGGTGCTGTGGGTGTCCATCCTGCAGCAGACCTGTCTCACACACTGCAGGGACCCAGCAGCCCCATGTGCAGAACAGAGCATGTGGCTCTGCAAATCAGGGACAGGCTGCACCTGAGCCCAAGGTGACAGCAGAAAGTGTGGCCATGGACAGCAGAAAGTGTGGCCATGGACAGAATTCTTCCTTGTGAGATTCTGCCCTGCCCAGCTTCAGGACAGAATCCTTCATCACATACCACCCAAGTCCTGCTGCTGTGGGCCAAAAGAGCTTTAGGTGCTTAAGGTTTGTGCCAGTTGTCTTTCACAGAGATTTCCTCTGTAGCTACATTGATGCACTAATATCCACTAAAACCTTTTCTTCTTTCACAAAAGCTTTTTATTTTTTCACCTCTATCTTCTATAGCTACCTGAAAAGCAAGTGGTTTTTGAGTCTCCTAAACAAAAAAGATTCCTAAAATGGCAGATCAAGACTGGGTGTTTCAGCAGCAGGAATTGAGGTCCTTGTGAGCACATCTGTGGCAAGAGGACAGTGTCCCCAGCTGGGATATCTCACACCTGGTACCCTGCAGTGAGGGTTTCTTGTGACCAAATCTTCATCCATGCACAGAGGAGAGACTTGATGGGAGATGAAGCCTAAAATCTCCCTTGATGGGAATCTGCCTACATTAGAGACGTGGTCAAGCAGTTTCCAGATTTCCAGAATAACTTTCTTATTTTCAGTTGAACATACCTTGCTTTTCAACCTTTTGGTTTGGTCCCAGTTACTTTAATTTTCTGTGGAAGGACCAAATAGAGATACATTTATTCTTAATGTACCTTTTTCAAAGGACAAAAACTTCAGTCATTTTAGGAGGATTTCTTCTTATTGCTTCCATTAGAAGCATTTCTGAAAATATCTGCATTTTTCCATTTAGTAAGAAGAGCTCATCTGAAAATCAGTCCAAAATATTGCCTCTGACAGTGAGAGGTAAAGGACTGCTGTATTCTTGCTTTCCTTTCTTTTAATTTTTTTAAATCTCTATTTAGGACAGCTAATAATTTTTGCAGAGCAATGTGTGAAGAAAACACATTTGTTAGTGTGTGGTTTTAGAGGGAAGAATTTCTTTTGTGTGTGCTGCTTCCCCAAGCCAGAGCAGTAGAAAGCTTTTCTACTCAAGAGCCTCTGTAAGTACATTGAATTTAAGGTGTTGGTTTTGTAAGATGGTTAATTATTTTTATTTAAAAATACATAAACAGTTTAGCTGAGTTATTTAAAATCCATTTGGTTTCATTATAATAGATATTTAGTTGCTTGCCATTTACAGTGTATTTCTCAAAATAATTTTCTCCTTTCTGTCATTGCTAGCTGCCTTTGTTTCTGTCCAAATATGAAACATTTTGAAATTACATTAAAATGCTTAAAAATTAGACCAAATGAGTATAGTTTGGAAAACATGTTAGACTTAGTCTAATGAGTCAGGCCTACTTTCTAGATGCATTTGATATATTTTAATATTGTATCTGAGTGTTAATAAGTCAATGAAGTAAATAAAAGGAGAATGAAAACAAAAAAAATGCTCTGGTGAAGTAGGAGAAATAAGAACAATGTAGGAGCTGATAGGAACAATTGTAGGAAAATAGGAACAATTAGGAGCTGATTCTGCATTATTTTTCCCTCTAAATTTCCTTTTATTTTGCAAAGATTTTTCTAGACAAAGCTTTACCTAGGTAAAGCTTTGTCTAGAAGCTTCCCCTTTCAAGTTAAAGAAACATAAATTTATTCAAGAAGCCTTCAACTCAGAGTGGAGATTTCCATTCCTTAACTCACACCAAGGAGCTGTGCTCATGCATTCAGTACTGTTTACAAAAATGGACTAATAAGAGAAAATAGCTTTATCATTGTGGTTTTCCTTGTGGTCAGCATCAGCACAGGAGAAGGAAGGGTTTGGAGGAAGGGCAGTCACATTTCACAAAGGCTGCAGAGCAAATCTTGCTGTTAGGTGGTGTCAGGCCAGAGCCAACTGCCAGCTTTAAATGGGGGCATGCAGAATCACTCAAATCACTCTGCTGCACCCAGACAGAGGAGCTGGTGCCATATCAATAGAATTATTCCAGGGAAGTAGGAAAAAATCTAGTGTATTCTTTCTGCTTGCATGTTTAATTTGCTCTTGCAAGATACAATTTGGGGGAATTTTTCCCAAGCGAGTCTCTAAGTCACTGCAGTAAGATTCACACCTCTGTAAGTAATCCAAGGTTTGTGTTCCAGCTGCCAGGCCCTGAGCAACCTCCTCATTATTTTCCACCCTGGATTTATGCACCAGTTTGCCATTACTTGAGCTAAGTACCCAATGCATATTCCTGTGGTAAATCACAATATATATATATATATATGGATAGCAACGACCTAGAATCACACAAATCTTTCTCTGGTCCCTCCTCACAGAATCCATGGGTTACAGAATGAGGAACTAAATATAAGAGTTGGGAATGAGAAAATTCTGTGGCCCTTGACACATGAACTGTACAGGGTCCCATGTATTTCTAGCAAAGAAACTCTGTCTGAAACACAGTCCTGCACAGAGCTGGACTCATCCCTGCCAGCCAAAAAATCTGGTGATTCCAGTGATGTTTGCATGACAGGATCTGGGGCAAACTGAGGTCCTTTGCAGGCTCCTGTTTGGATGGGTTTGTGCATGAGTGATGGGCTTGTACCATCAGTGCAGGAGTATTGATACATGGGCAATGACTGCTGTTGCAAAATATTGAATTGCATTAAGTTGCATTATGCTAGATCTTTTGCATGAATAATTTGCAATATTCTTTTGCCCAAAGGGCCCTGTCTTGAGGTCTTTTACCTAGCTTAGGTTCTCAGTGACACTGAAATAAGAGTTGAGTCAACTGTGTTTGGAAACCGTACAAAGAAAACATATGTATCCACTTTGCTCAACATGGGTGTCTGAAGAAATGTTAAAAGGTGTCCAAGATGCAAATGTCTGTTTATGAAACATTGGAGAGAATTTCACAATGCCTTATAAGAGCAACCTAATTTTCCATTTGAACCCTTGTACATCAGATATGAGCCCCACAGTTATCAGCTCAGCACCTGTCACTGCCTGGGGTTCCCTGAGGTGACTGCAGAGTTTCTCAGCCTGCAGCCCCATCCCTGCCCTGAGCTCACCCAGGTGTGCTGCTCCTGACAGAGGTGTCCAACTGGCTCTGCTGCCCCAGCTGTGCTGGTGAGGTGTGGAGAGCACAGGGCAGCTGACACCCTGGGCTGGTTTGATGGGAGTGGGTTCCCTGATCAGTGTGTGCAGTCACACAGGGATTAGACTTGCACAAGGTGAGAGGTGACATGATCACACCCACCCCTGCAGCAGCAGCCCTCACTCAGTGCACCTGGAAGCTCCATGATGTTGTTTTGGGGTTTTTTTTTTTCCACTGAATCACAGAACTTTCTGATCCCACAAGGATCATCGAGTCCAGCTCTTGAGTGAATGAACCACAGAGGGATGGAACCCACAAACCCTGGCATAATTAACACCATGCTCTAACCAACAGAACTAATCTCAGGGTCAGTGTTGGCTCAGGTAACCCTTCAGCACAAAGTGTGAAACTGGGTCCTGGCACTGAGAGTGTGTGCAGGCTTCCCAAGGTACCACGAGGTGGATTTCACACTAAAGATAAGATCCTCACCGTTGTGACTTCCTACAAAGTGTCCAAGGATGGTTTTCTCACTCCACCCCTTTCCCCTGCTCCTACAGCCCAGGATAACAACCAAAGGCTGGGAAGCAGCTGTCTGCAAGCTTCATAGAAATTCTCCTCATTCTTTGGCATATTGTAGGAGAGCTTCTTCTCAGTTTCTGTCAGTTCTTTTTCAGAATGTGAGTCACATTGCCAAACCATGATCCAGCACTCCAGCCTGCATTGCAGCGTTTCCGGGGTCACGTGGAGCTGCAAACTTTCACTTCATGCCAATGTTCTGCAGGCTAATGGGTGAGCTTTCTAAACTCGGTGCTCTGGAAGCATGGAGGTGTTTTGAAATAAACCCTAAGTGGATAAAAATAATCATCTAGTATTTTACTCCCAGTTAACCTTTTGATGAGAGAAAGTAATAGTCCGGCATGTAACTGAAAGTGCAGTTGGTCTCAGTGGTGCTATTCATGGAATAGCCCTTCTTCTGTCAGTGAATCAGAATCTGCAGCTGATTAAATAATCTCTAAATTCAGCATCAATGAACAGGGAATAGGCACAGAGGAGCCACAATTGCCACACAGTCATAGACCAGGGTAAGTGACATTTTTTGGTAGTGCACTTCATAATTATCGAACCTGAGCTAAAGTCCTAAAATTGTGGATGCAGCTGAAACAGAAGTTGATATATTCTGTAGGTCACCTCACCTTTTTTAGCATTTTTAGCTTTAATCTGAGAAATAGTCTCTTTCCCTGTACCTTCCCCTGTTTCTGGCTCAGTCACTCTGTAATGATTCAGTGCAAATTTGAACAGTGGCTCCCAAAAAAGCTGAGAAAGCCCTTCCTCCAGCATCAGTGGGGTAATTCCCTCAATTACAGAAGGGAATTCAACTTGTTTCCCTTCCACCCTGTCCTTCTGGGTGAAGTTTTGCTGTTATTGAAGGGGAGCTGAAGGCAATAAGAGGATGACCATGCTCTGTAGGAGACCCCTCTGCGGGGAGCACTGAGGTTCCTGATTTGCTTGCACAGTGTAAGGGAGATGGAGGCAGCTCATGTGAGTGTGCTGCACAGATCTAGGGCTTACCTGTGCCCAGATCAGGCACGCCAGCAGGAGCAATTCAGACCAAAAGCAGCTGGGACTTGGACAAAGAGGGTTTTTTTGGTCCCCAGGCAGTGTGTTCTGTCAAACATGTTGCTAGAGTAAGTTTTGTTGAATCAAAGAGAGAATTTACTGATCATAGTAAGGTTAACACAATAAAAACATTAAATTCAGTCCTGATGTGACTCCTAATTGAATAGATTCACCAAGAACTTACTGTGCTATTATATATCCCAGCTAGTGGCAAAAACTGTGTGGACATCTGAGAAACTGGTACAAACAATGAAATTTGAGTTCTAGATCTCATGGTAGGCAGAGGGCTAAGCTCTCTTTTTACCTGATTGATATTTGCTAATGACAGTTATGACACTTGGTGGTGTTTCAGTATCATTTGAAAATTCATTTGTGTTTTAAAGCTTTTAAAAAACAGGAGATGTCCAAGATTCTCTGCTCAGGACATTGTGCTGTGCTGCTGACTTGAGCAGGAGCAGATTGCACAGATTTGAAGGAGCAGCTCCTGAACTGTTGAGTGCAGTGGATGTTGGATCCTGGTGCTCCAAAATTACCTTTGGTGACATCCATAAACTGGGAGCTGGGGTGGGAACCCCTGAGAATGGGTTTTCCTGGGAGCAGTTTGGTTCTTTTGCGTTCCAGGGTATTCTGAAAATGTCAGAAGCTGAGCTGATCAACCCTTGGGACAACCCAAGGGTTTGGGGTTTTTTGATAAACTGGTAGTAGGAGGTGAAGGATGGAAAAATAATTACAAGGACCATGGTGAGAAATCAGTTCTGTAAAGGTGGCTGAGTCCTATTTTTCTCCATCAGTTTGCTGCCCTTGCTATTTGTGTAATTTATTGCAAAATCTTTCTGACAAGTCTTTTGTTTGGTGGGGAGGGCAGAATTATGAAAGGGCTTTGTTGAGCTCCTAATTCCCCTAGCTGTCCTGGTGTTGACACCTAATGTGCCAGAGCAGCATGACAGTTAAGATCAACATTCACCAGCAGATAATATCAGTAAAGATTGTATTTCCTATGCTAATCAAATGTGGTATCACTGATATCTGATGACAATTTCTGTCTTTTTAACAATTTTCCCTCTGTGGAAAGCCTTGAATACTCAGCTATAGCTGCATTCCTGGAACCATTTATTCATTCACTGCACAGAGATGCAATAAGATGTTGGCTCCAGTTAAGCCAAGACTGAATTGTGCCTCAAGGACTCAGCCAGCTGCTGAATCTTTATCAGACTGACACAGACAGCCCCATCCCTGATAGGGACAGTGAATGCCCCTCACAGGAACAGGATCTTCACCCAGCCCTTTAAGCATCACTGTGCAAACTGGAGCACACAGGCAGAGATGCCTGCAGCCCATCTCCTCTGCCCCACCAGCTGGGCAGGGACTCTGTGCTGCAGGTTCCAGGGAGCAGGGGGATCCATGTGGACAGCTGCAGAACATGAGCAAGGGGAAGGAAAAGGGCTTTCTCTGGGCTAGCATGCCCTGATTTATAATAGAACTATATTTATGTTAGTCGTAACCACATTATTCAATATAATTGGGGTCAAGAATTGAATGAGGCTAAAAGAATGCAAAAAATAGTTTCAAAATTCCTATTATAAATAAAGACCTGGTTTAGAGGTTTTGTGAGAACTCCAGAAGCTGAAAGGGTAGTAAACCCCCAGTGTTTTCCAAAAGACAATGCCAGAAAAACCACATGAAAATTCCTCTCAGTGGAGACTGACTGCTGTAATTTTTTTTTCTTTTTTTGGTGCTTGTTGGTCTCTCATGCTGCCCTCACTGCCAATATATTTTCACACTATTTCTGTGCAAGCTGACTGGTTCATCACTGGTAATTCTAATATAATTCAAGAGCAGGAACTTGCAGAGTGTGGCTGCCAGGAGGGCATTTCCATCCCCTCAGCCTGAACCAAGGTATCAGCAGCTGGCAGGCAAACACAGCCACGGCAGCTCCCTCCAGACCCATGTTAGGTTAGATCTCCAGCTGGGAAATGTATGTATTTAATGTATGTATTTTCCCCTGGCTGCATTTTGGATGGCTGGCACTGGGCTGAGGCAGGTTTACAATTTTGTGCTACCCTAGAGCAACATTTGTTTGAAGAGTTCCCAGTATTTGCCTAATTTTTTCTTGCTTCTTTGCTTATGCTCTGCCTGACAGGATGATACTAAGCCCATAGTGGAAGCTGTGCCTTGGCACACTTTTCAAAACATGAATTTTACCATGGTCTGTCAACTTCCATCAGTGAGAACTCTTTTAAAATTTGAATTTTACCATGTTTAGCTCTGCTTAAAGGGATGCTATTTCCATCAATGAAAACTCTTCTAAAACATGAATTTTACCAGGTTTATCTCTACCTAAAGGATTGCTACTTCCCTCAATGAGAAGTCTCCTGACTATTGCTTCTCTTCATAGTTTTCATGCAAATGTGAAGTTTTCCCCCTTTCCCAAAGCTTCTCTTTCTACCTACTCCTGCCTTCTTCCATGATACTCTGGAGAAACTCTGACAAATAGTTCTCTGCAATCACCTTTTAAGGCTGCGTTGCCATAACTAAAGAAATTCTCTTCATTTTGACCAAAAACCCCACCAGAATGTGACTTGTAAGCTATAGTAATGCAGCTAACATTTTACAGTTAACCTTTGCTCTTCAGTTAGAGCTGTTATCTCAGGCCCAAGCCAAGGGTCATAGATAAAACCTCCCTGGCTTTTTCCACCTCTTCAGCTGAGTTGCATCAGTGAACCATTAACTTAGTAGATTATTTACTGTTACCTTTATGGAAGAAATGCACACTGTACTTTTTCTGCATTGCATGGGTTTGATTTATGTGTGGTCCCAGTTCTATAGGTTCCTCACTGAGGCAGGGCCTTCATACCGTAGAAAAGTAAACAGGCAACCAAAATTTGCCTGAACAGTGGCCAGAACAGAGAAATTCTCATACTTTCATCCTCATATCTTTTCTACTTAACATGCACTGCTAATGGGCCTGATTTGCACTGGCAAAAAAACCTAATTACAGCAACTTTAGACTGAGATAAGTGTTAGCCTCAAGTCAAACTGCAAAGGATCTGAGCTGTGCCTGGGCCCTACAGGGAGCTGCAGCCTATTAATTGTAGCTCCCTGCTCTGAGCCAGGTTACAAGCTGGCCCCAGCAGTGATCAGAGCAATATTAGAGCAGAGATTACCCTGCCCTCGAGCTGCTCGGGCCATGGCCAGTGGCCATTGTGGCTGTCAAACCATGGGCCACCCCTCTGTGCCCTTGCTGTGGCCTTGCAGGGGCTGCAGGAACCTTCACCAACTCTGGCAGGGTAAAATACCCAGGCTGAAAATGAGTGAGCTCTTCCAAGGGGGCAGTGAGAGTGAAAACAATGAAAGTCTCCAAAAATCTCCATGAAAGGGGAGAGGCCATGGGCTGACTAAACCATCCTCCCATTGGGCACTCAGCAGGAAGAGATAACACAGCAGGAGACATCTGCCAGCAGGAACCCCCTTTTCTGCTCCTTCCCTGGCAAATAGAGCCTTCCTGGCATGAGGATTTCCCACTTCCTCCCAGTCCCACCAGCCTATCTCTGAGTGTCAGATTTTACAGCAATTTTTGGGGGATGGACTTCCCCATTTCTTCTCCTGCTCGCTCCTCTTTGCTGTTGCCAAATGTCATCTCCCCTCCCAACATGCTGGAGCTCCCCAAAGCAAAGGGAGTGGAGTGTGAGGAAACAAAGGGATTTGTCTGATTCAAAGTTTCAGTTGGTCTTTCAATCAATTGAGAAATAAATGTGATGTCCCCCTCCACTCCCTATTGACTGGGCCTGTGCATGTAGGTCAGGCATCTGGAACTGGATTTTCCAATGGTTGGGAAAGAGCTTAATCCTTCAGAGGAGATTTGGAGGGAGGTGTGGAATAAAAGGGATAGGTTCCCAAAGCCCTGACAGTGGTGATTCACTCAGCTCTGCCAGCTGCCTTTTACAGCTGTCCTTTAGAGGAGGCCAGAGCTCCTAGACAAGTGTGGTACAAGTCAAATTTGGCTGCTTTTTATGAGTTTACATTGATTTCAGCTCTTGACAAAGCAGGGCTCGCTACTGCCTGCTTTCTGTACTGTGGGGAGGGGTAATTTTCATTTCTTTTGACAAGCAGGTTTAGCTCTGCGCAGCATTGCTGCTTTGCTGATGGGGATAGCTGGGTCTGGCAGGGGTGTGAGGGGAGCAGAGCAGGAGCTGGACCCACCTGGTGATGCTGCAGGGGCTCTGCATGCTCTGAGCAGCCCCCAGAGGGCTTTGGGCTGCTTTTAGAAGCAAATTCCCCTTGGCAGCAGGCAAGACTGGGGACAGCACTGCTGGCTGCTATCTTGATAAATCTAATGCACCAAAAATGGCTCAATTTCAATCTAGTGTCAAAAATGGCTCAGTTTCTGGGGGCAAAGGGGAAAAAGAGGGCAAACAGAGAGAAAGTTGGGATCTCACCATTTCCTCACACACAGAGCTGCCTCAAGCACATGGCTGCTGTGCATTGTGCAGCACTGTTCAGCTTGAGCCTGGGCTATCCAGCTGTGCCAGAGAATTTGACTCTATGTTTCTCAGAAGGTTAATATATAATATAATATAATATAATATAATATAATATAATATAATATAATATAATATAATATAATATAATATAATATAATATAATATAATATAATATAATATAATATAATATAATATAATATAATATAATATAATATAATATAATATAATATAATATAATATAACATTATATTATATTAATTATATTATATATACTAAAACTATACTAAATAAAAAATACATCAAAAGGTTAGAAAAAGAATGATAACAAAAGCTCATGACGGACTCCTCAGAGTCTGACACAGCTGATGGTGATTGGTCATTAATTAAAAATAATTCACATGTTTAGATAAACAATCTCCAGACTACATTCTAGAGAAGCAAAACATGGAGAAGCTGAGGCTTCTCGTCTTCCCAGGAGAAGAAATCCTGGCAAAGGGATTTTTCAAAAAAATATCACAGTGACACAGCCCAGATACCCCTCACACAAAACAGCCCAAATCAGTGAACCTGCTGAATTTACTTGGTGGCCACAGTAAATTATGTTGGGTGAATTTTAAGTAACTTTAAATGCACTCACTGAATCAGCTTTGAACTCATTTTAATGAGACCAGTGTGTCTTTGTGAGTGGTTTTGAGGTTGATGCTTTTTGTTTCCAGCTATAAGATGGTTCTGTGCTCCAGCCCTTGCTCTGGCCATGCTTATTTTTTTTCCCCTTTTTAAAGACTCTTCAGGTGTGTCTTTTAAAGACTCTTCTGATGCTGACTGTGTGCCTTACAGTAGGGTTGCAGAGGAAACTGCTCAGTCCTGTCCTTGGTGTTCATGGTGCTGCTCATAATCAGTGTCAAGATAAAAATCTGCTAGTGTTTTTCCAAAGGAATGAAGCTATAATTTTCCTCTGCATGACTTTAGCTCTGAAGAGGAGTTTGTTTTGCCCCTTGTTAGAATAGATGATTTCAGAGTTGAGCAAGATAATGAAAAAGTTGAGGTTAAGTAAGGTCAGGAAGAGAAAGCCCATGTGGCCTTAAGTGTCCTTAACAGGTGGATTTTAAGTACCTTTTTCCTTCTCAGGAAGGCACAAATAATTCAATTTGGATTTTCCCATGACTTGAAACCTCTATTATCACTGTTTTATATTTTCTTCTGTTCTGTTCCTCAATGCTTGTGTTATTTTTAGCTGCCTGTTGCTCTCTCCTATAAATGCAAAATGTCATGAAAAAGCCTTCAGCTGCAGAGCAGGACTGGGAGATGCGGTAAAGTTCCACCTGTGCTGCTGGCTCTGTTCATGGTGGTACTGTCTGGTAGTAAATCCTACTCAGGATATGTCTTGGGAAACAGGCAAACTTCTCTTTGGGCCATTCTTGCTCTGCAGGATTTGTGGCATGGCCTAGATTTTTTTTTCCCCAGGACTTTTCTTCCAGAATTTTATAAAGGGAAAACATTGTTTTTCAGGAAATTAGATATTTCATGTTGACCCTTCCCTCCCACAGAGGCTTTGGCTGGTGATATTAATTGCTCAAATTCTGCAATTTGAGAAGGAAACTTCAGCTGTGTGGAAGGAAAAAGCAAACCCGTGCTCTTTCAAGCTCCTTCTTACATTGGCATTCAAAAGGGTGAGAACATAAATCTGTATTGAAAATGTAGGTACTAAATTCTGAACACAGTATTTTTCTTCTCTGTGTTTAGATCTACCCGCATTCATTGTGCAGCAGTTCCAATGAGGTCAGCAGATTTTACCCTACAGGAAAAAAATGCACAAAGATGCAGGGTTTGCACAGAATTCAAGGAACTACTGAATTCTGCAGTTTTTGCTTTAGGGACCACCGTGATCTCCTTGTCAAAGCTGGGAGCAGTGCACATCATCCCTCTAATTCCCATTCCCCTAAAACAAATGTTGTTCTCCCTCTTGGAGGCAGGGGGTACCAGTGCATTCCCCCTCTAGTGCAGTTTCTGTGGGACTTCCTCTGTGAAAACTTCATCATTTCTGAGTTCACTTTCTCTCAGTCACTCATCTGTCTTTAAAACCAGTTTCATTTGTGTATTGCTTAATCAGTGCTGCTCTTATCTTTTATTTTTGGATTTAGAATTTTAGACCTGTGAGGTGGCTCTGAGTAAGCCATTGCTGAGATCCAGGGAGCTCCTGGGTCCTTGGGAGTGGGGAAAAACTGGGATGACTCCTCTTCTGTTGGCTCTCCTTGCAATGAGCAAGCTCACCTGTGCCCAAAATTCAGGTTTAGGCCAGGGGCTAAAGGCTGAGCACCCACACTGGAGCCATGCCAAATCTCCAGATAATGTTGGCATGGATTTATCACATGCTTTGCTATTAGCTTTCATTTTAACTAGGCTTGAAAGGGGAGATGTGGCAGAGACAGTAATTAAACACCAGCAGGAGGATGGGAAGCTCAGGGGGGCTGTGAACAGAGCCCCCACTACTCTGTGCAGGCTGGGATGGGATGGGGTGGGGTGGGATGGGATGGGATGGGATGGGATGGGTGGGATGGGTGGGATGGGATGGGATGGGATGGGATGGGATGGGATGGGATGGGATGGGATGGGATGGGATGGGATGGGATGGGATGGGATGGGTGCAGCAGTCCTTGGCAGGTGTGTGATGTCTGCCAAGGGCACTGGAGGGCATGAATGAAGTGCAGGCACTCGTATGCATGCCTGCTGCTGCTCTCAGTGCCATTTACATTTCCAAATGGCTAATGATGTTTTCTGGTTTATTTTGGTGTGAATAAGGAAGTGCAGTGCACAGCCACCCTTACAGTCAGCCATTTTCAGTTCTCCTTTTTTGTCTTGTCCTCTCTTGGACACAAGAACTCCTGTGAGTGTATGTGGCTCAGAGGCAATCCATGATCACTCCAGAAGTGATAGGAGTCATTTAGCTGACCAGAATCTACTGGAAGACTTTGTTCTGATTTCAGAAACAGAAGTAAGCAAATAATGGAAATCAGAGCAAGATCCACTTTTTCTCATAACACTTTCAAGGAACTCTTTGTAGTTCCCTAATTTTTGCATTTTACTGCAAATTTGTTGCTTCAGCTCTGATTTTACATTTGAAATCAGCATCTTAGACATTGGTAGGATTACATCAATTATGGAAGGGAAAATCATGACTAGATGCAGTGATGAAGGTAGAGTAGGAAATAGTGCTGAAAGATAAGCTGGCACCACAGCTTGTGCAGCAAGAAAGCTGCTCAGTTACAGAATAGCTGGAAATAATGGTTAGGAAGGATGTTTTCAGTGACAGAAGCCTCCTCACTCATGTGATTTTAGAGCTAAAGTAGCCCCCATATGTGGAATGTTTTTCCCCAGGACAGGTTTGTCCTGTTCTAGTGAGATCCAGGCAGCAGGTGTTTATCCCAGACTTCTGACATTGAAGAGCAACCTGCCTTTGGGACACAGTCAAAGGCCCAGGTGGGAGAAGAGGGAAGGTGGTGATGGAAGATGACTGATGTGTGACTTGAGTTCCAATGAATTCAGCTGAATTAGCACCATGGTCCTTTGAGGGAAACTACATAACGCCTTTGCAGTGCATTCATTTCCCAGCACCATTCAGTTGCACAAGAGAAGGTTGTTCCCCTGCTTACCTCCTCATAACATTACAATATTGCTAACACCATGGATCCTCTGGTTCGTTACTAGAGGACCAGATTTTTAAAGCCAAAAATTTGGGATCAAAACCATGTAAATAAACCCTTTGGCCTTTCTTTAGGAGTCCTCATGAATAATCAATTATTTACGTCAGCAGTATAAAGATTCCTTATTATCACTGCAAAGTGGTTTTATAATATCTTTATCAGCTCTCAGAATTATATTAATCACTCTTCCCATGCACAGTGAGGGTACCTTCCTGAGGAGGGTGTGTCAGTGTTGTGGCTATTGAACACCCATTGACATTTTCTGGTTGAAGTATGGCCAGGGTAGTGCTGGGATGGTTCTGGGCTGACTCCACTGAGCCAGATTGAGTCCTGGCCATTTTCCTCTGTGTAGGTGCTGTGTAATCTGTTCCTCCCCACCTGTCCTCTGCCCTGCAGTGTGTGGCTGGTGGCTCAGCTGCTCTGGAGCCCGTTTGTCTCTGTTCTGCAGCTCCCTGAGTGCCTGGCTGTGGGCTGAGCAAACACAGCAGAACTGAGAAGAGACAAACCAGCGTTGTGGGGTGAGTTTCTAACATTAGGAAGAGAGAAACCAGCTTTATTTGGTGAGTTTCTAATGTTAATGTAATTTAGATCAAATATTGTTAAGAGAACCCAAGCTATTGGCAGGACAAATCTTGTAGAAGATAATTTTGTCACCAAAATAATTTGCCAGGTTCTGGTCATTTTGGTAACAAAACTGGACCTGCCAGCTTCTGACTAAACTGGCAATAATGAGCAACTAACCCAAGGCCTGAGGGTGGCTATAAGTTGTCTTCCCCAAGGATGTAAAGAACAGTTTTTCTTAAAAGTGTTTTATTTTGTTTTTGACATCTTACATGCATATTCATCATTCCAGAGTCAGAATTTTCTCTTAAGAGCTCTGAAAGAATGCTGCACCTGAAAAAGGCACTTGTTAACTTTTACAGGCTCTTAATAATATTCTACTCAAAGGAGTAGCCACTATAAAGAGGACCTGCACAAGTTATAGAGCAGTGTTTAGAGCTACCCTGATGGTTGCATTGATTATGCAACCCATTCAAATCTGCAGAAGATCTGGGCTCATTAGCAATTTCTGACTAAAGTCAACCACAGCAGACCAAATTTCAGATGCCAAAAGTCAAACCACAGCCAGACTTGTGAACAGTAAGTACAGTACGTAGAGAAGGATTTTGAAATGTTGTTTTAGTCAACTTTTCACAGTAGTGGAAGTGAAGTTACCATTTAAAGAATTCGAGGTACAGAATGTCAGTTGCTGAAATGTTAAAAGTAAACCACAGCACCCTCATTTTCACAGACTGGGAAATCAAAGTGCAGGACAGTGAGGTGATTTGGCTGGGGAGGTCAGGCTATACCCCAGCTATCCAAATCCCAGCGTTGGTGTTAATCAATAAGGCCTGCTGCTTTCTGTGCAGCATTCTATCTTGTACAATAATTGCAATCTGAAGTGATTTTTCTGTGTTTTCTCAGCTGGGAGGGCTCTAAGAACCAGCTTTTTTCTCACTAGGTGACAGTTTTCCTTACTTCTCACTAGGAGAGATGATTTACCAGAAGTGCCCTACAGAGAGAACAGTACTTGCTGCTGGGAAGTTTCATGTTCAAGTGTCCAAGCCCAAAACCACAATGTGCTATTTGCTTTAGACAGTCATGAGATAACATGTTTTTTTCTGTTGCAAGCTGTTAAAAATAAAGGATGCAGAAAATAATTGTTAGAACTGAACGAGTGCCCTAACTTTCCACTCAATTAAAACAGCAGAATGGGAGTCATTGGGGATGAACAGATGTAAAATTCAGGGATTGATTTATTTTTGCCCAGATTTAAAGAAATCATGGCATAATTTCCCTACTAAATTACTAAAATTCATTTTTAAATCAGCCCTGTTCTGAGCACCATGTTGGGCACTGACAATGACTGGGAAGCAGCAGTACAAATACTAAAATAAAAAACTCTGTCTACTTGGTTCATGTCTCCTGTTTACCACCTAACTTTTGGTTGAAATCTGGTCTTACAGCAGGCCTCATATCACAGGGCTTGGTCTGCAAGTTCCTCAAGGCATTGAGTTCATTGTAGTTCAAGTAAAGCAGGGTGGTCAAAGGCAGCTGAGTGTGATCCACATCTTCATCTCCATTATGGCCCTTTGTGTGTGGCAGCTGCCATCCTGGACAGTGATATTCTAAAAGAACAGATTTCTTTAGCTAAAATTTGGTGGTGAAGCAGCTGATGAGACAGACTGATGCCATTTGTGTGCTAGAAATAGGGAAGGAGAGAGGAGCATAAAGGACACATTTCTCTCAGGACCAAACCAGCTCCTCTTTGGGTGTTGTAAATAAAACATGCCTAGTGCTGGTTCCCAGTAAGAACATAAAACAGTAAAAGGTTGTCTGTGATTTGAATTAGGAGTGATTATCACTAATTAGGTCCTGGTCCTAACCTAAAACATTTGTCCTCAGAACAACAGGTATAAACTGTTTGTTTTGCATGTTAGAAATTCACTTCCAGAGACAGACAGGTTAACTTCTCCTTGCAGGGTTTATATGATTTGTCTGAAAAGCTCCAAAAGCAAGTTCTTGAAGGGTTTCATGCTGTTTGAGCAGACTGAAACCACCACAGCTACCTCTGCTGCTGTGTGAAATGAGTGTGCTGTCTGTGCAGGACAGAAATGACAATTGCCTCTCACCACAACTTAGAGTGAGTGAGGGGGCAGAGGGTGCAGCCCAGCAGGTGCAGGAGAGTTCAGGCTGTGTTATCTCTGGCTGTGGACTGTCCTGTTTCCAGGAACTCCTCTGATGGAGGTGATAAGGTCCTGACAGTAACTTCCCTTTATATAAGGGAGTTATCAAGAGTGTCTCACCAAAACTGCTTTGTAATTGCATTCATTTCTAGGAAGTACAGGAGGAAATACAGACACAGCTTCATGTCTGTTACATACTCCTGTTAGGGGACTGCAGAAATTGTATCATGTTTGCTGCATAGATGATAAATTTAATGTGCTATGAAGGGCACTCAAATCAGTGTTACAAATGAATGTGAGCAAATTTGCTGAATCTGGTGACACACTGGCAGGTGTGAAGATGGTTACTTTTTCTCGGGGCTGAAATGATCTTCCAACATTTCAATTTTTTAGATGTATGGGTGAAGGTACCTTATAGAATGCATGCATTAGGAGCCCCCCATAACCCAGTCCAAATCAGCACAAATTTAAAGAAATATCCCTTTATGCATTTTTCCTTAATGTATATTTCTATCCTGAAGGTCAAGCCCCTGTTTTGTTATTAACTCTCAATCTCTGACATCTTTCCAAGCTTGAACTGAATGAGCACTGGGGTTTTTCAAGCAATCAGGTGTGGAAGCTGAGGGATGATCCAAAGGCCATTCCTTCCAGTTGGTCTTGAACATTTCCATCAGGTGAGAATGATCAAGGCCATTGTGCCTCCCTGCAATGTGCAGGCAGCACTGAGATCTCACAGCCCATAACTGCATTGAGCTTTTCTTATTCAGTGCAAGAGGAAAACAGCAGCTCCTGTCCTGTGCCAGTCCCTGGCAAACCTTCACTCCTTTTGTCATTATCTGTAGACTTCTTCTGGGAATTTTTGGTGCAGGCAGGAATAAAAGGAGAAAAAAAGAAGAAACATGATTTTTAAGTGGGTTGACACCCAAAAGAGAAGGGAAGGTCATTGTTCCAGAGCTCTCTCCTTCTGGCAGACTGTGTTTGTGGTGTCTGGGGTTCTGTGGTGAAGAAGGCAGGTAAAATGCTGGTGTCTGAGGACAGGGAGGCTTTCAGAGAAATTCTACCAGGGGATTAGCATTGTAAATTGGTGGTTAGGCTGCCTCAACCCTTTTCTTCTTTCTCAGTCTTTATCTCACTCCATTTATGGTGTTTTTCTCTTCCAGATTCGACTGCTGGTGTTCCTGCTGGAGCAATCTCCTCGGGTCACTCTGTCCATCACCTTGGCCCCTGGCTGGGTTGGGGTTTGTTGTCCCCCTCTAACACCATGGGTTGTGCTGCCTCTGCTTGAAGTTCATCTTGAGCCTGGAAATGTTGCACTTTGGGCCAGCTCCTGCCCAGGGTTCTTGCTGTCATGTGGAGCCATAGGAAGGCTCGCAGAAGCAGCCAGGGGCTGAAATCCCAGCTGTGAGATTTGCCAAAACGCCTGGCAGCCGTGAGGGCAGGCTGGCTCAGGCTCCAGAGCTGACAGATCCCAGTGTCCAGACACTGACCCCATCCCAGAGCTGCTGGAGGAGACCCCACAGCCACCACGGCTTCACAGCAGCTGGCTCTGAGGAGCACAGCCCCCAGATGCTGCTCAGGCCACTCACAAAAGGCCTGTGTGTTGCAAGAGAGCTGCAGACCACCCTGGGGAAGCCTTGATGGGCAGCTCCCCTCCTCTGGCCCCACAGCATCACCCTGAACTCAGCGCTGCTGGGCCAGAGGCTTCCATGAATTAGCCTGAAACACAAATGCTTGTTTTCCTCTTGCACTGAATAAAAAACTGACAATATTTAATTGTCAATACCCCTCCCCTGAGAGACATGCAACAGCATTGCTCCTCAGGGCATATTCCCCACTGCTGTATTTAGAACAGTTTGAAAAGACCAAATTTTTAAAAAATTAATCTTTCCAAAAGCTCCCCACCCACCAGTGCTCCTCTGCCAAAATGCAGTTTAAAAAAAATGACAAAGGACAAATTTATACACTCTGATGAATGGGAGTTCAAGATGGAACCTGAACATCATAATTTTTGCAAGTGTTCAAGGATAATGGAAAGCCATGGTGATGATGTTGATCATGCCCAGAGAGGTCATTGGCTGGAGATGCTTGTGGTGTTGCCTCTTTTTGCAGTTTATATTAAAGGTGAAAATGTCAGTTTTCTTCAGTGCTAGAGTATTTTTCTTTCAGCTTCTCAGTGGATATTTTAAATAAAGCTGCACATCAGTGAGTCTGCAATGCCAGCTGCAAATCCCTTGCACAGGGAGTTTAGCTCTGTTTCTGTTATGACACTTTCACTTTCTGCAGATGTTATTTCTTAGCTATTGGGGAATATTTACTGCAAAAGATCAAATTGTCACTTTTGCTGCTTCCATTCAGTATTTGTAAAGGATGGGGCACTGATATCAATGGCATCAGCTCTGATCCCAGGTGTCACAGACAGTGCTTGCCCTGTGTGTGCATACTTTAACTAAAGCAAATGATAATACCAAGTAATTATATCAACTTATTATATCACTTGCTTTAGACAATCAAAGGAGGCTAAAATTTCATTATTGTATGTTTCCTCAAAATTTACATGAAGAGAATTCTTTTGTGCAAGTTGTGTCAAATATCCTATAAGGGTCTTGAGACTGGGTGGAATAAGAGTGATGTTGAATTTGTAAGTACAAGGGTGGATGCTGGGTTGCCCAGTGCTTGCACTGATCAAATTTAGTGATTTGAATTTTACATCTTGGAAATAGCTATATTTTTGTGACTTGCACTGTGCTGCTGTGGCACTTATTCAACTTCTGCCCAATCAGTCATTTCTAAAGTTGTAGAGTCAGTATTTAGTCACTATGATTTGACACTGTTTTGCCTCATCTCAGGCTAAACCAAAATTGTAATGAATTCTGGCATCACTAAATCCTCTGCATCGCCAGTGATATCTTTGTAATTAAAGGCAGAATTTAATCTTCAAATTTTATAAAGCTGTAACAATTACCTTTTACCCATGCACATGAAATACTGCATCAAGCAAATCTATAATTAGTCAAAACTAAAACAAAGTGCATTTCTATTATTAACAATATTGCACAAAAGTCTCAGTGCCACAGCTAAAATTCAAAGCCAAGTAATAGTTCAGAGACAGTTGCTGCTATAAAACTTTTGACCTTAGTTACCAAATGTACATGCAAACAAATAAACTAACCAGACAGAGATGGTCCCCTAGGAGCAATCATTATTTGCAAAATTTTGGGGGCTTTAAGCCAATCTGTAAAGTTAATGAAATAAAAAGTTCACTCGTTTATGCCAGCTTATTAATCAGTGCCCTTTTTCCTACCTGAAAGGCTTAAATTTCTACTCAAGGTATCTGGGTTTGCATCCTTTACAATAGATATTGCTGACTGAAAGGCTGCAGGAGTCAGAAGTGTTTTGCTGAAGCATCAGGGACAGCTCTGCGTGTTTTTCAGGGAGTACATAAGGCCCATCCTGCCAGATGTATTCTTTAGATACAACTGTCCTCTTTTAGCTATTGCTTCATGTTGGCTTCAAACAGTGCTCTGCTATATTGTCTAATCTGGGATCCCTTGGCTAACTGGCTCATGTGAGGGTCCCAGTTGTTGGTTTCTCTGGGTCTGGATTGAAGGCACTTGAGGTAGTTCATGTTCACACTCAGGTGGTCATTATTTCTAATCAGTAAAACAGTCTCACTGCTGTGAGTTCAGCAGCTTTCAATTAGAAGGCACAAAATGGCCAACAGTCTCTTGTTCCAAGGTCTTTTAAGACTAAACTATCCAAGTAAGAGCTGACACCTGGATTATTTTCCCTTTTAACCCAATAACTGATCCCACAGAGCTGCAATGGGGACTTTTCTGCCCAATTACAAAATGCCACCCAAACCCATGGAGAAGGAGGAAGAAGAAGCATGAAGAAACCCAGGATGACACCCTGTGCCCTCCATCTTGCTGCCATCCACAACACACTAAAAATCCCAGAACCTCAATTTCTCACCCAGTGACACACCTACACTGCTCTCTATAATCTATTTCACACTTTTGTGGATTCCAGTCTATCTTGAAGTCTGGGAAACTTTCTCCAGAGTGAGGGTCAAAGTCAGCGCTGCCCTGGGGGTCAGGGCACCCCAGAGCAGACACAGAAATATTCCCTGTGTGCCCTGGGTTTCCACAGGTTCATAGGAATTTTCATAGTAATGTTAGAGATCTTTGATGGCAAGCACTGCTTGTTTAGGGGTTCCAGGTATGCCAAGCTAGTTCTCAATATTCCTGTGTTGATTTTTCTGCTTACTGTTAACCCCTGGCTTTTGCACATCTCTGCCATGTAGGCACACCGTTTGGGGTGACTGGGCTTGGAGTTGTGTGTGGCACACAGTCTGGGGTCACTGGGAGGGGGCTGTGTTGCAGGCACACAGTTTATGGTCATTGGGATGGGGCTGTGTTGCAGGCACACACAGTTTGGGGTCATTGGGAGGGGGCTGTGCTGTAGGGGCACAGTTTGGGATGGAGCTGTGCTGCAGGCACACACAGTTTGGGGTCACTGGGATGGAGCTGTGTTGCAGGCACACAGTTTGGGATGGGGCTGTGTTGCAGGCACACAGTTTGGGATGGGGCTGTGTTGCAGGCACACACAGTTTGGGGTCACTGGGATGGGGCTGTGTTGCAGGCACACACAGTTTGGGGTCACTGGGATGGGGCTGTGTTGCAGGCACACACAGTCTGGGGTCACTGGGATGGAGCTGTGCTGCAGGCACACACAGTTGATGGTCATTGGGATGGGGCTGTGCTGCAGGCACACACAGTTTGGGGTCATTGGGAGGGGGCTGTGTTGCAGGCACACACAGTTTGGGGTCACTGGGATGGGGCTGTGCTGCAGGCACACAGTTTGGGATGGGGCTGTGCTGCAGGCACACACAGTTTGGGGTCACTGGGATGGAGCTGTGTTGCAGGCACACAGTTTGGGATGGGGCTGTGTTGCAGGCACACACAGTTTGGGGTCACTGGGATGGGGCTGTGTTGCAGGCACACACAGTTTGGGGTCACTGGGATGGAGCTGTGCTGCAGGCACACACAGTTTGGGGTCACTGGGATGGAGCTGGCCCATCCCCAATGGGTTGCAGCTGTGAGCAGCACTGGCAGCAATGAGCCATGGAGTGCCCAGGTGTGCAATCACTGACCAAGCACAGAGGGAACAGAGGGCACACAGGTGCAGTGCATCAACATGAGGGGATAACAGGCTGGGATAAGAACCAGAAGGGAGATGCTTGCAGCTTTCTTCAGTGATCTGGTGTTGCTGTGTATGGACAGACTCCTGAAGCCTCCTGATGAGGTAAGGTGTTACTCTGTGTGGGGAATGCTCAAAGCCTTCTGGAATTGTGAGGGGATGCTCTGTGTGTTGTGGCTGTCTCAACTGTGACATGTGCTGAGACACCTGGAGTACTGAGGATTTCCTCAGTGAGGGTTTGTGTTGGTGGCCATCACTCAAGCCTTGTAGTCAGCTGGAGTTGTGCCCCACTGATCATCATTGATCCTTACATGTGTTTTTCATCTCCAGCATGAATTTTGCTTTGGCAATGTGCTCCCCTGACCTGGTTTGAAAGACAGGTGTCTGCCAAGGAGGGCAGGAGCTTTCTGGTGCCCCCATGGATGGTAAATGGGCTGCAGCAGGCTGAAAGGGCAGGGGCAGCAGACCCTGGAGAGGTGAACAAATGTAAAAGAGAGCAGCTCTGTAGCAGGAGCCACAGGGTGAAGGGGGTGCTGGGTTACAGTGTACAGAAAAACTCAGAGCAGTGGCAGAGAAATAATCCCATGGGGATGAGCAGGGGCAGCCTGGCTCCTGAGCCCAGCCAGGGATGGCTCCCTCGGAGGGGCTGGGTCCCCTGAGGGGTTCTGAGGGTCCCTTTCCAGGGAGGCTGGCTGCTCACAGGGACCACTCCAGTGGCTGCTCTTAGCAGCAAAGGCTCACCCAGGCAAGGAAGCAGCAATGGGCTGGGCTCCACCATGGCAGCAAACCCTCCTGCAGCTGCAGCAGCTCCACCTTCCTGCTCTGATCCTGAGAGAGAGGGAAAGGAGCTGAGCCCAGCCCCTCACACCAGCCAAAGCCTGCAGGTATCTCTGCCCTCCCAAGAGAAGAGCCCTCAGCCAGCAGAATGCAGTCAGCTGTGCTCCTCCTCCTTGGCTACATCCTTTGTCTCTCTTATGTTCTGGTTGCTGTTGTCTCAGTAGCAACAAATGGGACAAAATTCCAGGAGAGAAGGAAAGAAAAAACCTTAAAAAATCCTAACCACCACTACCATCATCCCCAAACGTCATAAAGTACCGTTTGAAACACATTTTAGAGGCTTAAATTTATTATCCTCCTTTAGCATGCTGGAATATGCACTGATACATACTGGGACAGTTCAGGGTAGAGTTTATAAAGTGACAATTTCTTCCTCCTGTCTGTGAGGACAGATAGGATGTGTTAAGTTTTTTTTTTTTTTTTTTTTTTTTTCAGAGCTTTGCTCCCTGATGGCATTGCCTACCCACTTTAAAACAGAGCTCTCTATCTTTTAGCCCAAGCCCCAAAGCTGAAGGAGAATCCTAAATCTGGGCAGCCAAAACCAGACCTGTGGTCCTTCAGATGTCCCTCCTCAGTAAGTTTGTCAGAGCATGTGTTTGAATATCTGTGTAAAGTGCTGGTCTTACCCATTTCAGTTCACACCCATTCAGAGAATATTGTAATTGCCTTGCTTAAGTAGACAAAACATTGCCATTTAAAACTCATTCCTGTTGTTAAACACGAAGAGAATATTTCCTTTGTGCAGGTTTTGGTTCCGATGCTGTGTCATAGTAAGGCACAGGCAATAAGATCAATGAGTAAATGTTAGAAAACCAGCTCAGCAAAAACTTATTTTGAAGTTCACAGAATGGTTTTCCATGTTAAGGTGCATGGAGAACGGTGTGAGGATGAACAGTGAGAGGCTGCCCCTGGTTGTAGCCTTTAATCACTGAGACTGTAAGAAAAATAATAATAGTAAGAAGTGCAAAGACTGTGGATACCTGCTGTGGGCCACAGGAAATCACTGGGATGTAGCTGAAACCCTAAATCAGGGCCAGCATCAGAGAGGTAACAACAGAAGAAAGTATGCTGCAACTTTACCTTTTCTTTTTTTCTTTTTTTTTTTTTTTGGGAGGGGGAGTTTGTTTTTATTTTTCTGTTTTAAGTACAAGGGCACCGTTTCTCTGTGCTTTGGGGCAAATCCTTTGCCCAACCTTTGGGACCACTCCTGGGAGAATAAAGGGATGAGAAAGCTTGGGAAAGTAGTCCCATGTGCTTGCAGACATTACGAAGGCCCGTAGGCAAACTTTGTTCTGCAGCAGGAGCAAAGGGCCATCTGCTGCCCTTAGCCCAACCACGCTCATTCCCTGAGGTGACCAGGTGGAAACCTTTCACAAGCTGTTTTTGAAGCCAATCAAACTTGGATTCTCCTATGAACTAGGCTGTGAAGCAGCAGATTGCTGTAACAAACACCTGAAGTGTTACTCATAAAAATGACTCTTTGCCTTCAGAAAAAGGCCCCAGAAAGCACCCTACATTTTGTCCTCCTGGTCAGGTACACATGGAGCTTACATCAATAAACCTGTAATTGTGTGTGCCTTCACCAGCTGTGCTGAAACTTGTTTGGGCTGTGTAAACTCTTGTCCTTGTATATTTGTGTTAAATGTCCTGCACACCTGTGGGGCTGTACATAAAATATAAATCCTAATCCTTATCAATAATCAAAGAAAGAAGCTGCTGCAGGCTGCGTTTCGCTGACCCTGGCCCAAGCCAGCTGAAGAGGAGCAAATAAAACCCCTGTGGAGCAGCAGACAAGTGTCTCACTCCTGTTTTAGATGCTCTGGGTGCCCACAGCACTGCAAAACCAGGCAGGATTTCTCAGCCTGGCAGGACCAGGGTATTTATTGCACCTGGTGCTGCAGGTCCTTGTGGCTCCCATGGGCTGGGGCTGCCCCTGGCCCAGGAGGGGAAGGATGAGCCTGGGGTGCCCCTGGCACAGCTCCCAGGACGTGCCTGGCACTCCTGTCCTACAGAATTGCATTATTTTATTGTAGCCATACTCCCACCCAGCTGTTTCCATAGGCAGCTCTGTGTGATGCTGAAGCTCCCGGGTGTGAATTTGCTCCATTTTGTCTTCACTGCCTGCCAGTCTTCATTTGTTTTCAGTCTCTGCAGGGACAGTGGATGTGCACAACTTCACATGTTCCACCACAGCTGAATTCTCCATACAAATCCCCACTTTACAGCTCTTCTGTGCTCTCAAATGTGAGAAATTAGGGTCTGGCTAGTTTAACCTGTGTAGAAACTTCATCATAATCTGAGTTTGGAAGGGAATTAATCCCAATGTAGGTTTCCTGGGAAGGAATTCTGGTCTGTTTTCAAGGCAATGATGCAATCTCACTGATGGAGTGAGAATAACTTTTCCTTTGGTCCATGCCTCAGATTGCACATTAGTCATATAGAACAAGTGGAATATTTCCAAGAACACCAACAGCAGGGCAGTAATTTTCTGTTCTCTCCTTTTCCCCACCATTCTTAAATTTCCCTGTTCTCCCTTTCAGCTTTAAAAACAGCATGTACTGCTTAATTTTAAATCTTAGACCCTTCTATCAGATCTCTTCTTCTGGCCACATGCCTGTCTTCTTTTTGCTTGCTGCATTTAGAATAATGCTAAAAAATGGAAGCAACACTTGATAGAGGACCAGCTTGCAGGACTGGCTGAGTTAGCAGTAAATCAGCACTAAATCTGGATTGTTACAGTGCTACCTAAGAAGTGATGCAAGCATCCAGCTCTTTAATTTAAAAGCTTTGGTTAGTCCAAACAAGCGTGCAGTCAACATCTGTCCTGCTGCAAGGTTTTTCTAGCAAGGAGTAGTTACACTTTTGGGGAGTACCAAAATTTACCATGGTTTTTCCCCCCTATCTTTGCCATATTCTTCCCAGTGCCCTTGTTTTCTTTTTTCCCATTGGATAAGGGGGCATTTCTACAATGGTCTCCTAAGGTTGTATTCAAAAGGCCACAAATCTTTCAGGGTACATGGACAATCCATTTCCAGACAAAATTATTTTATTTCTTTTTAATGTAGATACTTAATTCTGGAGCTGCTTCTCCAAGACTTATGGCAGTGGTTATGTGAGAAAGTAGATAACTTGTAGTCGCTTTGATTAGGGGAGCAACTCACCAGTAGTGTTTTATGCTATTTGTGGGGTTTACTTGTTGTTTAAATATGCTTGGTAAACTGATGTCATTCACTATTAAAGCTAGAAAACAATTTTCTAAGTGATTAAACCTACATGACATTTCTTTCTGTGTGCTGTGGGCTGTTATTAGTGCCTTTGTTGAATGACTTTGTTCTCTTTACTATTTCTTAATCTGGTCTGTGCACTGGCTCCGACTTTAGGAAAAGAAGTTGGAGTTGAAACAGATTTGGAAATGAAATATAATTTTATTGTGGATTTTGTGTAAATGCTGCCTGCAGGATTTTTTTGGAACAGTCTTCTGGGATTAGCCAGCTTTTAAAGAGCCTCATCAGATGGCACCTCAGCTAAAGCATAAATTCCACTTTTAAGTTGAAGTTTTCACTGCTTTAATGGACCTGGTGCAGGTCTGTGTGTTGATTACCACAAAGTAAAAGTGCAAGGCAGGATGTTTGCACTGCTATATGCATGCTGTCATTGATGCTTTGGATTGCACGAGGATGGATTTTAAAAAGGATGTCTGGTTTTTACTTTCAATCCACTTATATATTACTTTTCCCCTTTACATGCCCATCCAAGCTAATAACCTTAAGAGAAAATAAAGGCCTTTGTGTGAAGTAACAAAGCTGGACAGTCAGAGTGCCTTGAAGATGCCACTGGGTTGCACCCCACAGCTCATTAGAGTTCAAATAATAAGGAATTAATTGAAATGGGAAATACACTCCAAAATGCTGAGATGGAAGTAGTACTTTAGACTGAATTATGGTGGGTGAATGCCACCAAGAAAAATGCTCCCAGCATATAGTTCTACTGGGATGAAATTATTATTGCTTTTTGTGCCTTTTCTGTCATTGCACTGTATGTTTGAGCTAATGAATAAGTTTATTTTCATGGCATTAGAGCTCATGAAAACCACAAGTCAATGTTTGGTGATTTGCTAGAAATATGTTTCACACTGAATAAAATGAAAATTAGGGTGACAGTGGGACTTTTGAATCTCAGACTGTGTGTCTCACTTTGGATAGGTCCCTGGGAATGTTTAATGCAAAATGCATCAGTGACTGATGAGCACTAAATGCTCAGATTAATTTGCCCAGCCCCTAAAAGCTGAGACCTGCAAATCTAATTTCCTGTTGAAGTTTTCACTATTGTTTACAGCTGTACTGTAAAACATATATGGATGTACAACAAGAGAGTCATCTGGCTTTAAATGCAGTTTATTGTTTGGCTCAGGAGTGTAATAAAACTGTCAGCCAGACTCTGCCATTGAACCATTGAACACCAAGTTATCCATACTTCTGACAGGAGCTTGTCAGTGATTTCCAATAGAAATTCCTGTAGGGATAATAATAATAAAAATACTGAAAGAGAATTTTCACCCTCATTAGCAGTCAGAAATGGGTTGTATATTTGTGGACTGGAGTCAAACTACAAAATGTGCTTGAGCTGCTCAGAGCTGTGCCTTTGCTGTGCACCCTGCTTGCCTTGCTTTGCCATCCCATCCTGTGCAAACCCAGGGCACACAGGGAATATTTTTGTGTCTGCTCTGGGGTGCCCTGACCCCCAGGGCAGCGCTGACTCTGACCCTCACTCATGGAGAAAGTTTCCCAGACTTCAAGACAGACTGGAATCCACAAAAGTGTGAAATAGATTATAGAGAGCAGTGCAGGTGTATCACTTGGTGAGAAATTGAGGGTTTGGGATTTTTAGTGTGTTGTGGATGGCGGCAAGATGGAGGGCACAGGGTGTCATCCTGGGTTTCTTCTTCATGGGTTTGGGTGGCATTTTGTAATTGGGCAGGAAAGTCCCCATTGCAGCTCTGTGGGATCAGTTATTGGGTTAAAAGGGAAATAATCCAGGTGTCAGTTCTTAGTTGGAGAGTTTAGTCTGAAAAGACCTTGTAACAAGAGATTGTTGGCCATTTTGTGCCTGCTAATGAAAAGGTGCTGAACTCACAGCAGTGAGACTGTTTTACTGATAAGAAATAATGAACATCTGAGTGTGAACATGAACTACCTCAAGTGCCTTCAATCCAGACCAGAGAAACCCACAGCTGGTACTGCCACACCATCCCACTGTAGGTTTGGCCGGGAGGGTGTGTTGGGAGTTTTAAGTTTCTTTATTTTAGCCAGCAGAGGTGAGAGCAGTAGTGAGAGCCCAGCATTTCTGTGTGAGCTGGCACAGACAGGCTGCTGCTTCTTCTGGAGCTGCAGCTCCAGAAATGTTAGTCTTCCAAAGCTGATTAAATGATCAAATGCCTAAGAGTACCTCAAACCACCAGAAGAAATCCTTCTTGCCCTGACCCCTTGGGAGTCCCTATAGCAAATATTCATCAGGAGGTATAAAAGCTTAATCCCAGCAAAGGAGATAACAGGCACTCAAGATATCAGACAAAGGAATCTGAATTTATTTTATTTATTTGTATTTATCATCATTTTTTATATGCCTGACTGCATCTCTAAAATTTAAAGGCATCATTTAGAAAGACATCAGTGGTAGAAATACCAGTACATAAACAGTCCTTGCTGTTTTTTTGTGTTTGTCAATGAATCCTCAAAATCTCTTCATACTGTTCACTCAGCCTCTGAAAATAAGATTTTAGACCTGACCAAAGAGCTTATGAAGGAAGCAAATGCCCTCAAAAGAGGCTGAGTCCCGGAAGTGTCATCTGTGATTCGTTACTGGTGTAAGGACACAAAATCGAGCTGATGAGGACAGAGAAAGTTTCCATAACAGCAACAGTACGAAAATGAGACTGGAAGAGTTGTCATCATTGTTTGAAATGATGTGTGTTTGAAACAGACACAATCTCTAAAGCTGATCACTATTATTTTCTGGCCTCATTGCAGTAGTCGAGGCATTGTGAGACTCACAAAGCCCCTCAGCCATCTCTTTCCCTTCAATTTTTCCATCACTGTGGAATTTAAATAGCTTGTTCTTCTCAGACAATAGATTTGTCTTTCTTCCACCAGTACTGTATTTATTATAAATGCCATTTCTGCTTAAACAGAAGGGTCTTGTTTCAAAAAGGGCATCCATCAAATTTTCTATAGCAGATGTCATTGTTTAGGAATGGCACTCCCCAATTTAGTGCTCCCACTGAGACTCAAACCACGCTGCTGCTTGCTTGCTCCTCCCCTTTCCCCTTTCCCCCTCTCCCTTGTGGTAGGATAGAGAAGAGAATTGGAGGCACAAAAAGCAAAGATGACAGGTTGGGATAAGAACAACTTACTGGAAACAGCAATGAGATAACAAACAGTAACAGAAATAATATTATTGGCAGAGGGTACAAGAAAAGGAACATTATTGCTCACTTTAGAAATCCCCAACAACACACCTTAGTTCCCTCTGTCTTGGGACCAGAGTTATCCCACCTTTTCTCTGCCTTGGGATCAGTGTTGCCCTCCTGCTCTGTCTGCCATGCTTACTGCAAGGAGCCCCTTCTTTCTGGAAGAAAATCTCTCTCCCATCCCTGGAAATGATGGGAGGTGGTGTAAAATAACCTATGAGTCCTGGACATGCTCCCTCCCACTGCAAAAATTAGCAGAAAAATTAACTCTGACCAGAACACCAGACAAAGTAGAATTTCTGTTAAAGAATCAAACTGGCTAAATTTTGTATATTTGCATAACAACGAGACTTACATTGCTTGCATTCAGAGCAAATTCAGTAATTTCAGTAACAAAGGTGTTAAAATTTATTATCTATCTATCCATCCATCCATCCATCCATCCTAAAAAGGGTTTTCTAAGCACAGCAGGATGGCCACAGCCTTTAAGGCCAGCTTTGGCTGCAGGAACAAAGCACTAAATTCAGTAGCAGGCTCATAAAGACCATACTTCTCAATCTGGAAGTGTTAATCTTACTTGAGATACACTGGTGAGGTTGGCTGGGAGCTACTCAATGTTTTTTTAACTGCTAATTGCGTGTATTCTCTTGATGTTGTTTCCAGCAAGGAAACAGTTGGAAATCTTTTGTTGAGTTGGGCATTGTTTTGAGTTAAAGTCAAGATAGTGTTTCAATATCTCTGTGTTGTCTGATGCAAAGGCATGGAGAAGTAGCAGTGTGTTCTTTCCAGCCAGCAGCCTGTGGTTTACGCCCCATAAACTGTAGATCACCCACATTTCTTTCTGAGGCAAGCCTCAGCAAATTCAGGCTTGCAGGGTTTCTTTGTATGGCTTGCAGTTCCAACGTGCTGAGTCCTGTTTGTGTGTTCAGGCTCATGTGAACTAGGAAGTGTCCAACTGATGGCAAAACAAGACAAAACCGATTCATGTGCAATCTGATCCAAAGTTTACTGAAGCCAATGCTAGAGTGATGAGAGTGTGCTCATGACTTCAGCCTATTGATCAGATGTGTCTTCTGTAGCATGAACAATGATGTTCACCTCCTTTGTGTCCTTTCTGAATGCATTTCTGACATCTCAGTAGGAAAGATCTTCCCAAGGCAGTCTCCTGAGCTGCAAAGGACTGCAGTTGATTTTCGTTTTTTAACAATTTTGTGGTGACCAGCATACTCGAGGAACATGCTAAAGCAACCTGTTAAGGCAGGCTGAGGGCACCCGCTCACAGTGCCAGCTGGAAAAGCAAGCTGACAGCATGAGCCCAAAGTCTCCAGGACTGGTAGCAAAATGCCACCTAGACACAGGACACACACAACACTTTCACTGACAAGTGTGGAGTGAAGGAGCTTGCTCCACATTTCTTCATGACCTGGAGCAATGTGTGCTCCAGGATGTGTGTGACAACGTGGAGAGGTGCCTGAAGAGGGACTCAACACCACTCCTCCAAGGTGGCTGGTGTAAAATTTGGGTATTTGTGACCAGTCCCTCATTTGTGAAATGTTTAACTGGCGAGCAATGCTGGTGGCTGCTGTGAGTGGCTCTGCAGAGGCTGGGGCCTGTCCCACCTCCCCTGCAGGAGCACAGCCCTGCACCGTGCATTGCAGGCCTGTGGTTAATTCTGCAATCTGGCCCTGTATGAAATACTCTGCACTTCAGGTTTGTGGTGCAGAAACTTGAGCAATCCCAGCTATGTGCAACTTGTCATATGGCTCTATAAAGTAGGAACACGCTTTCCTACAGTTACTAATTTTCTGCAGCATACAAAAAATGCTATATCTGCCACTGGATTTCAGTGTTTGCAGGGTCACTGATGCCAAGGGGCAATTCTTGAGGGGCAAATGTATTAGAGGAGGAAAAACTTTTTGTGTCCAACACTACTTCAAAGTTATTTCTTATATTTTATATACTGCCAGGATACATGGGAACACCTGTTACAGATATCAAAAGGAGGAGCATTCTCCCAAAATGGGGTATTTCTCTACTGCCTTCCTTAGTTTGTCTCTAAACAAAAGATTTCTTTTTGTACCAGCATATCTACTTTTGAAAGATTGTTCATGTTGCATTGGAGAAGAGATTTGAGTGAAACTGTGTGTTGATTTGCTCCTTGCTGTTTAAAATTACAGGTTGATTCAACCAAATATGATTAGAAGAGAGGAATTCATATTTCTGTATCATCTTTGTCAGTTGATTGTGAAGCATTAATGTTTGTTGCCTTACTTCTCTCTGATCTGCAAAGAGAAGGTTAGGAAATATCTTTGGTCTCATCTTTCCTGTTATGATAAATAACTGATCTGTGGTCAGAGCTGTAAAGTTCATAACCTACCCAGAAAAAACTTAGGAACAAACCACTGCTGCTGCAACATTATGTAAAGTGGAAAACCTATTTTCCTGGGGAGAGGTGCTGCTTAAAGATGATTTCACAAAAGAGGAAGTCCTTGCTGTTTATCCTGCTTGATCCAAATGTGCAACATTTCCTGTGGCCAGATCTGCAGTAAAATCAAAGGGGTAGCCATTTTCTGTGGTCTATTGCTTCCTATAGCATACCCCTATAAGAAAGGAAGAAAACTACCATTTGTTATAAAACTACCCCTAACCTTCCTTTCCTGATTAATCAATTCTAAAAAAAGTGATGCATTGGTAGCAATGCCACAGGGTCCAACTGATAATCTGTTTTTCACATCTCTCTGGCCAAGCCACGGTCTATTTTAAGGTTACAAAAAGCAGTTTATATATTTTGAAAGATTAGGGATTTATCCCTAAGACTTTGGAAACACAGAAGGTAGACAGCTGATCAAACCTGTGCTTGCAAGAGGTCATTATTTAGGTTACAAGTCAAACACAAAGGAGACAGCAAATGCCATACTTGTGATTACTGCACAGCTTTAAATCCCCAGCGTACCTGAATAGAATTACTGTCTTTAATTGCACCCTGTGCAGTGTTTGTGGCGGCTCCTACCTGGGCAGTATTTGGCAAGTCTGGGAAAATGCAGATTTATTGAAAACATCTAAATGAATTTATTCAAGTTTTCCTACAGAGTTTTCTAAGGAAGCAAGCCATGCTCAGTGCATCAGAGAGCTGCCTTTCTCCTTTGTTTAGGACTGAGGCTGCCAACTGATGAGAAGTTTCTTGAAGAAGTCTGTGTGTGCATCCACAGCCATGCTCAGGGAATGCAGTTCTTCCTGTTTTCATAAGCACTGAGGTAACTATTCCTCCTGGAACCTCAGCCTGGTGCCTGGCACCCCCTAAACACTGCAATGATTGATGAAATCCCTGCCAGCTGGAGTTCTGGGTGGGAAATGCAGGAGATAGAAGCAGAATTCCTGGATTCCACTTGTGTCTGACTCAGTGTGTGATCTCCAGCAGCAAATGAAGTCAAATCAGGGCTTGCCCTGATCTGTCATGGGAGGCAGTTGTGGGATTAATGAGTGTTTGTCAAACCTAGTTTAGGCAATGCTGCCAAACACAGGCACCAGTAACCACTGGGTGTTGGGCCCCATCTCACCAGGAACAGGCTGACAGAATCAGTGAGAATGCTGTTATTGTCTGTTACATTCTACTGAGAATATTCGTTCCTTCTCAGTGCAGGGCTTATGATAATGGTTTTTTGCCCCCCCTTTCACTTAATTGGCCATTGCTACTCATAATTCTCATAAATTATTTATTGAACTCATCATTGCAGCTGCATCCTTCAGGGTTCAGCTGTTCCTGCAGTGGGTCTGCATCCCTGCTCTACATCTCACACAGCAGAGGATGGACCCAAATAATCTCAGGGCAGAAATATATGAACATGCACCAACTTTGCACTAGTTCAAACTCTTTTGGGACAGGTCAGATTTACTTTTCATGCTCTGAAGAGCTTATAGGACTTGGATCACATCTCTACCATTTCCTGGGGCATCAGACTGGCTGCCACTGTGGGGAACAATGGGACCATCAGGGTGGGCACAGTGGGGTCTCTGATTTGCCTGGAAGAGTTTTCACTGCTGATTCCTCAGGGAGCAGCAGCCACGCAGAGCAGCCCAGCACAGGGACCTGCCTCACACCTCCTGCAGCCCTTTTTGTCCTTGGATACTCAACAATTCCAAGGAAAAACAGGATATAATGCTCTTTATTGGATACTGCTATTGGGAAGAGTCTGAAAGGCAGAATTTAATAATGAAATGAGCATGCAGACTGCCCCATAGTTGGCTTGTGTGCATCATTGGTTCCCAAAATTCAGGTCAGCTTCCCAACTAGGCCAACTTCCTGCCTAGAAATCAATATCCTCTTTCTGAAAATATCAAAATGCTGAACGCAAGCATCCCAAACATGAGACAACCTAAAAGTGGTTATGTTTTGCAAATTATCAAAGAAAAAAATCATTTGAGTGGCATTCAGATATTGACTCTTTATATTTTTAAACATTCTTTTCTCCCCTTGGTAAAATATTTTCAAATAAAAGCAAGAACATTTAATTCCCAAGATGTTAGTCAGGGAGTTTTGAAACATCAAGACTTTGAAATATATTGGAAGTCATCAAAAAAGAGGAAAAGTATCCTTGTAGTTAAGATTAGTCCATAACTTGGCCTGGTATTTCTATGAATCACAGTAAAACGGAGGTGTTTCTATGCACTCTGTTTCTCTGCCTCTCTCCCTCCTGTTTCTGTTGAAAAGCTGTTCATCATGATATTTTGTTACCTATTTTACAGCAGCTTACTCATCAGTTGGAAGTTAGTCAGAGATTAGGAAACATCGTGAAGTTATCAAAAAAACTAGTTATGTTAGAAGGAAATCAGTTACTCTTCAGCCTCACAGGATAGAAAGAGGAAATGTAATTGCAAAACTGAGCTGTGTTTTACAGTCCTGTTCACTTAGAAAGCCCTTCAGATAATTCTATAATTAGCAGGGGACATGTTAGGGAGGGAAAAAATACCTGACATGAGAAGAACTGGTGAATGTTTTCATTCTTTTCTAGCCTTCTGTCTGTATCTTTTTCTCTATAGTTTAGTATAGTTTTAGTATCTAATTTCATAATATAAATAGAATATAATACAGCATAAATAGAATAGAAATAGAATAGAAATATAATACAATATAAATAGAATATAATATAGTATAATATAATGCAATATAAATATCGTATAGTATAATATCAATATAAATACAATATAATATAATAATAAATCAGTCTCCTGAGAACATGAAGTCAATTCCTCATCTCTCACCTCATCCTGGGGACCTCACAACGCAACAGACTCTGGTCACAAAGCATGAGCAAGGTTCATGTCAGTCAGGAAATTGTATTTGCCTGATTCTCAAAATACCTTTCAGCACAATAACTTCTTCAGTTTCAGATCAGTGAAATAAAATCAACTGGGTTTATCACACATGTTGATGTTTATATAGTACCTGTCATCACTCAAACGGATAAGAAGAATATGGATAGAGATTAATTCCTGCTCTGTAATTTGTCTTGAGATATAAACATTATTTTTAACTACTAAATCCTGAAGTGTGACACTTTGTAAAAGATATACCTAAATCTTGATAATAGTTACTGGTGTTTAGTTCAGGATTGATTTTCTCCAGTATTATTTATACAATGAACAGTGTTTCAGTGATTTCATCTCTGCTGAGGAAAGTCAATTAAGATTTAAAGTATTCAAAATCCAGGTTTTAATGCTGAATTGTGCAAAGAAAGGATCATAAAAGAACACATCAGTTCATGTGCTTTAGCCAGGTGAGAAAACCATGCTGGATTTCTTCTGTCAGTGAAGGATGGTTCTACAAAAATTGCCTGCCTATGGTTTTTGAGTAGAAATCTGCTTTCAGTTAAAACATTGGGGGGATAATTTCTGTCTTTGTAGAAAATTTATTTTTTATTGGGAGGAAGACAGGAAGACAAAATCTATAAATGGAACATAATGACTTTGTTCTGAAGGATGATAAAAGTAATTTTCAGTATTGCTATCCATAATATGAACTTGGGCTAAAGGATGTGCCTTTGTGAGCTGGACTGAGCAGCTCTGGGAAGGGGACATTTAGTAGTACCACCATGAGCAATAGAGAATACACAAAGTTGTATCACAGCAATGCAGGGGCCCATATTTCCACATATTTACCATATTCCCATATTTCTGATGCCTTAATGAGGGTTTCTTATGCCTAGACTATGAAGAATGTGTATAAATGCCTAGTTCAGGCTCCAGATTGTCACCTCAAAGTCACAGATCAGGGATTCAGAGCTGCAGTGGTAATCAGGCAGCCAGAGAACTAGAGCCATCCTTTTGAGGCACATCTGGAAAATGCCCCTATTTTCCATCTCCTGGAGGAGACAAAAAAATGTTGGTGGGAAAAGTTTTCAAGTCTAGTTTCCAGTTTCTGCAATCAGCTGTGTCTTCTAATCCTACCCATAAATGAGATTATTTTTTTTTCCTGTTTTCTAATTACAGTCTAGTTCTGTCTCTCATCCTCTCATGTCCAGAACTTTCCTTTGATTTCTAACCCAAATACATTAATGGATATTTTATACCTATTTTTCTTCAGCTCTCTTTTAGTTTCAGCAGCTCTTGTAGTGTCTCCCCTCAGAGTACCTACAGGGAGCTGTGCCTTTGATTTAGGAAGGAAAAAGAAGACCCAAATTATGCTGGGGAAGGAGAGTGCAGTAGAAAACCGGGCAGTTGTCTCCTCCTTAGCACTGAGCTTCAGGCATTTTGCACAGTGCCATCAGCCCTGCCAGCTGCACCATGCCCTGCTCCCCATCCAGCAGCTCTGGGATCCAGGCTGGCTGAGGATGTGACATTTCCTGCTTGTGAAACATTCCAGTGGAAGGACGGGGCACTCTCACACAGACTCCTCTTTAATGAGTTGTATCAATAAATTCCCATCAGCAAATGCCATCTGCATAGCTCTGTGACCACACTGGCTGCTGTGGGAATGCCAGAGCCATCAGTGGAGAGGCAGTGCTGTCCACTGCTCCATCAGCCTGCTCACCAGCATCTCCTCTCATTCAGGCTCTGTCTGATGAGGCGTGCTTCAAACATAACAGGATCCAGATGCTGTGAATCCATTGTACAATGGCACAGCTGAAAGGAGGTTATGAAGTGTGCTGATAGCAACAGGCAGTAACCATGGGAAAGTATTCTGTCCTGTCCCTACTGATCAGGTTGGATGCAGCCACTCAGTGCCATGGATTTAGACCCTTGGGAGAGGTTAACCCTCATTTTTCACTCTCTACAACTCCCTGAAAGGTGCCTGTGCTCAGCTGGGGCTGGGCTCTTTCTCCAGCAGCACTGACAGAACAGAGCTCGCAGCCTCAAGCTGTGCCAAGGGAAATACAGGTTGGATATTGGGAAAAAGTTTTTTACAGAATGAATGATAAAGTTCTGGAATGGCTGCCCAGGGAGGTGGTGGAGTCCCCATCCCTGGGTGTGTTTAACAAAGCCTGGAGGTGGCACTGGGTGCCAGGGTTGAGTTGAGGTGCTGGGGCTGGGTTGGACTTGATGATCTTTAAGGTCTCTTCCAACCTGGTCATTCTGGGAATTTTGACTCACCTGTAAATCTCTTGAGTGATCTGTAGGGTTTGGCCCTCTGAGACATGACCTGTCTGTCCAGGCTGGCTGCAGAGCCCCACATGGACGTGCCACCCAAATAATTCTAGGTTTTCTGGTCACATCTAACCTCTGTGTTTATGTTTTCAATTCATACATCCACATGTGTGTTCAGTGGGCCGAATTTTGCAAACAAACAAACAACTTCCAGAGGCTGCAGATCTTGTATCAGATCTTCATTTGGATGTGTGTGACCGTGCAGCCAAAATAAAACTTTGTCACCATCAGCAGTAATGGTGACACTGCTGGCAGTATCATTCCTAATCTAATGTTATTGGGTAAACCGGATTTTTGATTGCAAGATTTTCATTCTCCCAAGGACTAGAATTTCAAGAACAGAAATAATTATTCAGCATTTGATATTCAGCCAGACCAGCTGAATTTCCACTAAAGAAATAGTAGGGGTACTTTGTGAACACAGATAACTCAAAACCTTTACCAGTCCCAAAGTGCAGACAATTTATGATTTGACATCTCCTTCTGTCACCACAGGACAGAAGGAAGAAGGTCAGGGGATACAACATATTTCTTGTTTGAAGCAGCATAAAATAATTCTCTCTGCTAATGATGTTCTGATGTTTGTTACCCATCCAGATAATTACATTAAATCTTTGCTTGAACTTGTTGACAAAGTTGCTTCAATATCTTCCTGACTGGACAAAGTCAGGGCTTTTGCCAGTGTATGGTCTTTGTTCACTGCTAGCAGATAACTGTTTAATTCTTTGGGTTTCACACCCCCAAGGTATACACTCAGTGCAACTGCTAAATTCAAAGGTTAGAATTGCCAGAAATATCAGGGAAGTGTCAGCAGATTGATTTCCTTTAAATTTATCTTGGTAGGAGAGACTGGCAACTAGTAAGATTATGATTGTTCCAAAAACAATTACGTATTGAACACACTGCCAGTTGCTATAAATCCTGGAAGTTTTCAAGAGATGTCTCCATCACTAGCACTGTTTTTGTGGAAAAATGAGAACCACAACACTGGCATTAGGAAAATCCTGGACACGGATAAAAGCCAGCTTTTGTTTGGAGGCAGAGTAAAGTTTTGGTTCTCACCTCCTGAAACTGAAAGGGACCCTGTGTGGTTTTACCCAGAGGAAGCTCAAGCCCAGCCTCGTTTATTAAATATCCGAGCTACAATGTTATCTCTCCTGGAGGATCAGGTTCCACGCTGGCGTGATTCACCGCAGATGGAGCCGAAGGGCTGGCTGCTGGGCGTGCCTGGTGTTGATGGCACGGTGGGGAGTGAACCTGCCTGTCCCCCGGAGTTTCGCATCCACAGGGATGTAACCTGTGTAAATATGTCCTGATTGCAGAGCAGGCTCAGCTGCCAGCAGCAGCCCTGGAAGCAGAGCTGAATCCCCAGGGTTCCCCATGGGCAAAGGGCAGAGCCCAGCTCTGGGTCTGCAGGTCCCTCCCTGCCTCCCTTCCCCTCTTCCTGCCCATGGCAGCTGCAGAAATGCTCTCTAGAAAGGCTTTTTGAGGGACATTCAATAATAGTAATTAGAGAAAAACCAATTATACTCCATTTTGAACAGCATGTCCAGTCCCTGAGCACACCTGTACTATAATTGTCTTGGAAGTTGATAAGCTGTGAAAAGTTTCTGCATTTTCCCATCGCATCACATTGATTTTGGAGCGTGTCCTCCCACAGGCAAAAAACGTTTACTTTCAAGTGTGTGAGAATGCTCAGAATATGGCAAAATCAAAATTGAATGATCAGAATACAGCAAAATTAAAACCAGTAAATATTCTAACCAGCCTGTCAAAATGTCAGAAAAAAAATCTAAAATATCGGAATAGTTATTCTATTAAATTTCTGGCATGTCTGGATGGCCTTTTGCTTTTGTGTGATGGCAGGGCCTACCTATATATATCACCTGCTTTTGGTTGTGCCTCTCAGGGTAAGCTGCTTTTCTCATAAATCAGCTCCAGATTAGAGAAAAATCCTGCCTTCACTGAAGTGGATGGGAATTTTGGTACACACAGAATCTTATCCTCAGATTTTCCAACATGAGGAGATGAAAATTTGGCTCTTAACTTTCCCTTGGGATTCTTGAATTAGTGGTTCAACTTCCAAAACCTCTGACACCCACTGATTTCAATAGGATCTGCTGGAGCTCTGTGAAAAAAGGTTGCTGAATTCCAACACTAAATATGGATGGTGGAATCTTAAAATTACTCTCCCATATTAGAAAATCTTGGCCCAAACCTTTATTAATACCACACTACCACGTGCCCTGTGTCTATTAGCAAAGATAACTTCATTCAGATCCACATCTGCTATATTCTGTAAACTTAGAAAATAAAAATGGTCTTTTAATCAGATTTTGATGAAAAACTGTCTCTGATATAATAATTGACAGCTAGGGATAGTCCATAACTGTCTATCACCTAACTGACCAAATAATTTGCCATTAGTTAATATATAACTAATTTATAACTAATATATAACTAATTAGCCATTAGTTAATGTATTGCCAAACAGCACATAGGACAAGTGCTATTATGCATATGGTGTTCCCAAACAGCTCTGGTAATTTGAGTAATTTCCAATTTTACAGGAAGTACCTAATCCCAGGTTACCAATAGTCATTCTCACTGATGGTATTGTAGGCTTGAAACATTTTATGCTATGCCAATAACACAGACTAGCTGTGCAATTAAAAATGTAGCTGTACAATTAAAAATGTATCAGTCATTTCTGTATTTTTGCTATTAATACTGGTAGTTCTTAAAAGTATAATTCTTAGGGCAATCTCTGCCTCCATCAAAAAAAAAAAAAAAAAAAAGAGAAAAATTAGAGGTTTATTAAAATCAGCATGGTATTACTATTTCTGTAGATGGCTTGAGTCAACAGATCCACATTGCTTTTATATTGCTTTGGGCTGTCCAGGCCACTGCCTGTGTTTTTAATAAAAATTCTATGGGACATTTTGCAGACGAATTAGTCCAGATGTCTTAGCTGAATTTCCATTTAGCTATCCTCCGCTTATCTCTCTAGAAACAGCTAGAGTTAGGGTTGCAAAATATTTTCCATTACAATCCTTGTTTTTAGCAGGCTTCTAATTTCCTGAACTGTGGAGTTTTGTTTGCTGAAACTTCTGGAGTTCAGCTTCTGCTGTGCAGTGGGGTACAGCACTCTGTGCTATGGTTGAGCGAGATCTCTTCAGCCACTTCTGCCTATGGGAGAAGAACTTTTTACACATTCCCCAGCACAAACTGAACCATGAATTTGAATTGTTGTGAACAGAGCTCTGGTAAAATCTTCCTCCCCATGAAACAGCTGAAGTGTGAAGTTTAAAACCTGGCACAAACAAAACAATTGTACAATAAATAATGATTAGCACCAGATCTTTATACTTCCCATTTTATATTTGCATGAGCAGCAGCCCTGTGAATATCACAGGCCTTTTTGGAAATACAAGGTGTTTCTGAATGCAACAGTGCTATTAGAATCAGGCTCTGGGCAAAGGAGGCAGGGGCTTCTTGCAGTTTCTGCTGCTTTGAAAGAATGTCCCCCTAACAGTAATTCTGGAAAGTAGTACCAGGACTCTGTCTCCTACATCCCTAGGAACCAAGAGACAGGGTAGTGAGAAGCAAACCACACAAAAGCCTTTTTGCATTGCTACATCAGCTTTCTGCATTTTATTACTGTAGGCAGGGTCTGCCTCCTCATCTGCTTCTCGTCAAGGCTGAACCCTGTGGTACCTTTGTATGTTTGGGCCGTTTAAGGCTACCATAATAAAAACAATAATAAATAACAAACAAGCAACTGGAGTCCCAAGCTGTAGGATGGAATCCTTCCAGATCCTAATGGAGTGAATGATAAAGTCCCAGAGGAGCAGCAGAGCCAGATGTGCCTGCAGACTGTGGTGTGGGGCACCCTGCAGCACATCCCAGCAGTGGCTCAAAGCAGGGTCAGAGCTCTGCCCAGAGCCAGCTGCCCAAGCCCTTTGTGTGCCCCCACTTCCCAACCTTAGCCTGGCCTGCACATTTACAGAGATTGTATCTCCTTCTGCTTTCTTTCATAAGACTTGAACTTCTTTCCTTTTCTACCTTGTCCCTGGCTTGCAGGAAACTCCCAGTATTGTTGAGGGCATTCCTTCTATATGCCTCAGTGGCTCCTACATATTTATGACCTTTAATTGTGGTATGATGCAGAGAGGAAGCATTTACAGGGCACTGAATTTCCCTGCTGCTGAGTGGTGAATTGCATTTCAGAGTAGTGTGGCACTGTTTGAAGATGACACTGACAGCAGTCTTTGCATTGAGATGTTGGATTTGTTTGCCTTTTGGAAATGGTGATCACTTCAGCTCAAAGGCTGCTTTCACCAGCATTGCAGCAGAAAGCACCCAAGCAAGGTGCAGTCCTTCCCAAATTCTGTGTTAGTCTGTCAAGCTGTGCTAGCCAGAGCTGCTAGTGACCCAAATGAACAGACACCTGAAGGGTTACTTGGCAGATTTTTCCCTTGCTGCTTGGCAGTGATCCACAGTGTGCAGTCTCTAGATTTGAAAGATATTTGACAGGTTGAAAAACTGCAAACCAGAGGCTGCACCTTTAATGCCAGTTTAGAAATGTGTCTGGTTACCCCTGTCTGGGAAGGTAATTCACAGAGAGCTGAAAGTATCTGGCACAGAAACACATTTTGCCTTGGGCATTATTTGGGAAGGGAAAAAACGTAATATTTCCAGTTTTTTTAATCAATCTTTGGCAGCCATGGAGCACTGCCTTACAGGATTACCATGATTATAGACTACAGTGTGCACTGCAAATTAAGGCTTTTGGATACCTGCTCAGTGCCTGGTTGATATGTGGCTGGGGAGGATGAGCACTGTGCTGAGCTCAGGAAGAAGTGAGTGCCACGTTTGCCTCCCAGCTTTTCAGCTATAAAAGACAGATCTGTTCACAATCAGTATTAAGGTAGCAATGTGCTGTCCATTATGTGACATTGTGTTTTAGATCCTGTTACCAAATTTTTTCTCAGTTATAGCAAGAGTGAATAAAGTAAATAAGGGATTTTGATATACCCAGATAAAAACAGGCATGGCCTGTGGCTTTTCAATTTCTTCCTACTTTACCAAGGCTGATTCTTTCTTTCAACTTTTTTCGTTTTATAAGTATGTTACTACTGGCTTTCTGCTGGTAAGCGTAGTAATGTATTTGAAGATAATTCTGTTAGGATTCAATTGCTTATGAACAGCTTCACACACACTTTTAAAATTTATTATTTAGCACTGTACATAGATTGTCTTATTTTATGATTCCTGAGAAGCCAAAAGCAGGGCCTTTGCACTCAACCATTAGCTTTCTAAAGGATCCTACTTTGACACAACCCAAGGTGGTTTGTATAGTCTGGCTGTACACTGCCCATACAGGAATCTGGGAGGCTGGGCAGGCATTCTCACAGGGTTTTGAAGAGATTCCCTGTTGAAAGGGAATTGGGCACCCAGGCCCCATGAGTGTCCTGACCAGTGTCCCATCAACATGCCCTCAAGGAACAGCGTCCATCAATGAACGTCCCACGTTTCTGCTGCCCACATCAGCATCTCCCAGGGAATTCCAAGGGGAACTTATGCAAGGGAAGAGGCAAGAGAGTAAGATGCATCTGACATGTGAAACCAGAAAAAGTTATGAAACATAGCTAGGGCCCCTGAAAGGCTTCCTCAACAAGAAATGCAAAGGTAGTTCACTGCGATAGCGTAATCGCAACAGTTGATTGGCCGTAAGCCACAGCTCCACGCTGTTGCAATGTGCATTTTCTGCTGTTGAGACATGCCAGGATAGGAAACTCTGACACAGCCACCAAGTAACAGCAGCAGACCCACATCAGGGTCCTTCCTATTTTAGAATGTGGAGTAAAAGTGGATGGGAAAAGAACTGGGAAACAAAATTGCTATAAAATGCAGAACAGGGTCCTAGGGTGAGGAGGACCATGCTTAGCAGAAGAGATTTTCCTTGCTGAAAAGAATAATAATGGAATATGAGTAAGATTTTCTTCAGACACACAGTGTCCACAAGGCACTCGCAGGCGAAGCACACATTCGTGTGCCACATGCCCAATCCATCATTATTTCAAAGCCATTGCACCATTGTTTCCCATTGAAATAGGCTTAGGGCAGAATTATGCATGGCATATTCATTCTTCAAATGACCCGGGGAAAGAAGAGCATTGACACATTAAAGTGAAAATATAAGGAGTGCTATGAACTCTAGGTGAGTGTGGATTCTTCTTGCAATTCCTAAGCTCAGCACCTGTAGAAACAGTGTCAAATGTAATTTTCATAATTTTTTTTCAGGAAGGATGATTGCTAAAGTAATGTACCACTGAGATAGGCAACATTTCACCTTTTAAGCAGCCCGTTCTGCTTGCATTAATTAGCAGTCACAAATTATGTCCTATTATTTGTGGCCTGTAGTACCATGCGTTGATGGTTGCTCCCTGCCTTTGACAAAAATGTCAGAAGGTTTCAAAAAATACCAATAACTTCTAGCTCGGCACACTTTTATTACATTTCATGTAGGAGATCAATTACATACCATTAACACATAGCAGAAAAGATGCAAGAGCTCAAATTTGCAGCCTTGATTTAGCCTGACTTCCATTTTGTGGTCACCCCATATCTGGATCCAAAAGCTTTGCAGCTAAAATGGAAATTAGTGTCAGTAAAGTTGCTGTAAAGATGCAGAAGTAAATAATCTCATCTCTAGAAAAAAGGACTGAAACATATTTAGGAACAATGCCTCTGAATGCCTTCTACATATTTGGTGAACACAGGGCCACCAGACTGTTACCCAGGGTGGGTTTTGGAGCAGTTAATTTGCTTAAGCATTATGACACTTATTTGTGCTAGGCAGATCTCTTCTAAGGCATGTGATGTTTTCCAAAGCTGTTGAAGTGCTGTAATTTTTCAATTAAATAAGAGAGATGCTGGACCTAACTTTATTTTCCACCGCTGTATAGATATATCTTAATACAGAGTTTAATTAATGCTGAAGTTAGTCACTAAGTGCTTTGTGTTTTCTTGAACCCTGTCTGGAGTTTAAAAACTCAATGAGGAAATTAAGGCTACTCAAGCTGTCTCCTTTTCTATAATGGAGAAATAAATACTAAGGGAGATTGAAGCTGAGTCACAGCTTACTAAAGAGGCTCCCAAGAAACACAGCAATAGTAACAAATGATTGTACAAAAAGAAAATGGTTTAACCAACAAAGGCAAGACATCTCCTGCTTCCCCTTGAGGACAAAACCCAAGTGGTGGCTGTCCCCAGGCTGTCTGCCATGTGGAGACCAGGAGGACAAAGGCAGCACACCAGAGAGGTTCTTGCAGCTCAATCTCCTCCTCCTCCCAGCCTGACAACAATGGAAAAACAGGGCCAAAACAAAACCTGGAGAGCTAGTTCCACCCATCAAACCAGAAATAACTCAGCCTTGTGCTGCCAGTCCAGGTCCACCTGAGCCCCTTTAATGTGGCAGCCCAACCCACCTGTCTGCTGTTGTGATGTCCCTTGGCAGCCCTGCAGGAAGGGCTTTGACAGCCATGGTCTCTACCCAGGCACTGATGTTCTGCCCCAGCTCAGCAGCCCTGATGGGTTTCCCCTCTGTGCTGCCGACTGCTCTTTTCCCACCAGTCCATGCAGCCCCACAGGGGCTGCCAGCACCCACGAGCCAGTGTAGAGGTAGTGTTGGCCATTTCTCTCTTTCAGAGATATCCAAGGCCAGCTGGAGGCTTTCAGCTCTCCAGCCTGACTTGATCCACCTCGTCCCTCAAGAGGTTTTGTGACTCATTGTGTAGTACTCCCTGCAGCAGCTTTCCATTTTCAGTTCTCTCTGAGGTACAGCAGTGCAGAGAGCCATCGCTTTTCCTTTTCTGGGAGCTGTTTACATGGTGGGGCCTCCTCAGCACGTCACCTTCTCCTCCTCTGATGATGGTGACCCGACATTTTCACCTTCAGGCCAGTTCCTGGTAACCTTCAAGATCCCTGGGCAATTGGGGTTTACTGTTCACTTTGTGTGATCAGAGCCATCCACTTACTGCACACAGGATCAGGGCCAGGATGTGTGGAAGGGACTTCTCCTCTGAACATCCAGCCCAGCACTTGGGCTGCCAGAGGAGCTGTGCTTCAGTGCCAATCCCTTCTGAGGCGGCCCTTCCTAAGGTGCCAGGATCTCCTTTTCAACTGGAGGGTAGCAGGCCTCAGATCATTCTTGAGTCTCCCCAGGTACTTTGTGCCAGAGGCTGCAGGAAGGACCACTCTCCTCAGCTGCAGTGTACAGCAAGATTTTAGCCCTGTCCTGTCCTGACTGGCCCAAGGGCTATTGCATGAACAATCTCCTGTTTAATTTGTTCAAAAGCTTGTTGATGTTCAGGACTTCACTTGAAAGCACTCTTCTTCCATGTCACTGATAGAGAAGAGGGTTGACAATCTGACTGTAATCTGGAATATGCATCCTCCAAAAACTCACAGCACCTAGGATAGCCTGCATTTCCTTCCTGCTGGTTTCTGGGGACACAGCTGATATTTTGTTAATCACGTCCATTGGAATCTGATGTCCATCTTGCCACTTCATTCCTTGAAACTGAATTTCCCGGGCAGGCTCCTTAACCTTACTTTGGTTTATGGCAAAACCAGCCTTCAGGAGGATCTGAATTATCTTTTCTCCTTTCCCAAAAAGCTCCTCCGCCATGCTCCCCCATACAATGATGTCATCAATGTACTTCAGATGTTCTGGAGCCCTGCCCTTTTCCAATTCAGTGTGAATCAGTCCATGGCAGCTGGTGGGGCTGTGTTCCCACCCCTGGGGCAGTCAGTTCCAGGTGCACTGCACACCCCTCCAGGTGAAAGCAAACTCTGGCCTGCACTCTGCTGCCAGAGGAATGGAAAAAACCACATAGGTAATACTGATGGTGACACCACTTGGCTGCCTCTGACTCCAGTTTGTACTGAAACTGCAGCACAGCAGCTCTCAGTGAGTGTGTGACTTCATTCAGGCCATGACAGCCCACTGTCAGTCTCCACTCTCCACTTGACTCATGCACAGGCCATATTGGGCTGCTGAAGGGTGAACAAATCTTTCAGAGCACTCCCAGCTCTCCAGTTCATGGATCAGCCCAGTGTGGTGTCCCCAAATCCCAGTCAGTGCTGTTTTGCTGATGGGCACTCGCTGGGGTGACTGTCAGTATCTGTTGCTCTTCAAGCCTCAGCAGTCCCATAGCAGCCAAATGATTCAGCTGTTGAATTTCCTCTGTCTCCACAGCAGCTCTCCCAAAAGCCCAGTGATGCCCTTCTGTGTCCTTGAAATGGCCTGTCCTGAGGTAATCTCTGCCAAGGATACACACAGGGCCTCTGAACAATCAGGATGGGGAGGTTTTGTCATTCATTCCTCATCAGGCTCACTTCAGTTTCCAGTACAGTCAGCTGTGGGAATACCCCTGTCAGCCCAGAAACAGACGGATTCTGCCCCTACAGGTCTCAATGGCATCAGGGTACATTGTGTGCCAGTGTCACCTACAGCCTTGTACTCCTCTGGCTCTGCTGTGCCAGGCCATGGATCCACACCATCCAACACATCAAACTGACCCTTTCCTCCACCTGGCTGGAGACAAGGCCCTCTAGTCCTTGTCATGGTATTTGTTGCTCACTTCTTGTAAATATGAATTGGAGGTCCCTTCAAGAGGATCAGACACAACTTCATCTCTTCTGTTCTGCCTAGGGGCTTGCCCTTGAGAAACCACAGTGGCATTTACCCCTGACAAATTTCCTGTGGTAGTTCTTCCTCCCCTTAACTCACATACTCATGCTGCCCGGTCAGAGGTGGGTTTTCCATCCCACCTCCTCATGTATTCTCCATATTCAGGCAGGTAAAGCCAGAGATTACCTCGTGGAGTGCACCCCTTTTCCCTAACCAAAGGGTGCCTGCCCCTAATAGCAGAGACAGGTCTGTACTGGTGAATGGAAAATTAGTTCCTTTCTGAGTTTCTGGTGGCCCTCTCACATTTTTATTACAAGTTCTGGACATGCTTGGCCATTTTAGTTTCCACAGACTAGATGTGGACCTGTCAAGAGGCAGAGGTAGTGTCTTCATATATAAGAAGTTTGCTAGTACTCACTTGGTCTTTTCTCTCCATCCATATTACAGTGTTGCTAAGCAATGGTAATAAATCTCTGACCCAAGCTGTATGAATTTTGGCCTCATCTGTGATGTTCACTGGACATGGACTTTTAGCACCTTGCTTGTCATCTGAAAAAATTACCTCCAGCCAAGCTGTTTCCCTCAGGCAGTGGGTACCTCACTGCATGGTGTTCCACTGGCCTTGCTGTGCACACGTCCTCCTTGCAAAGGTATCTTTATATTTAACCTGAGTCTTCTCCAGAGGCTGAGATGTTATTGACTTTTTCCAATTCCCTGGTCAATAACCACATCCCAGGACAGGGATGTGAATTGCCTGCCTTCACTGCCACCCAGGTTCATATTGCTGGCCACAGCATCCCAGATTTGGAACAGCCAGCTCAATATGGACCCACCTCTCTGGAGGTGAACTCTTTCTGCAGCTCACACAGCTCTCACAGGGATAAGGACTGGGTGATCACCTCTGGCTTCATCTCGTCCATTGGTTGTGAGGGGCCAGCCTCTTCTTCATCACTCACTGTGCAAACTGACTTGGCCTTGGATTTCCTCTTCTGAACAGAGGCAGTTGCTACTGCCTTGTCCTTCTGGTTCAGCTGCCATTTGATTAACTGTGATGCCAGTTGATTTGTTTTCCTTCCCCTCTCCCTGAAGGTGCTGTCCAGTGACAAACAGTATTCAATAAATTGCAGCCAGGACCCAGCACATTGCATAAATAAATTTGTGCCTCTCTGGAAATGTGCCTTCACAACGTTTTCCCTTCACATATTTTATCATGTCAACAGCGTCCTGTAGTTGTTCAGGGGTGAACTCCCAATTCACTGGAGGAGAAATCCTCCAAATACTAACCCATTTCCTCCCGCATTCCATGCCAGTCAGGATTACCTAGCCCTGGGGCAGGCCTCTGAACAGCTTCCCTCAAAATCTTTGTTTTATCTCTGAACATGGTAAATATGGTGTAGATCATCCAAACTGTACAGAGGAAACAGCAGAATTAGCAGCAAGATTATGTTATCCCTAGCGCCCAGTGGGGAATACAACATCCTCAAAACCTGTTATAACAGACCTGTAGGAGGACAAGGAGGTGAAAGGTGGGAAAAATCACCCTCTCCTGTTTTCTCCACAGGCTGAGTGTGATTATTAATGAACTCCCATAGGTAGCAGCCAAGGCCAGAACAAATACCACCAAATGCACATTTCATACGAACATCATTTCCCCTGATGTTATCACGCCATAAACTGATTAGCACATAGTATATTAAAAAGAGCGATCTTGATTCCTCTCCCTGGTTTGAAAAGGAGCACTGAGATGGGTAAATAATTCCATACATAAGAACACAAATACAGGGTTAGGTACCACACCCACATGAACAGAGTGAGCAACGTGGTGACCAGGGAGTTCTGTACTCTATATGCTTTAATCAAAATTGTGACTTTAACTTCTTGCTGGATGCCAGAGGTGTCCTGGGTTTAAAAACTCAGTAGGGAAAATTAAGGCCACTCAAGCTGTCTCCTTTTCTATAATGGAGAAATAAATACTAAGGGAGATGGAAGTTGAGTCACAATAGAAACATAGCAATAGTAACAAATGATTATACAAAAAGAAAATGGTTTAACCAACAAGGGCAAGATATCACCTGCTTCCCCCTGAAGACAAAGCCCAAGTGGTGGCTGTCCCCAGGCTGTCTGCCACTTGGAGACCAGGAGGACAAAGGCAGCACACCAGAGAGGTTCTTGCAGCTCAATCTCCTCCTCCTCCCAGCCTGACAACAATGGAAAAACAGGGCCAAGACAAAACCTGGAGAGCTATCTTGGCCCAGAAACTCTTCTGCCAAGCTGCAGTGGTGAGCTGCAGTGGGTACTTTTCTTTCTTTTTCTCTCTCCCTCTCTCTCGGGACCAGCCCACGGCCTGGCCCCAGCAGCCTTTGCTGGGCTGGCATTGTCCTGGTGCTCCATTTCCCATGGCAAGCTCCCACACAGGAGCTGTTTTCTCAAGGCTTGGATGGACTCCATGGGGCTGGGAGAAGTGATGAGCCACGGACCTGCAGTGATGGCAGTGCCATCCAGGCAGCCCATACCTCTCCCCAGCACCAGGCCAGACAACACTGGTCACCCTTCCTCTTCCCTCACTGCCTTAAAAGGACAGTCCACTAAAGATGACATAGGGGAGTGTAGAATGCACAGTTTTGCTCTCCCTCACATAATGCTGAGCTCTGCCTCCTATCCCTGTAACTGGGACAACCTGTATGTACTACATTTTGATCATCAGATGGGAAGTGTTCTACTTCATTTCTCAGCAATACTTTTATTCAGTTTTTATTGTCTGTGATAAAAGCTCAACCTCATTATTATCCCAGGATTTGGGTGACAGTAGAGAATGCATCACAGCAAAGCTAAAGCCTAGCTGAGAGCAATTTTACTATTAGAGGCACAATTACTGTCCATTACAAATTCCAGGAATGAGCACAAACATAACTTTAATAGGTGACTATGTTGCAGCAGCATGCAGAGAAAAAATGGCATCCCTCCCTCAGCAGAGAAGAACAAAGAAATAAATAAAAGACTTTTGGTTGCATGCTCTGTATTGAACTCAGGCAGTCCTGAAGGCATTTGGCTGCTCAGTGCAAAGCAGCCTGGCTCCTCTGTCTGTTGCTGTTTCTCTTGATTTAAGAGACTGTTCCAGGCTCCTGTGCTGCCTGCTTAGGCACCTGTACAGAATGCAGGTAGCTCCAGGGATCTCTGGTTCCTGGTCTCCACAGAGGTGCTGGTGTCTGATTCCTTGCATCCACTCTTCTTGTCCCAGGGAAAGGATGGCTGTTTGTGTGAACACTTGGACACTCCTAGGCCTAGAGTATAACTGGAGCTGAAAGGGATTTTTTTTTTTCCTGTTTAAATAGCAGCAACTGAAGCTTAACTGAAGTTGTTTGCATTTACTTTCTTTTCACAGTTCAATTATTACTGCTTTAAAGAAAGCTTTTTTTCAATAGAAATTAAACTTGGACCAAGAGGCCATTTCAGGAAAGCACCTCCTTATCCCAATAGCTCTAAAGTGAATTCCTGATTTTAAACAACTGCCCAAATTCTGTTGACTCTCCATCTCCCAAGAGTTGTTTAGGCGATTGAATGAAGCAGGTTAGAAACAAATATGAAGCTGAAAAGAAAAATTAATCCATTTACATTGCCTATAACCAGAGAACAGCACAAATGCTGAGGAAGAGGTAAGTGCTGAAACTCAAGCTGATATATTTTTCTTTTTCACCAGCAAAATGATTTAATTGAAAGAATCTCAAACTTATATTTTGGATAATAATTACATACATAATATTGTTCCTATTCTTTCATTAATATCTCTTTATATCGCACTCCTGTGCATGAAGAGTACTAAGAAGGAGGGTACTTGAAGAGTGGAGACTTCAGTGAAGGCTCTTGAAGTCTCTAATACCTTACTTGGCGTGGGTTCTCATTTTCTTGCAACTTCACTAATTCACCCAGCTACTGCAAGAAAGGGGAAGCTGTGTATACAGGTTCTAGACAACATTATTTCCATGCCCACATTTTGTAATTTTTAAATTAATTTCTGTTCTTGAAGTAACAATATTAACATAATTTATTGCAGATATTTAATCATATATGACACTTTAGCTACCCAGACATTTGTATTTGAATAACTGTATAAGGTTGCTCATTAGAGCAGGATCTCCAAATGTAACTGTTTTTCTTTCCCAGATGTCTGTCCTCCTGTCCTTGAGTTCCCTTTTGTTTGGCAGTGTGTTGAGTTTATAGCATTATGACCATCTGAAATACAAAAGCTTTTCTGAAGGAATAATGGAGAAATTGTCTTCTGTGCCTTATTTTCCCATAGAGGATCAGCAGCTCAGGCGTTGTGGCTGTGAGTGACCCTGGGCAGGGGTTGAGAGGACCAGCTCAGAGGAGTGGTGTGCTGGGGCATGGCATGGGCACAAGCACTTTGTGCTTCAGGCAGTTATGCCCTGTCCAGGTGTTAGCACAGACCTCTGGCCTCAGAAGTCAAAACTGTGGCCATTAAATACAAATCAGGAGCAGAACAAGAGCAGGGAGGTGATGGTTGAAACTCCTTATCACTGCCACTGCCACTAAAGCATGGTTCTGGCCAAATTACCTGTTATTCCGTTTGTAAAAAAATAGAGTTACTACAGTCCAAGATGTTCTAGTGAGGAGCTCAGCTGAGCTATGGTGATATCCTAACATTAAAGAACACAGTCTGTAATGCAGTGAAATAATAGTGCAAGTGCCTGGGGTCATTAAAGAACACAGTCTGTAATGCAGTGAAATAATAGTGCAAGTGCCTGGGGTCATTGTGATAGACTTTCTCTGGGTGAATGACATAAAGACATAAGTGGTGTGTTTTGATTTGTTTTTAATTTAAAGCACACCTATTCAATGAATTTTGCATGAATGCATAGCAGGCACTCTACCTGCTGTCAGCATTTACATCTGCAAATGTGAATGTCCAAGGCATGGTTCAGTGGTGCTAATTCTTATTTCACTCCATGGGAAAAAGAAACAGAACAAGCAGTTAAGAGCCTTTTTTTTTTTTTTTAATTCTGTGTCAATAATCCAACTAGCTTAAATGTATATTTATTCTATGTTGGAAATGCAAACTATTCAGAATGCTATGAGAGCTATGAAAAACACAGGGCTTGGAAAACTGGCAGTTTTTGTGGTTTTGGGGTTTTGAGTAAAGTTTCACAACCAATCAGCCCAGAATAATGTCCGGTAAAGGCATTTCTGCTTGTTAGTCTATTTATTTATTTACTTTGGCATTGTGAGGCAAGGCAAGGCACATAGGCGCATTTGGAGGAAGGTCAGTGAAAATACTCCAGATCTGCCCCAGGGGCTGATGCTGGAAAGTGCTGAGGCCCTGCTGCAGCTGAGGAGGTGCTCAGCATCCCTGGTCAGTCAGGAGCAGGCTGGAGCCCAACCTGCCAGCTTGGGCAGTGTGGGCACTCACAGCCTTCCTGAGGAATTTGCACAAAAAGCAAAACCAATATTGGGTCCATTTGACTTTGGTTTGGTGGCCACTGGATTCTGTGTGTCTCCTCCTCTGCTGGTGGCCCTGATCTCATCAGCATCACTGGAGACCTGCCCTTTGCTTGATGCTGGGTGTTTTCCAGCAGCCTTCCCATGGAGGCGCCCAGCCTGCCCCTGTGGCCAAGCATGAACTGCTTAATTGGGCACTGGCCGAGGCTTTGAAGACAGTGGATGCAGTCTGTGGTTCCTGTCCCTGCTCCCCAGAATGTGCTAACATGTCATACAGTGTTTTGCTCTTGGGTTTATGTCCTTGGGATATTAGGATGACTCGGGTTCAGGAGAGGAGATCTCCCAGGGGGAATGTGTTTGCTCAATGGTTTCTTCAGCTCACTCCGGGCATTTCCAGCGGGAAAGGCTCCCCCTGCTCGGCTGTCTCCGGGTGTGTGCTGCCTGAGGGGGGATGGAGGGGGGCTCCAGGAGGACTTAGGTGTTCCTAGGGAGCACAGGCAGTGCTGGGGGTCACAGCTGGCTGTGCCACTAGCTGTCACCCTGTCCTGCTTGCGGTGGTGCCCAGGGAGCCGGGCTGTGCTGCCAGCAGAGCCCAGTGCAGCTCATGGCACGGGCTGTGCTCAGCGCTCCTGTGCAAGGCCCAAACCAGGGCTGCTTTCCTCTGCAGCTTTTGTTTGTGTTCTTGAGTGTGACAGATGGGGCAAATATTCACCAGCAGGAGGCCTCTGGAGAGGAATGAACAGTTTGGAGAAGCAAAGGCTGCTTCCCCATCGTGTAGCAATCTCCAGCCCCTGCCCCACAGATAGGGTCTCCGCAGACCTCCCTGCAGCCATAACAGACTCAGGCAACATCACATCCTGAGGAAGATTTGGCGTTTGGCTGTGCCAGCCACCAGCCTTGCCAGCAGGCGTTGTGACACTCCAGTGCAGCAGGGGACACTCGGTCACAGGGGCCTGGCACCCAGCAGCAGCAGCAGCAGCAGCCGGCCGGCTCTGGAAGATCCCAGAGGAGAATGTGCGGCCATTTCCTGAGAGCACTGCCACCTTGTGTCGGTCAGTCCGCCCTGAGCTGTGCCACTGCCCCGGCTGCTACTATGGGACATCCAGAGATCGCTCCATGCTCTGGAGGAGCCTGGAGGACGCATGGGACCCCAGTAGCAGTGGGATGCTGCTGGCTGTCCCCTCCTGCTCCTCTCTGGGACAGCTCTAGAGCTGCAGAGGAAGAGCCTGCCCACAGCACTGCCACAGCACTGCCCTCAGCATTGCCCACATACTGCCCACAGCACTGCCCATAACACTGCCCATAGCACTGCCCTCAGCATTGCCCACATACTGCCCATAGCACTGCCCACAGCCCTGCCACAGCACTGCCCATAGTACTGCCCATAGCACTGCCACAGCACTGTCCATATCACTGCCCACAACGCTGCCCATAGCACTGCCCACAGCACTGCCTGCAGCATTGCCCTCAACACTGCCCTCAGCACTGCCCATATCACTGCCCACAGCTCTGCCCTCAGCACTGCCCACAGCACTGCCCACAGCACTGCTCACAGCTCTGCCCTCAGCACTGCCCACAGCCCTGCCACAGCACTGCCCATAGTACTGCCCACAGCACTGCCACAGCACTGTCCATATCACTGCCCCCAATGCTGCCCATAGCACTGCCCACTGCACTGCCTGCAGCACTGCCCTCAACACTGCCCTCAGCACTGCCCATATCACTGCCCATAGTACTGCCCATAGCACTGCCCTCAGCACTGCCCACAGCACTGCCATAGCACTGCCCATAGTACTGCCCACAGCACTGCTACAGCACTGCCCATAGTACTGCCCATAGTACTGCCCATAGCACTGCCCTCAGCACTGCCCACAGCCCTGCTACAGCACTGCCCATAGCACTGCCCATGGCACTGCCCATGGCACTGCCACACGGGACAGCGGTGACAGCACAGCAAAGTTCCATGTCCACACAGCATGGAGTGCCACCAGCAGTCCTGTCCAACAGCTGATGGCTCTGTGCAACATGGAAGGACAGGTGTGGCCCCACATTTCTCCTCACAGAGAAAAGCACGGCATAATTCTTCCCAAGACTATTTCTGGGTTTCACATTCTCTGAACCTCAGAGAAAGGAAAAACAATTCTCATCTCATTTGCTGTGCCTGTGTTGTGCCAAAGTAGAATGCAATATGGAGATTGTTTACCCACAGTGATGGTGTTTTTTTTCCTTGGTCTATCAGGGCCAAGTGGGTGTGTGTGTGTGTGTGTGTGTGTGTGTGTGTGTTGGGACTTTTGGGGGACAGTCATGAGATTCAGTGCAGTTGTGTGCAGGGTTGAGTGCTTGGCAGGTTCAGTTTTAGATGTATAGAATAAAGTAATTAATTAGTTTTGATATCAATGAAGTTCTCCTCATCATTCCTCCTTCGTCAGGAGCAAAAATATCCACTATAGACACGCTAGAGTGTTTGGTTTTCTTCTTTACCCTGCAAGGTCAGTTCTAGCTATCCCCATCCTTTCCTGGGCGCCCAAGCAGATTGTTCAGAGCTGCATGCTTCCATCAGGCACATTCTGCACTACATTAGTTTAATGGCACTGTCACCATGAATTGCAAACTTTCTCAGCTCCCCCCTGTGCTGGTGAAACATGGCAGCATAAGGAACATCTGTTCTCTTACCCTTTGCTGGAAATGGGAAACATCATATTGCATTTTTGTTATTAGCCTTATTTGGATGCCAGTGGTTTTGTTTCTAAACACATCAAGGCAGCTGAATAACCTTAATTGAGTACTACAGAAAAAAAATGGTTTCATGCAAATGTGGCTGCCAGCATAATTATTAGGACAATACTGAACTTCTATTCCTGAGATGGGTTCCAGTTTCTTGGTTTTTATATTGCTCCCTTGCTGCTGAATTTCATTATAAACATCTCCACAAAAACTGATCTATAGTTAGGCAGTAAACAAGTTAAGTCCTTAATTTTTGACATTTAAAGGCAAACAAACCTAATCATTACAAATGTGAATTTGAGCCTTTATTTATGCACAAAATAATTTTTGCTAGGAATAACTACCACAGGTAAAACTTTGCCTTATATGACTTAAAACAGGCTCCAAGATTTTTTTGTGCAATTTCATTAAAGACAGCAGATTTTTGCAGCTCCTATGGAAGATGACAGTATGTATAAATAGAATCAATTTAATAATTCCCAGATTTAATTATGATGGATTCATTGTTATTGCATGATCAACCACAGCACACAATGGCAATTAAGCAGAGTGCATATATACAACTCTCTAGTCCACCCATTATATAGAATCACTTCATTATTAACCCTGAGGGCAAGCCAGAGAACAACACTACAGTAAGAGTAGAAAAAGTGGCATTATCTGCTCCTATAACTTTGCTGGTGTCTTTCTGTGCTGCAAGGTACACATGTCCTTCATGATATGCACACCTTTAATGGGCCTTCATAAAAGTATTGCACTTTTATCATATCTCCTTTACCAGCTTACTAGAACATTCCAGGAAGCTGCAAGCCATATGTGGTGTGCTCTGTTTTTGGTAGATTTACCCAGGTTTTGAGAGGTCTTTGGTGAAACCTGAACATCAAACTTCCAGTATAAATGATGGGGAGGCTTTTTACCCTGATGATGTATTTAGGTTTCAGTTTCTTTTAGACCTATAGCAGAATTCAAGGCTATTTTGGGTCACCTGTGAAGTGTGTTTGGTGTAATTCCTAGGAAAGCTGTGCTCATTGTCACATAACAATCGCATCTGCTGTCACACTGGTAGGAGTTTCTCTTTAAGAAAGGCAGACTGTAAAACCAGTAATCCTGGCCAGGTCAGGATTGTGTTGTATCAGCAGAACTTTTGTGGGGAAGCTCACACAGCACGTGCCTGCCCTGTCTGGCTCAGTCCATCGTCTTCACAACCAATAACATTTACTCCAAATTTAAAGAGGCGCAAAGTTCATTGAGCCACATTTAGTCTGGGGGTATCTGTACTGAAGTCAGTGAAGCTTGTAAACTTGGCTGGATATTTGGTGTTGGAGGAGTGACTATAAGAACAATTCTTCAAGTGTTTGTTTTCTTTTTTACAATCACAGAACAAGGCGATTTGCAGCGAAGTGTTGCATACAACTTCTCTCAAAGCGTAAGTCACAAAGGATGCTGGACTTGGGTTGGTTTAATTAATACTAGAAGTTTCCACTGTGTTTGTGCTCATTTATGTCTCCCCCAATACCTCCTCTCTGAGAAACAGACTCCCTGAATACTCTAATTAGTCTGGTCATTTGAAGTTGGAAATCTGTACTGATGGTACCCCATGACAGTGAGGGTATGTACTTATTTGCTCCATAAAACTCATATTTCCCTAAAGCTTTATGCACTGGTATTGTTGCACATAGTGCAATAGTGTAGTGTAATGATCAGCTAATCAATTAAATTCATGCCTGGACCCCAATGCAGACTTGCCTATGCTTCTACCAATTTAAAAATGGCAAAAGTGCCTATGAATATTTTTATGAGTTGATATTAGCTACAGCCAAACACTGAGAATGAAGAACAAGTGCCATCCTGACAAGGGAGGATTTTGTGGCAGAATTTGTTCAGTGCTTTGCTTGGCCTGTTTTATTCTATTTTGACAAATCTGCATTGGTAAGTTTACAGTGGTTTGTAGTTTGAGTACAGTGTGTGCTATGCTATATTTGTGATTTGCTGTTAGTAAACAGTCCTAGTGCACTATTTGCAGAGCCTAAGTAGACCTTCCATGCAGCCCAGCACAATATGTTTCCCATCATCACCTTTGGAGCTCTGATGTTGGGAACACAGAACCAAGTCCTCCTGGAGCTAGAGTCTGTGGCCATCTGTTTTATTCATCAAAGAGGGAAAATTCAATGCAAGCAGGGCACTCCAGTGTCCTGAGATGCCAAATTGTTGAATAATCCCCTTTTTTAAGTCCTGGGGAATGGATCTGAGACTCCTCCTCTCCTCTGACCAAGCCAGTGCCTCGGAGTTTGCCTGGGCTGTGACTTGTGCTTCCAGGGCAGTGTCACCACATGCTGTACGTGACATCTGGGGCACCCTTGACTTGCCCAGGCCAGGGAGAGGAATGGGAGTCCCACAGAGTGTGCTGGTGCCACTTGCTCCTTCTCCCTGCAGCCCAGGGCAGGGCTGCCCTGCTGGCTGCCCCAGCAAGGGCAGCTGGCACTGCCAGCACAAGCTGCTCCACTGCAGAGGCGGGAGAGAACAGGAAACAAGTGGTGACTAACAGTCCACATTCTCTGCTTTTGAGGCAGCAGAGCCACACACAGCCCCTCACTCAGGGCAAGCTGCTCAGGCACAGGCTACTCCTGGGTAAAATTCACTGCATCTGCTGCTCATTTCCTTTCAGTTTTTATCTAGTCTTTCTGTGTTTCCTGTTAGCACCTAATGCCATTTGGGACAGCGCAGGGACTGCTGCTCACTGTGTGTTTGCTGTGCAGAGACCAGTAGGAGCTCGTGGTCACAGCACTGTGATCCAGCCAGCTTGTGTTTTGGGGCATCCTGCCTATACTTTTCCATGTTCTTGCTCTTGCAGTAGGTGAAGTGCAAAGGATGAGGACCTGGGGCATGGAGGGACTGCCATGAAGTCTGTTAAATGGATCCTGTATTTCTGCTGGAAAAGACTAAGGGAAACAAACCAGAAAGCTGTGCAGAAAATGTGGATTCTGCTTTTTCTTCTCATGTGTCTCCCTCTTTGACTATCTTTTATTTGTAAATAAATAACCATCCACTTGAATATTTCCCACATTTCTCAGGTCTGTGAACTCCTGTTTTTATAGGGTGAGCTTGTTTGCCAGGCCGGTTTTCCTCAAACTCTCCTGGTGCCAGTAATTAAGGGATTATTGTAATTACCTCAGTGGTGCAGATATTGAGTATTAGTGCTTAGGCTGAATGTGCCCACTTTGATTTCTCTACAGTGACGCTAGGTAGGCTGAGCTCTGCTCTAAATGAGCACAGTGTCATTAATGACAGCGCTTTTACAATGGGCACTTTTGTGCTTAAGAAGCTTTTTATACCTTAATCCAACCTGATGCAAGCTATGGATGCAAATGCATTACAGGTACAATTTACTCCATGGCATTAACACAGCTGAAAAACTGATTGGGACTGCTCTGTGAAGGGTTTAATGAGCTGTGTGTCAGGTCCTTGGAGCTGGCTGAGCTCCTCTGGCTGCAAGTCGGTGTCTAATGCTTTCATTTCCCTCTCCTGTGCCTGGAACTAGCCTTGATGCTTTGCTCCTTCCAGGCATGAGAGTTCTTCTCGTTCGCACTGGCCTTCAGGGGTCACAAGGAATTGAAAAGTGCTGTAGGCTCTGTGTGGATCCCCTTCCTCCACGGAGCTGCAGCAGGGGTGGTGTGGCACACTGCTGACAGCCCCTGTGCCGTGCTCCAGGTGCAGGGAAGCCACAGCCAAGGCACGCACATCTGCCACGCCAGGTGGACACAGCACACAGCAAATGTGCTCCTGCAAGTCCTGGGCAGAGGGCTGTCCTGACCTTGGGCTGAGAGCTGTGAGGGAGCAGAACAGCCCTGCTGGAACTTCTGCTCTTGTGGTTCAGCACATCCAGCACGCCTGCCTTCCAGGCCTGCTCTGCCTTACCACATCTGGCTCTTTCATGCTTGGCCTGAAATGGCCTTTCTCCTAATGGCAGCTTTTCCATTGCACACAGGCTCCTGAGCTGATGATAACATTATGTTTCCCTGTAAGCCGTGCATGTGAAGCTCTGTCTTGTTTCTTGTCTTATTTCATCTGCAATTAAAGCTGCTGATGAAACCATTCAGATCCTGAATACCCTTGCCCTGTGGTCAACACAAAGTTCTCACACTCATGAGAATGAAGTCTGATCCTCAAGTTTCCCTTGCAGATTTTTTATTCCGTGCTTTGCCCTGCTCCCTTTCTAAACTAGCTGAAAAAGCATTTGTGCTGTAGGACAAACTGCCCCTCATCTGCACCATGAAATGCTGTAAGTGCCTGCTCCTCCTTCACAAATGACCAGCCCAAAGCAGTGACAATACCTATAGAGAAATAACCCCTACCATTTCTACAGCCTTTAATTTTTGTTTGTCCTGCTGCCACAGAGGTTGTATATTATGTATGCCATCCTTGCTTGCTTCCTGTTCCTGGCCAGCTGTGGATTGATGATAGCATCTTCAAGTTGTTGGACTTCCTCTTCTTGTCCTTAATCTTTTGGTTTTAAAATGGCCCCCACATTTACAGTTACCAACCACAGCAGGCAGATAGCAGCAGCTGGTAGCCAACCAGACAACACTGAGTGCATTTTAAAAACAAAAAGAGATCTGTTCTTTAGGTTATGTAAGAGGATCTACTGCTAAGATTTAGTGAAGCAGAGTAATTTCTGAAGTGCTTGGCAGTTAATATATTAAATGTGCTAATTCTTGACATTTTCCAAGTTCATGTCGGTCCAGTCACCTGTAATTGTAGAAACAGTGATAGCCACTAACACACTTATATTACATGGCATATAAATTCAAAATGTAGCAACTGAAAGAGAATTTTATACTCCGTGAACTTACTTGACTCGCAACAGAACAGACTCCTTCCTACCACACCATGCATTCCTCCCCCTATTACTAAAGACTGCTGTTCAGGAAAGCAACACATTTTCTGTAGTTAACACCTGTGCTCACAGTCAGGCTAAAGCAAACCTAATGTGACCATCCAGTTCTTCAGAAGCAAAGCCACAGGTTATTTTGCTTCCTCTTCCTTTCCTTCTTCATGAAAATCTAGTTTCACAGGGCACAGAGACTGCCTGAGCTGAAGAGCAGATGTTTTGAAAGAAGTCCTGGCTATAAGCTGCTTTTTGTCTTTTTCTGGCTGGTTTTGTTTAAAGATTGAGAGGGAAATGTACCTTATTGAACATTATTCCAAGAAGCATGAAAAGTAAGAACAAGTCAGGAAATGCAGATTTTCTTCAGTCAAATGCTATAGACCTCCAGTTGGGCATGCAGCCAATGTACAACTTGCACAACTGTAGCACCCACACGCCAGGATTAGGAAGATGAGACAAATTCATTAGTTTGCTGCCAGTATGCACTAGTCATTTCTAACTGCTTTTTAAACTTACTTTTATGCTAAAATAATGCAATTCTGCTATTGAAGTTATCATTCTGTATCGATAGCATCAGAATCTAAACCTGGGCTGGTAGTAGCAAGTCTTGCTTCTGATGTTTCTTCAACCCTGACCTCTTGGTGTACCTTCCAGACACTGCAAATTCTTGCTTTCCTCACAATTCTGGTCACAATCCCAGATGTCTACATTTCAATATGAAATCTAAGTGGTTTACTGTAAAAGTTTCATCTAAGGCTGCTATTATCTACTCAGTATTTCATTGTGAGGGAAGTTGTGATTATCATTCAGGAATCACGGCCACAACCATTCCAGGAGATCCATATTCAGTTCATGATGTTTTACCTTAGGCCTCAACCCTGCAATGTTTCAGGTCCTTGGGCTAAAGCCAGTTGGGCATGATCAGTATCATGGACTGGTAGAGGAAGGTAGAGGGTTTCTGTCCTTTAATCTGTTATCTCATCTTATCTTATCTCTTGCTTCATTTATAAATGGGGACTGTGTCATAAATGTTCCTTTATCAGCTTGTCTTTAGGGTTCTTTGAGCAGCTTTGGTCCCAACCATCTTCTGTTGAAACCTGCCTACGTTCTGGGCTTGATCCAAAATCAGGGACATCCGAACAAGTCAGGCCAAACTCCCTCAGGCTCTGGGGAGAGGCTGGAAAAGGTTCTGCTGTGAAGTCTGAGGGGCCAAAGTACCCTCAGATTGCTCCAATGCCATTTGACTGTTCAGCTGCTGAGCAGAAAGCAAACCTAGGAACAAATGCAAAAAATCTGCTGGGCATCTGAGCTGCTGAGAACTACTGAGTTACTTATGGGGAGACAGTGTGAAAATTACTTATGGCAACGGTGGCCCAGCTTCAAAGCCTTCTGAGCTGTCACTGCTCCTTGTGGGATTTGGACTCCCAGGGCCTGTCCAGTGCTAGATTTCTTTCAGAGGTGCTAAGGAGGAGCAGTCAAGCCTGGAACTATGGATGATGGATACAGAGAAACTGGCTAGGGATCAGAGTCAGAAAAACATGTAACAGTAAGACATTGAGCTCTTGTGAGAAAAGGGCCCCTGGACATATCTTGGGTGATTGTTTCTACTCTTCTGCTGAGTGAAAGTTGGGTGCTGCTTTCAGAAGCAGAGGGGCTAAAATACCCTCAGATTGCTCCAGAACTAACTGGCTCTGCAGCTGGACCTCCTGCCCCAGTGTTCTTGCAGCATAGCCAGGATCCCACGTGGAGATGAGATCGATCCTGTCCTCCCCTCACCTCTCTCCTCTTTTTTGACTCCAAGAGCGAGGACGTAGATCTTACACCCTCCATCACATTTTGTGTCAGTAGGTGCCTCTTGTCTAATGCTGTCTTCTGACAAAATAGGTCCTGCATCCATTTCAGCTGCTTTTGCAGAGCAGCCCACCCAGCAGGGAACTCTCTCAGCAAGGGCAGAGTGTGTGGTGAGCCCACAGCATCACCTGGAGCAAGGCTGGCCACTCCAGCGCCATAGCACCCATCATCTCCCTCCCCATCAGGCTGCTCAGGGGCCTTGGCCACTGTGGCTTCTGTGCTTGGGCCTCTTGTAGAGTCTGACACGCAGACCTGGAGAGTTCTGTGCATGAGGACAGTGCCTGAGCTGCTGGCCCTGCAGTGGCTGTGAGGTGATCAATGTGGTATTGTTAGCACAGGTATCACAACCCCTGTCTCATCTGTCTAGCCTTTAGTAGCAAACACCACGCATGTTACACAGGCATTTTATCTCCTGGCTTTACAGAATCCCCTGGCTGTCCAGGAAGCAGCTCAGCAGCTGCCTTGGAGTACAGCTGGGTTGTGTTTTTCAAAGGGTTACTTCCACCCCACACCCCCAGCCTCAGGACAGGGAGGCGCCAACCACAGAGAAGGAGACAGTGGACAAAGAGCTCAGCCTTGTCTCATTGGGCTGATAAATGCACTCCCTCTGCCCCCACCTGATCTCCGTGACCTGCTGATGCAGAAATCAAATAGTCATTGGCAACAACACATGTTGGACTGAAAGCCACAGATTAGCTTCTGAGAAAACCTGATGTAATTTTTCAATCTCATTCCCAAGTCTGGAGGGAAGACACCCCCTCACACGCCTCCTCCCTCCCCTTGGTGAAAGGATTCCAATTTCCACTTAGTAGGTGATGGTGGTGGTGGATGTGATACATGTGCTTGAATGGATGTTTTTCATGTGGGCCAGGGAAGAGCTGTTCTCCTCCCCAGGAGGTTTCATCCTTATTTTCCCACTGAGATTGTGCATATGCACAGCACTGACTTTCCAGAGAAGCTGAACCAATGGGAGCTGTAAAATTTCAGCTTGTGTTTCATCCCATGTGTACTTTGATTTTGTGGTAGAGAAAGAAAGAATATCCCTTCTATGATGTAAGCAATATATTCTCAAGTGCTGATTATGTTATGTTATGCTATGCTATGTTAGATGTTCTCAAAAGCTGAATACTGATTTATGCCAAACTGGTAAAAGTCCAGCCTTGCTCTACTGGCTTTGGGGAAGGCAGTCTGGATTTGTCCCATTGATTCAGTTTCAAAGCAATCATGTCTTCACACTTCCAAAGTAATTACATTTAATCTCATCAATATGAACAAAGTATGCAAGCAATGTAGAAACACTAAGAAACGGGGGAAGTCTACCTTGAAAGTGCAGCAGGACCTGCCCTTATCAGCCCAGGACACATAAATTAGTTTCTTTTCCAACTCATTTAACCTTGGCAGTGACTTTTTGCCTCAGCTTGCTTCACTTCCAAAAATGTATCCAGTTCCTCTCTTGATGCATGACTAAGGCTCTCTTCTATTGCTGACTCTGTCAACTGGGTAGTATCCCAGCCCCTCCTCATTGAGTAATTCTGCTTCAGTTTAAATATATTATTCCCCTTTTGGTTTCAAACGAGTTATCTCAGAAGCAGCACTGGCACCACGATGTCCCTTTAGCTTTGTGCTTTCTGTGTGCCTCTCTCAGCCAAGCTCTAGTTGCTGATTTAACCCTCACACTCCCCACTATCCCACGTGCAGCTGGAGCCCACGAGACACACAAGGGGAAGGAGAGACCCAGCTGCTCTTTGACATGAATAGCTCAGAGCTCAGTTTAGTGGTGCCAACCCTGAGAGAGGCTGCAGAGATGCCTACAGCTCAGCCTCAGGGGGGGTTGTGCTGTGGATATGGGGCACCCATCAGCTCCTGCAGCTGACACACCTGCTGTGCTTGACATTTGGAACCAAAATGTGCCACTGCTGTTATGTTTGTCCTTTGGTGGCAGCTGGAACTCAGAAGGGTCCAAAGTACATTTGAGGGAACAGCAGGAGGATGAGCAAAAGTGTCTGTGACCCAAGGGGCTCCTGATTCAGGCTGCAGGCATTGGCCCTGTAATGACAGCTAGTTTGGTCTAGGGGCATCCATGTTTTCAGTATAAACCTCTTAAAAGGCTAATTACAATTAAACCAGACAGATTGCTGACAATTAAATCCATGGGCTGTGCACAGTGATGTTACCTCCATAAGGAGATAAACCTGTACCATGCTGAGCCCCAGGTCTGCTGAGAGTGGGACACAAAGAGCTGTGTGGTCTCTGCATGAGCATGAGGGGCAGAGCAATTCATTCCTTCTGCTGCTCATTCTTGCATAGGAAGGGTGAGAAGACACTGTGATTAGTGCTAATCTGTTTTAAATGGAGCCAGTGGACCTTGGGGGATCCCTCCAGCACAGTGAGCTGTAGGAATTACACAGCATTATGTAGTGTGCAATTATGCAGATGTGTAGTGATGCCATCATGTATTTCTCTTTTAGAACAAATTGCACAAATCTCTAGGTTTCCTGCAAAAATGCCCACTGCCAGCTCACCAGGCTGTTTTGTCATCTGCTCAAAGCTTGTTTGGGCTTTGGAGTGCTGTGCAGAGAAATCTCTCAGTGAGATGTGTGTTGTGAATTACAGTCCTGACAACTAGCAGAGGGTGCATGCTGAGGTGCAGCATTAATATTTATTTGGGAACAGATGTCCTGGCTATTAGCCTGGGCATAACCTTGTTGTGTTAGATGTTGGTGAAAAAAGTTCTGCCCCTAAGAACTCAGTCCCTATATAGCAAGTATTAGAAGTATTTAATATTTTAAATACAGTTAAAAGAATAGGTAGAAGTGTGGGTGGAGGTAATGCTGTAATAACTTCTTTTCCCTGAACTGAAGAAAACATTTCCAAACAAAGGCTAATTTATATATTTACTTTAAATGATGTTTAAGTATCCTTTTTTGTTGCAACATTTTTACACTGAAAACCTTAGCTATAAAAGAATTTTTTTTTGCTTATACACTGATACAGATATTAAACAAGAATTCTTAAACCATTTTCCTGCTCTGTAGAGTCATGGAAATGTAGCAACACCATATTTAAAAATCTTTCCTCTTTCTGGGAAGATTTTTAATTCCACTGAAGAATGACAACATCTCCTTCTGCTTTGTTAGTGTCATGCATGCATGTGCCTGCTGTTAGTTGCAGGCCAACGACTTCACACCAGACACAAATGGGCTACAACAGGCAAAGCCAAAATAATCCTCTGTTTATATTAATAATAGCTTTCCTTTGTGTTTTGTGTGCTCCTTCTAGGGCAGAAGCTAGTTCCAGTTTTGGACCAGTTTGCAGCTGGTCATCTGCTCGGATGGCTTGAGATGTCATGGTGTGCTGCAGGGTCAAAATATGTGCCATTTGCAGAGGTGAACCACAGCTGGCTTGGCAGAGGTTTGGCACCTCACAAGCCCTGCAGTGGCTCCTGTGCCAAATCCGAGTGATGAACACCCAAGAGTTAAGCTTCACGTTTTTGTACATCCTCTCCATTCTTTGTGTGTGCAGCAAGATGAAGCTTGCCTCACTATTTGCTTTTCTAAATTAAGGTATCTCCTGGCAGGTACCGCTCAGGAGCTCACCAGAGCACTGCCTGAAGTGATGCCCACCTGCTGGGAGGAGCCCAAGGCTGTTGGACATCCAGATTTGCAGATTTGCAGACTGGTCTTCACCTTGATGTCAGCACAGGGAAATGTGGAGAGCTCTGCCCAGAGGGTGCCATTTCTATAAACCATGGAATTCAACCTTCAAAACCAGAGGCCAGGCAAGAATTAACTCTATATAATGAATATCTGTGAAGCATGTGGATGGGGAAAAATTGCCCAGGGCCCATGAGCTTCAATCCTTCACTCTGGTTACTGATGAGGAAAGAGTAAGAAAAATCATATGTCTTTCTGTGTCCTGCTTCCCTTCCACAAGAAAGGAGAGGTTAGAGGAAAACCAGCCTTTCTTTGATTCACCATATTAGTTCATCTTCAAAGAAAGAAAGAAAAGAAAGAAAGAAAGAAAGAAAGAAAGAAAGAAAGAAAGAAAGAAAGAAAGAAAGAAAGAAAGAAAGAAAGAAAGAAAGAAAGAAAGAAAGAAAGAAAGAAAGAAAGAAAGAAAGAAAAGAAAGAAAGAAAGAAAGAAAGAACAAGAAAGAAAGAGAAAGAACAAGAAAGAAAGACATTTCAAAGCTAGTAGCCCTGCTGAGGAAGCTCCTGGGTTTTTTTGCCCCACACAGAGGAACAGTAGGCTCTGCACGTCAACATTGATGACAATCCAGCAGAAAGCACAGAGAGCAGAGGTTGACTCATCACCATGGGTGCAAGGGCAGCTCTTTGAACCCACTGCACTGAGGGGAGTATCTTTCTTGGAGAGGTGATTCATCACTGAGGAAGTCCGGGATGAAGTACGGACACCACCTTCCCAAAAGGGACAGCTGTGATCTCACACAAACTCCTCCCCTGGCTGCAGTAGCACTGAAAATGACTTGCTGCTTCTGGGAATGAGCTGCCTGGTGCAGGTCTCAGGGACTCGTGTCCTCACTGTCAGGTCTGAATCACTAAAGCTGAGCCACTCCACGTCGTGTCCCCTTGTAATGGGGTCTTTGTCAAAAAGGGCCTGCAGACACTTTAATGGCTCTTTCTCAGGAGCTATAAAGATTGCATGGGGATTTCTGGAAGCTTTTGTCTTTTTCACACTGCAGAAATCTGATGGATGTTCCGTCCACCTAGTCCAAGAGTGTCACACACTCTGTGGTCCAGCCTTGATTACACAAGGTGACAGCAGCAAAAAATTGGTACACTTCTAATCAACAGCTCTGCTACAAATAAGCCAAACATTTCAGAGGAGATTCTGATAATGCACTGAGATTTGAGGGGACCACAGGTAAACCTCAAAAAGGGGCACCAGCCTTAGACAAATAACTGCAAAAGTGAAGGGTCAGAAAGAAACTGTGGGTGAGGAAATATGGGACAATATGTGTACCATGGAACCTAAAAGTTTTGAGGGTTTGTAGCAACTTTCAAGTGATGGACAGTCCCAGTGGGTGACTTTGAGCTTTAGGCATCTTCTTCATGAGTTGTGGTGAAGTTTGAAGGATGGAGAAGAAAGGAGGAGCACGTATGGCTAAAACTGTGGAAACACAGATGAATTATATAGAGGGGCATACGTCCAGCATGAAGACAATGAAGAGCATCTGAAAGGCAAATAAATAAGAGATCAGAAAAAGTAAGTCTTGAGAAAGCATAAGGCTTAGAGAAAGCACAAGGGCTGTTGAAGGGTGCAACCCAGGGCCCTAAGTACATCAAAACATCCTTGGCTCCAAAATTTTCTAATCTGGAGATGGTGGCTGGGAGAGCACTCAGGGGAAATATTGTATGTGCTTACCCTGTGTTCATACTTTTCCCCAGGCATTTTGCTTTTGCCCACTGTTGGAGACAGGAGCTGGATGGACCTTTGGCCTGGCCCAGTGTGGCTGCTCTTCTGTTCTTGTGCTCTCGTATTGTGAAAGAGCTGGAGTCCTTGTGGTAATTCTTGCGTTCTTTAGCACAAGCTGCAGGACAAACCATGCTTATCATGGTGCCATTGCTGAGTCAGACACAAAGGGATCTTGCTGACATTCCACATTGCTTTGCACACAGCATGCTGAACAGATTGGGAAGAAAAGACTGTCCCAAAAACAGCCAGGCTCTTCCCCAAGATGACTCTTATGTAGGTAGAGCACATTGCTGTCTCCTGCAGCCAGGCTGCTCCAGCTTCAGGCTCTGGAAGGGTGGCAGCAGCAGCTTTCTGTCTAACAGAACATGCTTTGGTTTAGCATCCAGGGTGATGTATTGCCTGGAGAGCCTCTCTGGGGCATTCCCCTCACCTCTGTCCCACTGCAGCCCAGTGGCCTCTGCTCTCCAGGCTGCTGCCTACACCATGCTTGTGTGGCTGCTTTTGCTCTCTGAGGGGATGAAGGTGTTGGCAGTTCTTCCCATTTCTCTCTTTGCTTCCATCTCAGCAGCTGGTGACAGGAGAACTCTCTGAGCCTCTCTACTGGATGTTTTGGCTGCCGTGCTCCTCCCCCAGTTCTTTGGCTGGTAGTCCCCACTCTCTGGTGGTTGTAATTATCTCCATGAGTGGTGCTATCCTGTCTTACCTATCAGGGCGGGCATTACCAGGAGGGGCCTCCATTTTTCCAAGAACACTGTGGCACTTTTAAGAAATAAATATCTCCCAAGGATATGAATCTCCTGAGAGCTGCACTCACCTTTTTCCTTTTTCCTCTTTCCTTTTTCCTTTTTCCTTTTCCTCGTTTATTCATTCCTGTGGTAAGAATGGCAATATCTTTTTTTGTGTGTGTGTGTGTGTTTTTTGCCCCCAATATTTTATCATTTATCATATTTATCAGGTAGGAAGAGGGGAGGAATTTGTAGGTAGCAAGAAAGGCAATTTGCTTCCAGAGTGAATGAGAAGAGGGTCAGAGTTCCAGAGCAACATTTAAACACGCATACAGTAATTTCTTGCTCAGTTTATGCATATGTAGGCACGTGAACTACATATGTTAACAATACATCTTTTCTAAGGTCAATGTTCTTCTCTGCAAAGCCCAGACCCCACTTAGGGGAGAAACAAGCCTTGCCAATAAATGGATTCAATTTAAAAGAAACTAGGTGGAAATAATGATGAGGAAATGAGAAAAATAAGCTTTTGATGAAATAATTAATGACCAGTTGTGACACAATCTCACAGCAGCAATCCAAGGCTCAGGGAGATCAGAGGAGACAATTTTCTGCCAGACAATGCTTACTATGCAAAGCCAAGTAGCCTCCTGTTTGCAATCTAAAATCATACCCATATACATGAGCTGCAGCTGGTGGGGGCTTGTTTGTTTTAAACTCTCTCCTAACAAAATAACAGCACTCCCTTCATGTTGCATCTGAAAGGGGGGCAGGCCAGTGGGTTCTGGGCAGTTCTGTGGCTTTTAGGACAGGTCCAGCTCTAAGGCAGCTAGAGCCAGGAAAGAGTGTTTCAATGTGTGAATTCTTTTAGTGCCACCAAACTGAACAGAGCTCAGCTGCTTCCAGATCTGGTCCAAGAGACTGAAACTAGTAATTCTTAGCTGGGGGTGTCTGGGCTAGGAAGGTCTTCTGAAGAGTCTGCAAAAGGTGCAAAGGAAAAGCAAGCCTTTTGTCAGCAGGCTTGCATTTGCTGTCACCAAGTCCTCACCCCCAACAGGGGGATTGGCAATATTTTTATGAGCCCACAAGTGGACAAAGAAGAAAAACACTTGGCAAGGAATATTTTTGTGCAGAAGGCTCAGTTGTGCCCTGAGAGATGAGCTCCTTACCCCAGCCATGCTGGGCTGAGGGTGGCAGTGTGTCAGTTCAGCTGAGAAGTGGCTTTTGAAGAAAATCCTGCTGCTGTCCCACTCACCCAAATCTGCTTCCATGGCAGCACTGTCTCAGCAGTGCAAACTGGATTGCTCTGCCCAAAAGCACTTCAGGAGTGCTCCACATGGGCTGTGACTGCTGGAGGGGGTGCTCAGTCTGCATAGCCGAGCTGCAGATAATCTGAAACCACCAACATCACTGCCATGGAGACACAAGGATGGGCACACAAGGATTTCACAGCACACTCTGCTTCTTTGCAGGGCATTGCCTGTCATTGCAGAGGAGCCACTGCCACCATTCCTCACTCGGCTCCTGAGACAGAGGCTGTGGACCTGCAGAGCCATCCTCTCCCTCTCAGCCTGGGGGTTTGCTGCTCTGCACGTCTGCCATCCCCAGCAGATTACTGGAGGAAGGCATGTTAGGAGACAGTCCACTCCTAATCACTTCCAGAGGTCCTGTTTCCAACTTGGTCAAGACACTGCTGAGTCATTTTCATGCAGAATGAGTTATGGCTGTGTTTAAAACCTCTTTATTGCCCTTCAGTAATCCAGAGCTCGGTCCTGCGTTTTTAATGTTGCTCTTCTAAAAGGCAGATTTATATGTAAAACACTTTACACTTTGGTTTCCCCCTAAATAATAACCAACGTTGTCCTTATGAGTGCTTTATGACATTAGCTAACTAGTCCTGACAACACCCTGGTTTTACATATGCACAGCAGAAAGCTTGGATGAGCTTCTTAAGTCTGGTGTTTTCAATTCTCATGGTTTTATTGTGAGTCCAGGGTGGGCTTTTGCTTCAAGTCTCAGCTTCTGGAAGCACACAATCACATGACCTTCTCACTTTTCTTATTTTTTTATTTTTTATTTTTTTTTAACGGTAAATTTCTGATTCTTCCAGTTGCAGGGGAAACCATGAAAATGTGATCCTAATACATTACAAGGCTCAGAAACCAGATGCCAAATGAGAAGCCAAACCCTGTTGCCATTTTTCAATATCCAAAGCTTTAAAGTAGTCTAAGGGGTCTTCACCCATGTTTTCTGAGCGTGGAAGGGCTCAGCAGAAAGTGAAGCTTCACATTTTGTGGACACAAAAGAAAATAACGCCTTCAGGGTGCTAATAGTCTCCATCTCCCCTCTCTTGCTTACTTGTTTCTGATTTTCATCCTGCACATGCTTGGCTTTCCTCACAGCAGTCACAATCCTCACAGTGGTAAAGAAAAACACACAAACAAATCTCTGCTGGAACAGAGCAGATTTTAAATCAAAATTTTGCATACAAGCCATGTCAAAGTTTTAAACTCTTTCATCTGTTATTATGTACTTGTAGAGAGCACTCTGCGTCAGCCTGGGGAATACAGTTCATGGCTCTCAAGGCTACTGTAACACAACAACCATTACTGCTACTGATGCTTCTAGTACCCATAAAATAGAATTGTTAAGTGGACTTTTGTGATTGTGTTTATCTGCTTCAAAAGTTGCAAGACAGCCTGCAGTAAGCTTTTCTTGTGCAAAAAAATGAGTGACATACTGATTTTATGTCATAGATTTTGTGTTTCTTTTACTCCACTGTTGGTTTTATACTGAACCATTTAATTTTTCTCATTATTTCCTGCTGACTCAGTCACAGATTAGAGACCATAGGTAGCTGAGCTGACTTTGGGGCAATGATTTAGATTTCTCTCGCTGATTTTCAGTCCTGTGTAATGCTTGCTGCTCTGCATGGGAATCTAATGCTATTTTATTTATTCCATGCATGTATTTCTTCTTTAGCCATTAGAAAATCTCTGGTAGACTTGGAGGCCAGAGCTTTCCCAAAAAAACTATTTCCTAGCCTGGTAATCTTAATGATACAAGATGGTCTTGGTATTTATTATCAGCCATCATTTCTTCATTTTGTCCCATGGCTTCCGCACAAATATTTCTGTGACTCCCTGATCAAATCCCATGTTTCTCCAAGTTGGGCATTTGCCTCCCTCTCACTTCTGCTCAGCTGAACAATACCTTTTTCTCCTTTAAGCATTTTAATAATGCTCACTGTTTTTTTAACCATTGCCCATGTTTGCCCACAAGTTTACATGCTGAGCAGAAAAAGCATTTCACAGGTAGAATGAAAAGAAGCAGTGGTTTCCATCCTGGTGCCCAGTTACTGTGTCAGCACACCTTCCCCTGTCAGGCTGCCAGCAGAAGCCACAAAGGAGCTCTGCCACCATCGCTCCATGGAAGAGCTGGTGGGAGAGGCAATTGCCTGCTTCAAGTATTGACCACAGACTTACTGAGACAGGTTTTGTCTAGGAATCCAAGAATTCCTGTGTTGCAATCCTCCTGGGACCAATTCTCTGCCCACTTCCCTTACCTATCTGCTTAAGTAAGGGTGCTTTAATTTTGCAAATGTCTTTTATTTTTGTTCCAGTTGGGAATGTTCAAAGCCAGAAAACCCTAGTTTGTGTTTACTCTTGTTAAAGGCAGTCTGTTCTACAGGCACAGCAGAACCAAGCCAGGACACACTGCCATTCACTGAAGAGTTGGACATGATGATTTTTGTGGGTCCCTTCCAACTCAGAATATTCTGTATATTGAAATTTTCCGCTGAGGAAAGTGACCAAGACTCCATTTGCTGGATTTGCTAACATCAAACAAGTGAAATACCATCAAGCAGGAGACAACCACAAATGGCCCTTCCCAGCAAGGAGCTGACTCCCTGCCAGGCCCTCTCGTCTCCCTCCCGGCTGTGGCAGCTCCACTCCAGGCTGCAGGAGCTGCTGGTGAGCTGGGCTGGGTGCTGGTGCAGTGGCAAGGTGCCTGGGCAGTGCCTCTCATGCAAAGCCAGGTAAAAGCACACAGGTAAAGGCAGGCTGGCGTTTCTTGGACAATACAAGGCAGGCAGGGAGGGGTTTACACGGGGATTGTACAACTGTGCTGAGGGGTACAAGATGGATGGGCAGCCCAGCAAAGGAGATGGTTTATCCGTGCAAGGTCAATAGCTAACTCATAGAAAATATCATGGGAAATATCTAGCTGTACCCAGGAATGGAGAAGGAGCACACACAGTACTGGTTCAGCTGGCTGTTCTCCTCTGTGCCATTCCTTGATGGATTTACCAGGTAGTTTTGTTTGGTTTCCTCTCTCCAGTGATTCCTTTTGGGATGATTTAACACACATCTCACAATACAGCAACTCAAGATAGTGGATTGAAAGATTTGTGTTGCTGATTCTGCAACAAAGGCATCGAGTGCCAAATGTGCTTTCAATAACTTCCTGCACCAAGCTGAGCCAGTTCGCCAAAGGCATCCTCAAAAACACCCCTCAGCCATACCTGGGCTGATTTGATTTATTATCTTTCATTCCCTGCTCTTTACTGCAGAGCCAGTTTGCTTCCACTCACAGCTTTGCTCCTCTACCAACCACTGAAGCTGCTTAAATAAGCTGCACTCCAGAATTTGGACATTGACCTGTGTTTTACTTGTTTGTTTAGTGAAACTGCCACATAACTGACCCAGCAGAGCCAGGAGTTATAAACAAACTCTGACTGCAGAGTGTGTGTTTGGTTCAGCTTTCACCTTGACACAAAACCTTTGCTTTCTGCAGGAGCACAGTGCCCACCAACTTCTCTTCAGTAAAACACAACCAGAAAAAGGCAGCAAAAAGTCCTATGGCACGCAGGGGTGGCTTGTTCTTGTTTGGTTTTGTTGCATTTTATTTTATTTTATTTTATTTTATTTTATTTTATTTTATTTTATTTTATTTTATTTTATTTTATTTTATTTTATTTTATTTTATTTTATTTTATTTTATTTATTTTCCATGTGATTAACTTACAAGCTGTTTATGTTGATGTGCTTCAGTATTGGGCTGTTTCATACCTACATGGTGTATAAAGCTGCTGGGAACAGGTTGGCCCATGACCTCATTTATGTCACCGTAAATCCAAAGTGACTCACTTGAAAACAAAACTTACAGTAAGTCTCCATTAATGTTCCTAATAATTAATTTGTCCTATGGTAGGTTTCTGTTCCTTACACATGAAAATTCAAGGATGGGGTTTTTTTTCGAGGCAAAATTATTTACTAAGGCTGGAAATATTTAAATTCATCTAAATATTGTAGTATATAAATTCTGTTCTATTGAATATTTTACAAACAGGACTTACATTGAAAATGCAATATAAAGCTCTTAATCCCTAGTTTAAACTATTAAAAGAAATCCAACTAAAATTGACTAAGAAAATAGTTATGGTATCAATTCTGTGGTCTGTTGCAAATAAGTGACAACTGTAACTGCCTGGTTAACATCAATGCCAGGAAATCGCCACCATCAATTTTGCAAAGTTAGCAGTGCCTTTCAGAAATAAGTCTTTCAGGAACTTGTGGAGGCTTCTTATGACTTGGAGGAGCTTTCAGCGGGGCCATGTCAGCTTGGACAAATTGACAAATCTTTAAAACTATATGTTTGCACCAGTAAATTCATTCAGAGTCATTTTTCCTAAAGAGCTTCCCTGCAGGGGAGCTGTTATACATGCTGTAGTCTGAAACTTGAGCTGGCCAGAGAGTGGAAATTGTGTTTCACAGACAATTTTGAGATTTTGAAATTTGTTTTCATTCCAATTCAAAACAAAACCTCAAAATGTTGAAATTCTCCACAAAGGAAAATTCCACAAAAATAAATAGTTTAGGCTTATTTCGATCATTATAGCTTTTTAAAATCGATATATTCTATAAAATAAAGATCTCTAAATGTTTTATTTTTTAAAACGTTGGGGTTTTTTCCCTTTCTTCTTTTTCCTTTTCTCCCCGAGAAAAATAGTTGGTAAAATGATAGTTTCACAAGCATTTTGATTGTGACAAAATGACATTTTTTGGAGGAAAGCTGCTCCATTAGATAATTCTCCATCTGAAGCCCATTAGAGTTCCTATTGCCACATTGTCCAGACCTTTTGTTGTAACACAAAAACCCTACAAATATTCCAGTGCCAGACCCACGGTCTGCAACGCTGCTGCTGGTGGGATTTTTGTGCACATTTGTGTTGTGGCCGAGCTGGGAGGACCACGTGGGTGTCTGTCTGTCCTTGCCAAGGTGCGAGCAGGAAGGAGTGAGCACTATTGCTGGAAGGGCTCTCAAGGTGTGTCAGAAACAGCTCGCAGCTCCTCTTGCTGCTGTCAGACCCCCAAACACAAGAAATCCCCTCCCTGGCAGCAAACAAACCAGCCCTGGGCTTTCATGCTGGCTCCCTTCACTGCAGAAAAATGGCCCAGACAAGGAAATGTGCCTCTCCTCTGTCACTGCCAGAGCAAAGTCCAAGTGGGCACACTCTGGGACACTTTAACATATAGCAGTGTCAACAGCCTGTATCCCACAGGTCAGAAGAGACAGTGCTGACATGCCTTCAGTGCCTCTGCTGAGTTCTGGAAGGCTTGTGCAGCCCGGGGTTATGCAAGCAGAAGGGAGTCTCATTTTTCATCCATGTAAAACTGGGGTCTGTTTGACACCAGGAGCAGAGGGGGGATCCCTCAGAAGCTGAAGAGTGCCCAAAGAGGAGCTTTAGGTAACGCCAGTGCTGGCCATGCTGCCCTGCAGCAGCACAGGGAGAGCAGCAATGAGGGCTGCACTGTGCCCAGAGCAAAGGCACTCAGAGCAAACTCCCTCCTGTGCCAGCTGCCCTCTCACCCCTCCTCAGGGACCTGGGCAAAAGGGATGAAGCTTAAAGGCTCCACATGTGCTGCTGCCTCTTTGCTGCTGATAAGCAAAACATTTGGTGTGGGTTGGTGTAATGACAGTGGCAGGTAAAGAGGTTGTTGGATGACAAACCTGTCCACACAGGTCTGGTGAGATTCTTGCCCTGCATGCTGTGCCCAACAAGAAGGAGCAGGGTTTGAGTCCCATTGTGTGTACACAAAGCCAGCATGTTGTCTGCAAGTGGGTAATTCTGGAATATGCTTTTTTCCTTGGGATATTTCTGCACTGCAGTCACTAGAAAGTGTCATGTAGGAGTCACCCTTACTTGTTGAAAACTTGGTAGAATGTCTGTACAATATTATGGCCATCAAACTATGTCTTAACCTAATTGGTTGCATGTGGGATTAATTGCTTAAATATAAAGAACTGAATGCGCTGAAGACCTGCCAGAGGTTGTGGAGAAGATCAAAGAAGGTCAGATAAAAGGCCAAGTGTAGCTTTAGGAAGAGCAATTGCAGGTTGTTATTCCTTCAGTGGAAGGGCTGTTGCCAGCTCCGGATCCTCAGGACACAGGCTCAGACAGAGCCTGCCCCTGACAGCCATGGCCAAGCTGCCATGGATGGCCCAGGCAGCTGCATGGTTTCATCTTCATCTGGGGCCAATAATTCAGTGTGATGAGCTCAAAATGCTTCAGTCCTCTGGGAAGCAAAAATCTCTCTTGAGACATTTATAAATTAAGTGTCTTCAACTATTGTCAGAAACTCCATAAAAGCGTCAGGAAAGAGGCACCAACCTTCCTGGTAACACTGCCACCCTGCCATCTCCTGAAAGACCAAAACCACTGCAAAGCTGTTGCCATCACGTTGTGCCCACACACAACAGCCCCTCTCAAAGGCCAGGAATTCAGAGCATTGTGAAGAGGAACCATTGCATTCCCTGCCAAGCATGCAGGGTGCAGAGCCCTCGGTGCCTCTCGCAGGACCTCACTTGTTTCCAGAGCCCACCAGCACAGAGCTGCAGGGCTCAGCCCCTCCCTGCTGCTCTGGCAGGTGCAGACCCATTGGGGGAGCAGGCTGAGCAAGGTATTGATGGAATATTTGCATCAAGGGGAGATAGGGTTCTAGATGAAAAAATGCCATGAACTTATTTTCTCACCCACCAGCCATTTGCATCAGCCGTTCTTTGTTGGTTTAATGCCATCTCAAAGCATGTAAGCAGCCCTGCTTAGTGCTCAGAAGCAGAGAGCATCACCGAGTCTGGAACAAGGATGATTTTGGTGCAGATCCTCAGCAAACATCCTGAAGCAGAGCAAAACCTCAGCCCCTGCTGGGGGCACAGCCAGGAGAGGCTGCCCCTTCTGCAGGGCTGCACATATACGAGATCCAAAAAACTTCTTCAAAGCTCTGTGTGATGAGAGATGCAAGGCAGAGCTTATTGAACAGCACAGGATGCTGCCATTAGATGCACACAAAGCAAAAGATCAACTCCAGCTCCTGAGCTTCATTTAAATGTTTGCTGCCATGGCTGCAATGTTCAGGAAGGGAGAGGTGGTGCACCTCTGAGCCACAGAGCTGTGCTGGCAAGGAGCCTGCTGAGAAGAGCCAGGTCTGCTTTGTGCTGTGCACCCCTCTAATCACACAGGAGCCCTCTCCAGCAGGAACCTCTCCTTCCCAGACTGGCATCTTCCAGCTTCCAGGGAGTCCCCGGGCAAGACAGGGCAAGGAAGACAGCCCACACTGAAAACTGGAATGGCACTGGGCACCTCATGAGGGAATGTGCCTACATCTCTGCTTCTTCACAGCACTTCCCAGTGAGGACAAGATGCAAAAGCAGAATCTTGTCAGATGCAAAAGCAGAATCTTGCCAGACACCAGGTTTGATCTGCACCAGATCCCCAAATATCTTTGGGGCTCTTCCCATCTTTACACAGGGCCCTGCGTCTGGCCCTGGACATTTTAGGACTGGTCTTCCCTGATGGGATCTGGATGAATTATCCTATTCTGTTACATGTACAAGGAACTCTTGAGATATGCCTAAACACAAGCCCTGTAATTATGGGAGCTGTGTGTGTGTGTGTTAGCAAACTAGAACAAACTGAGTCAAGGCATTAGATGAGGCTGCAATTGCACACTTGCTTTGTGCTGCTGCCTGGTCAGGGAGGGCATTGGCAATCTCACATTGGCAGCACATGTGAAGGGGCAGCTGGCTGGTGCAGTGTCTCTGTCCCTGCCCAAAGCCCCTCGAGGCTCTGGGAGATAAGGGTTAGATGGACTGGAGCCATTTAAGCACAGGCACACCCGGCTGAAACAAGTGAGCACATTTTAAAGCCTTTTTTTTCCTCAAAGAACAGTGTGTATTTAGGCATCTCTGAAAGGGCCATGCCTGCGTGGCACTCAGCAGCCTGCCATGGCTCACCAAGGGCCTGCCTGGGCTCATGGCAGAGCCAGGGCTGCTCTTGGGCACTCCAGAAATTCCTCTCCAGCTCCAGCTCTGTTTGTTTTATCATCTTTGCAGAGCAAGGCATCTAGAAGTCACTTTCTGAAGGGCCCCATACTGAAAGCACTCCATGGAGCTAAGTGGTGACTCAAAGCAGTGTTATTTGTCCCCAGGATGTTTGGGGGAGTCGAGGCACTGTGGCTGGAGTGTCCCTGTGACCCGTGCTCGTGACTTGGACTGGCTTCCAGTGGCCTTCTCAGCACAGGGCAGGGGTGGCATTGCCTCCAAAGTGCTGGGAGAGAAGTATGACAGTAGCCATGGGTTTGTCGTGCCTTTTTTAATTAGCATTTCTCTAATTAGTACTAATTTAGCGAATGAACGCCATGATTGGGACTGGAATGAAGGGGAAGGTGTGGGTATTGAGGAGGGCTCTGGTTTAAGTGAGGAGTCCTGCAGGGCTGGGAGGTGCAGCTCAGGTGCACTGAGGTGCCCAGGGCGGGCGGGCAGGCTGCCCTCAGTGTGCAGGCACTGCTCCCAGCCCCAGGGCAGAGTGCTGCAGCCTGCCCTGGCCCCAGCCCTCTGCTGCAAGCAGGCATCAGGATGCACTCGTGCTCACGTAGAGCCCACTGAGGCTGGCAGAAATCCTCTGCAGAGGAGGAGGGAGACCACTGCTCTCTCTGGTGGGAGGATGGCCTGTGCCATTCCCATGAGGCTTTTTGAGGTGTCCCCTTGCAAATGAGCAGTGTGCAGGACAGGCACCTTGAGAGGCTGCACAGCATCTGCAGAGTGTCCCAGGGATGTCCATCCTTCCCAGCTCCTCCCTGCTGCCATCAGCTCCCTGCTCCCAGCCTGTCTGTGTCCTTCACACAACCACTGAGGTCCCCCCAGCTCCCAGGGGAGAGATTTAAGTGCAATCAGCAATTTTACAATGGCCTCTTCCCATTCTCATGCTGCCTGATTAGACGAGAGGGTAAAATCTCTGCACAGAAACTTGGCCAAATGCTGCCCAAAACACGACCTGGGAACCTGTCCTGTGGGCACCAAGCAAGGAGCTGGGCACTGAGCTGGCACCCTGGCACTGCTGCTCCTGGGGTGGCTCAGGCCCCTCCAAGAGACGCAGCTCCTCCAGGGCCACTGAATCAACTCCCACTGAGCAAATTTTGCTGCCTTCATCAAAAATATCACCACAGCCACGAGCTGCTCAGCTGATGCTGCACCTATCTCACAGACTGCTGCAAAGTCCAGCTCAACCAAGAATTTGTGAGCCCAACAATGGTCCAGAGGAAGCAGCAATTATGTATCTATTGTCTGATCGCTGCTTTTTCTGCAGCAGGCATGGCTCCTTGACATTAGGCCTATGGAATCTGCCCATTAATAGTAGTTTTAAATGGTCAAGAGGTTACAGCAGTGAGGAATGTGAGCTAAAAAATGTCCCTGTGGAGTTTAAACAACCAGTATTTTAGGCAGGGCTTGGTGGGTTACTGTCCCTGCACAAACAACTAGAATGTGAGAGTCTGGGCTGGGAAATACTTAAACTGTTTGGAAAAACTTGTTTTGTGCAGCTTGAGAGTGTCCCTGGAGGCTGTGGCCCGATGCCATGACTCCTGGTAAAGGCTGGGCTGCAGTAACAATGAAGCTTTTATGGGGAAGCTGGAGAACAATCAGAAACTTTTTGGTCCCAAGGGATTATGGGGAGGGGAGTTCCTGGGTTCATGATGTCTGGCACATCATGCACATTTCCACCAGGATTTGGGGGTGTTCTATGGCACGCAAGGTATGCAAATTGCTAAATGTGTTTTCAATTTTGCTGTGTTGTGCTGTCTCTCTTGTGTGATCATTTTGTCTCCAGCGAGGCCAGAAGACAAGATGGGTTTGTAGCACAAGAGGAGAAGTGTGTTTGTCTCACAAGCTGTACTGACCATGCAGAGCTCATCTCTGGCTCTCCAGCATGCTCCTGTCTGGGTGCCTGCAGGGTGTCACTAATTAATAATTTGTCCTTTCTCTAGGACAAAGGGTCCTGAGCAGGAAGGCATCCCTGATGGACCTCCTTACCAGAGTGACCAGGAGATTCATAGAACCCCATTATTGCCATGGCTTATCTTTTGCAGGCTCTAGCAGAGGCAGCAAGAGGTCAGGAAAGCCACTGAAGTTCCCACCTTATCAGTGTTACAGCAACTCAGATTCTCCTCAGACATCACACCGCCGGTAATTGGTTTGAGGGCTTTGCTGCAGCACAGAATGCATTTCCTTTTAGGCATTGACTTCCATTCATTTCCTTTTAGGCACTGACTTCCATTACTAATGGTGTTGGCTGCTGGAAAGATCAGGGCAGGAAGGACCCTAAAGCCAAAGGAGAAGCTCAGCCTGAGGGCTGAAGTGCCGCTGTATGTCCATTCCAGTGCCTGCTTTGGACGCCTTAGAGTGACCCAAAGCCCCTTGCAGGCTGTGACATGGCTGCTGTGGGTGGCACAGGGCTGGGAGGGGCAGGCAGGGCTGAGCACAGCGCCCCAGCTCTCAGCAGGGTGGGGCAGCCGTGCCCCGTGCCCTGCACACACATGCCAGGGCAGCAGAGGGCTGGGCAAACCCTCTCTGCCTGCGCAGGGGACCTGAGGAGCTTGGGAATAAATATCTTGTTTCAGATTACAGCAATGGGGGTACCGAGCTGAGAGTGCCCCAAGATTCTAAGATTCAATGTGTTTTATTGCTGCTCTTTCCTTTCTCTGGACCAGGGACAAGTGACTGGTTTGCTGATGGGGCTCCCCTGCCAGGGTCCCCTCACCCCCATTTTGTGCATCTTCCCCCATCATTTGCTGAGGTTTAACCTCAGGCCTGCTTCCAGTTTGGAAATACTGAATGGCCCTTAATGACAGCAGCACAAACAAAGCCCTATAAAGGCAAGATTTGTTATTTACATGGGGTTAATTACCACATCAAGCATGTTTATTCACTTTAATAAATCCTTGAGACAGGAACATGTACTAGCCTGACCAGATTCATCTGTGTATATATTTCTCTTGTAGCCATTTTTGCAAATCTGGATGGAAAGAGGCAAGGGATGTCCGTTGTTTAGGCAATAACTCATGAGCCTTTCTGCCTGAAATGGCATTTACTTCAGATCTGGCACAAAATTGACTTTATCAATACTTTTGTTGCCTTTTTTTTAAAAGGAAATGAGTAGATTGTAGATGAGTGTTAACTACAGCAGCGTGATCTATTACTCTGACATGCCACTGGAGGAATGCAAGGTCTATGCCTGTTTCTACTAAATCAGTGAGATCTGATCATTATATTCACGGGATTAAAAATCTGCAGAGGCAGATGCTGGTGCAAGCCCAGGCTCTGTGATGTCAGTCTGTGCTCCTGTGAGGGTCCTACAAAGTTCACCATTTACTTACACATTACTGATGACAACAAGTTGAAGGTTCACAGCATTAATGTGAATTAACAGCTTGGTTTCATCAGTCTGATGTAGAGAGGTGACCAGTGGCCTCTGGTTTTAGATGATGAAGGACTTGAATAACTCTATGGGGACCAGTATTATTAAACACTGATTCAATTGCAGGATATTCACAGGTGGCAAATAGGTTTTCCTCAGCTGTTGGTTCCAGTGTATCTTGAGGTGCCCCGCATGGTCTCAGTGCTCACACAGGTGACTGCAGTGTCCCAGATTTCCCAGGAAGGGATTTGCAATGGCCCAGCACTGTCCTGGATGGAGCCCTCTGCCATCCCTCAGGAATTGGTGTCTGACAGAACATTTTGTACCTCAGAGCAGATTTTGTCACCTCCAGTGCAAGGAAGCTGCTTGTGTTAATGCTTAAAGGTAATGTGAGACAAGGCAAGCTCCTTCCTCTAGAACACACATTGTGCCATTGATGTACACAGTACAGTAAATATAAAAAAACAAAGAATCCACTGTGGCATTTACCCTCGCTGCAAATGCATTACCAAAACAGGATTATTTGCAATCAAATAAAATAGTGAGTGCTGCTTCTGGGCAGAAATCCTGGGTGTTCAGTGAAGTGTGCTCCTCAGGTTTTTTACCATTTATCAACCTCAACACATTCCTCCCCAATTTCTTTTTTTTTTTTATGCCTTCCATTAATAGTTAAGAAAAACCTAGGGAAAACAAACACTCTATTCCTGATTGTTTATTCACCAGTCTCTTAGGAACCACAATTACGTCTCCCAGGAATTGTGTTTTATCATACTGTATATCTTAAAGAGCCACTTTAGGTAAAATAACAAGGAGTGCCTTATGAAGGAAAATTGGATTAATTTTAAGACTTTTTTAACCCTCTGAAGAATGGCTCTTTGTTTACTTCTTTAGTGCATGTGGCAACTTGCCCAAGTAAATACTATGCTGCATAAATACCAGAGATTGGTATTTATGATATTACATAAACACACTGTGAATAATGAGTCATTGTAACAGTGAAGAAGAACATGGGCAACATACATTGCAGTCAATGCTCTATTCCTCATCACAAAATTGAGTGGCACTGAAGCCTTGGAGTGTGGAATGACACTGGGAGTGGAGAGGAAAAATCCTATTGCACTGTTTAGCACATCAGAGCTCACCAAACAAAACAGAAAACAGCCAAACCAGCAATTTGGTGAGGAAAGGAACACAGCAGGGGAGTCATCCACACGCAGGGGTGAGGAATCAGTGGTCAGGTATATTTTGGCGTTGATTGGCAGAAGGATCATTGCTCTTTGTGCTGAAGAACCTCCTGCTGCTGCTGCAGGGAGCTGAGCCCTCAGGGCTCATTGTCCTGGCCAAAGGGACCCAGCTCTGCCTGGGGATGGAGGTGCCAGCTCTGCACTCACTCAGCCACCTCTCAAATTGCTGAACTCTGAGTTTCTCCAACTATGGTTTTATATATTACAAATACAAATATTTTTATATATTACAAATATAGTTTTATATATTACAAATACAGATCGTTTTATATATTACATTACAAATACAAATAGTTTTATATATTACACATATATATTACAAATATATTACATTAAATATTTACCTGCACTTCAGCAGCATTCTGTGTGTACAAGGATTTGTGTGGACAGAAGTTGTCACCATGTCACACTTTGCATTGCTGCCAAATGGTCTGGCTCTTGTGCTGCATGGGGTTCACACCTCAAAAATCAAACCCTAAAGGGAAGATGTCTATGCCAGATCTTCTCTTTTAAAGCTGGCAGGGTATTAACAAAGTTTATGTTTCAAATCCATGTTGTAGTCTGTCTCATCCAAACAGAAGAAAAAAAGGCAAACAGTCAAATCCTCAAAGGTCTACTGAGCCCCCCCTTTCAAAAGGATGACAAAAAATTGCCACCCATAATAAGGCACAAGCCTAAAAGCACAATTAAAAAAAAAATGTCCTCCTTCCCTGGAGCAGTCAGAGCCCTTGAGGAACAGCAGAGAACTCCCAAAGGCAGAGCACATCCATAGAGAAGGTGCTTGATCCTCCTAAAATCCAGAAGTTTGGGGTGCACTCTACTGGGTGCCCTCCTTCCCTCTGTGGCTTTGCACACTGTTGAGTGGGGGCTCCTTGTGTTTGCTGTGCTTTGCTGTCCACAGCCAGCATTTCCCAGGTGTGAGTAAAGGGATGGTTTGGGGAATAACCCTGCTCCCCCTGCCCTCCCACCTGAGACCATTGGATATCCCCAGTGGCCTGGCAAAGTTCATGGGTTTATGGAAACCTCTGGGTTTCTAACTGCAAGGTTAGGAGCTGTTTATTGTGCTTATTAACCAAAACTTATTCCTCTATTTTTTCCTGGTTTTACTTCTTTAGTCAAACACACTGGGTTAAACAGAGCTGTGTTCTGATGCTGTTCTGGGTGCTCCATCTCACACCCAAGGCCTTACCAGATCACTAGAACAGTCACTGACTTTTTCCCTTGTTCTTCACAGATTTTGCACAAAATAAGAGGTGACACAGGTGATGGGAGGACGGAAGGCTGCTGCTCTGCAAGCAGTGATGTTTAGAGGGTGTGCTCTGGGCCCAAAGGCATGGCAAGGTTTGCCATGGCACTGCTGGCAGGTCTGGCATGGCTGGGATGCCCTCTGTGCCACGCTGGATGACAGAGGACTCACGCCAGGGCCACCTGCAGTGCAGGGCCAGGGAGCAGGTTGCACTTCAAGGGCTCTATTTCCCATTTTCCCAGAAAAAAATGAAGAACAAGAAATATGGTCAAATTTCAAATTCAATCACAGTTCCATTTTGTATTTTAGCATTATTAAATCAGCAGCACTGCCCAAAGCCTTCAGTTTCGTGGTGTGGGATGCTCTTCAAACACATACAGGGATATTGTGCCAAGACATCTCCCCTTTGTTTGGATTTTGAAGCCATGTCTTCTTAACTAGAAGTTATCTCAAAACACATACTGAAACCTGTCCCAGGCAACTTTAATCTGAATTCTTTCCTCATGTGGCTTGGGGTCTCCTATTCTCAGTTCCTGGGTTCTGGGTGATGAGAAGGAGACTGAGGCCAGCACCAAATCCTGATGACAAGCAAGGCCCATCCAAGCCCCAGAGAAATCAGGGGAAGGCTTGGATGGACAGCAGGCACTGTGACTCAGATCCAGAGATACTGGGGGAATGACAAAGGGGGCAGAAAGAAATAGCTTGGTCAGCTTTGGGGGTTATTCCTCCTATTTTTTAAAATAAGTATATGGCCTTTGTTACAAGTTCTTACAGATCATTTTAGATTTTAACCTTTGCAGAAGTTCAGCTGCCTAAACAAGGCCATTTCATTTTGGTGTCTTGTCCCATTTTTGGAGTGAGTATCCATGTGAGCACAGAACAGAGAGAGGAATGGTGCAAACTCAGCAAATAACTTTTATTTAAATGGCTTAGAAGAGGATCTTACAACCTGAAGAAGATATCATGGCTCCTCAGTGGTCCTGCTTCCTTCTGCCACTCCACAGGTGCAAACAATGCAAGTTCTGTCTCCCAGTTTCACCTGTTGCTGTTTGTACAACAACTGACATTTTTCAGACATCTTTTCTCTCATTTTTCAAGGATCTTTTCTGATATTTTAGCTTCTTTTGAAAGCAAAATGATAAACAAATCTGCAAACCAGACATGGTCAAGTATTAATCAAAATTGTCTGATAGGTGGGAAGTTGGCATCCAGTTACCAAAGATTTGAGTCTTTTCTTGGCCAGTTCAATATCAGATTTTGGGGATCCTGAAAAATATAATTGCTGTATGGAAAAGAATATGCCTCCCCTGTACCTCAGCTATGCTGAGGGGTAAGAATGGTTCATACCCCTTAAAGAATGTTTGTTTAAAAATATTTAAAGATTCTCACCTCCAAATTATGCATGGATCACATCCACAAATATATTACATTAAGAGAAGATGTATAACTATGGATGCATTTAGACAGGGAACCAAGCAAAATGATTTTATTGAATTTTGTAGAGTTCTGCATAGAGTTAAACCTCATTAAAATGAAAAATTGCATTTTAATTCTACATTTCATTCAGTCACCAGCAAGGCACACTCTGCCAGCACCTGAGGAGCTGAGAGCTACCCCAGACAGAAAGTGGTGGCTGCAGAGGAAGGGCTGTGAGTGAGAGGGCTCTGGGGCTGCCCGGCGTGCCTGTGTGGCCATGGATGGGAGCTCCATCCTTCCTGCAGGGCAGGGGTGTCCCCACCACTGCCACCACGGCCTGACAGCAGGAGGGACAGCCATGGGCCAGCACTCAGGGTCTGCAGTGCCACCATCCCCTTGTCACCTGCCCTGCTGGGACAGGAGCCACTGATGCAGCAGCACCCCCTGCTCTGCATGGCCCTGCCCTCACTGCCCTGGGGCACACTTACAGCAGCCCTGGCACCCTGAATAATGCATTTACAGCAGCCCTGGGCCCCTGGAATAATCCACTCACAGCAGCCATGGGCACCTCATCCATCCGCAGCAGCCCAGGGTATCTGCAATAATCCACCTCACCCACTCACAACAGCCCATTTCACCTCACCCATTCTCATCCCCCACATCTCACTGAGAACATCTGCCCTTGGCTTTCTGCCTTTCTGAGCTTTTGCTCCTTTTCTTTCAGCCAGATATCTGCTTGGGCATTGGGATCAAAGTGCCCCAGACTGATTGCAGGTGAAGGAAAAATGCACCTGAGAATCTCACTGAGAATAGGCAGACTGATGATCATGTTATATTTAGATATTTCACTTTTCCGGGTATTCCTTCCAATTGCTGGGCTGTGGTAGGATTGTGTTCTTGAATTTCTAAACAGAAATATGCTGAAAAAATTCCTATTTTCCCCACTGCTGTGCAGTCTATCCTTTCTTATGCAGATGTCTGTGAAATTACTGAAGTGCATTTTAGCACAAGACCTTTAGACTAAACATAAATGAATGTTTATTTTCCCACTCCACAGAAGCTTCTGTTTCTCTGCACCATTGAGGATTTGCCCCATCTCAGTGATACAGCTCACCTACCCAACATCAATACATGATAAAAAATTTACTGCAGAGTATCTGAAGAAAAGCTTAGTATCAAAAGGTACTAAATAAAAATTGTACTCAGCTGCTTGGGAGCTGTACAAGAGATGTGGTGTCAGAGATGTGTAAGAGCAGCCACAGGTAATAAATCCAGAATAAACTGGATTATAAACTCCAGCAATGACCTGGAGAGTTGATACAGTTGATATTTCTGAAAATGCTGGAACCTCCAGCCTTTGGGCAGCAGTTAGAGGGTTCAACATGCCACAAGTGTCAGTGCATTTAAGGAGAACATAGTGTACTCAGGTGTATTATTCACAGAATATTTTCTATAAAATCAGTAGTTTTTCTAGGAAAAAGATCTCAGTGCTCTTGTCAGGTACCTCCAAGTGAATCACCACTCATCCTTGCTCACTGATGAGGTGAACTGATTTTTTCCCTATCACCAAATGCTCTAAATCCCACCTGTGATGTGAAGAAAACAGGCAGTGATGCTCTTTCATTTTCATCAGAGTGCTACTAAAGATTCTGCAATTGGATCTTATCTGAAAAGATGATTAATTGCATTGCTGCACGAGTGTAAATGGAATTCAGGTCCCTCTCCCACCCCTGTGGCTCTCCATGGAGTGAAGGTATTTTGGTTTGTTTGTGAAAAGTGTGCATCCTGAAACTGGATCTGTTGATCAACTTCCATTTTCTACCACTTCTATAACCTGAAATATATTTTTTTAAGAAGCCTGAGATCAGCCCCATTGATGATTTGATATGATATGATATGATGTGTCAGGGAGAGAAGGGTGACAGCTGTGCTCCTGCACCCACAGGCCCTCAGCTGGGATTGCTCCTGTGCCATCCCCAGTGGAACATGCTCAGGCTTGAAGGGCTGCTGACCTTCCCTTGCTGGCTAATCATTTATGCACTCCTTGTTTTGGGTGCTCCACCTTAAGGCTTCTCATGACTCACTTTCTCTCTGCAGTGAGCAAATAAATGCTGAAGGACACTGCACACTCCAAGTGTGCAACCTGACCCTTCACTCTCAGCAGTGCCATTTATTGTGGTGTGACCACAATAAATGAAAATTATTGAATTATATGAAAAATGAATTTTATATATATATATATATATATATATATATATAATTCATATATATATTTAATTTATATATGAAAAATTAAATTAGAAACAGCACCTAGAGAGCTCAGGGGATGGAGGTTCTTGTTGTTTTAGGCTCCTCCTGGTGAATGCCATGGTGCTATGAGGAAGGGATAAAGTTCCTTTACCTTTTGGAGACAGGGAAATTGCACATTTACAGATCATCTCCAAAGAGGTGGTCCCAAATATTTGGTGATCCCAAATATTCATGTAGATTACCTTGGCCAAGGCTTATTTATGCAAAATTGCATATATGCATATATGCAATTATGCATATAGATTAGCCCAAGGCTTATTTATGCAAAATGAAACCTGATTATATCTCATGGGGATGTGTATATATAATATAAACCATATATGATATGTATAATATAATATAATATAATATAATATAATATAATATAATATAATATAATATAATATAATGTAATATAATATAATATAATATAATATAATATAATATAATATACAGTATTATATGTATAAATACAAATGTACAATATGTATAAATATGTATAATATGTATAAATACAATATAATATACAGTTTGTTATGGTGTGTTTGCAGTTCTACCTCAGCTCTGCACTATACATTAGGTGGGTATATGTGCATTCACACCCATATATCCATGTATATCTGTGTGTGTTTGTAAACACACCTCTTTTAAACCATTTTTGTTCATTTTACGTGGCTGAGGGTTCTCAAGGTGACTCCCTGAATGGCAGACATGTTTTGTGTCTGAAGGGAGGCGTAAATCAAGGAGAACTATTTCTGATTTCTTCACACCAAAAGACACTCAGCCCCCAGGGATGCTGCTGGTAAATCTTGTCCTGGTAACCCTTATCCTGTTATCCTGGTAACTCTTGTCCTCTCTGCAGGGCCTGCTGCAGTGGGGTTCTCGTGCTGACATCCCCCCTTCCCTCACGGTGCTTTCAGGACAAATGAACAGTCAGTGCTCGGGTGGGAGGCCTTGGGTGGGAAGGTCTGTCCAAGGGGAGCCCATCTGCTGCAGCTGGGCTGCTTTGGGGTCAGAAGCACAGGGAAGGGAGGAACATCTTTGGCTTTCTGTCCAGCAGAGGCCGTGGGGCTGCAGCTGCACTCTGAGGGCTCGTGCTAGGCCTGGCTGGGTGGGGACACATCGCAGAGTCACTGCAGAGAAGGGAGATGAGATCTGTGCTCTGTGCTCTGTGCTCAGAGCCCTGCTGCCCCCATGCCCTGGTGAGCCCATCCATGGATGGAGCTGCTCCACTGCAGTCCCAGGGGACAAGCAGGGCACCAGGGCTTGGGCCAGGCTCAGGGAGGAGCTCAAATGCAGGGCTGGGATGCACACAAGGATGTGGTTCTCTCATTCCTGCCCCGTGTCCCATTGTTCCCTTTCCACACAAAATCTCCCTCTGCCGCTCCCAGATCAGCTTTTCCTGCCCTCTTTGGCTTTTTGTCCTTTCTCTGCTGCAGACCCAGGCTCACCAGCACCCACAGCCACTGCAGTGGGGGCTGCTTGCCCACATTGAGTTAAATTTGCCCTTTTTTTTTGCTGTTTCTCCCTATCTGGGACCCATATGTTGAGCAAAACAATTGTAACTGGGATTAGTTCATGGCTTTGGCACGGGGCAGCAGAGGCAGCCCCAGCAGTGGGATCCTCAGAGAAGGTTGAATTTCCCAGCTGTGCCCATTCCCTGTGCTGGTGGACTCACTCTGCAAGAAGCTGTGATGAATAACCCAAGGTTACCTATGTACCTTCAGAAAAAATAAGTAAAATTTCCATAAGCACAATCTATTAATCATTCTGCAAAACGCTATGTTGGTTTCACTGGTATAATTCAAGATGTCCAGCAAGAAATGTGTGTTTTGTTGGAGCCCAGGTTGGCAGTGCCCTCCCCGTGGGAGAGGAAGGTTCTGGAAAGGTCTGGGAGCCATGAGCACACAGCCAGACCTTTCCTGCCTGGATTTAAAGGACATGACCTGTCCTGCCATCAGCCCCAGAGCCAAGCTCTCCCTGCTGCAGAGGACACCCTATGTGTGTAGGGAACCGTGGCAAGGTCAGGGCTGCATTGCTTCACTGCACCAAAATATGAATTCATAGGTTCAACCTAGAGCAAGGGTTGTGCAACAAATATAAATGGAATAATGTAAAAGCTGGGAACTGGAATGGATTGCAATATTACTGGAGGAAGTACACCAAGAGCCTCACGCATTAATGCAGTCAAATTAACCAGAGATTTTTTTTTATTTCAATCACAGGCATGACCTTAGAGCTTTCCTTTGCATGCTTAAGGTACCACCTTTGACACTGTGAGGTGCATTGCAGGACTGCATCTTTTATGGAAGTTCCCAGGCAGCCTGCCAGTGCTCTGCAAACAGATAAATTTATGGTCTTTCAGGTACAAACAGGCATGATTTGTGGTCTGGAGGAGGATGTGGTTCTTTCCATTCGTTCTAAGCCTTCCAAAGCACACATCAGCAATGGCTCAGCAATGCCATTGTCCCAGGACACTCAAGGTTACCTATGTACCTTCAGCAAAAATAAGTAAAATTTCCATAAGCACAATCTATTAATCACAATCTATTAATGATTAATCATAAAAATACTATGTTGGCTTCACTGGTATAACTCAAGATGTACAACAACTGTATGCTTTATTCTTATTTCTGCTACTGAATCTGTGCTCTTTCGTTACTTACCATAATTTAAAACTCCATGAGCATGGAGCAGTTTGTAAACTGGGAAAACTCCTCTCTCAAAACTGGAAATGTATTTTCCCATACTGATCCTGCACCAAAATAAACAGTGCTGCCCCTGGAACTGGAGCTGGTTGTAGGTTCTCGTGTTAGGCTGAACAGATCCGTGTCTCCAGAGGGTGCAGGCAGCCCTGGACTTGCTCTGCTGGCACTGGGAGAGGGTTGGATGTGCTCCACAGCTGTGCTCACAGCACCACACCCAGCTGCAGAGCTGCATTTATCACATTTATCACACACCTCCTGGCCTGGCAGGATGGGCAGAGCTGCTCTGGGCTCACTGTGACCACGCTCAGGTGGCCAAAGCCAGCTGCCATCCATGTTGCTGTATGAGAAAAATTCAAAATTAAAGCCCCATCAAGCCCGAGGTGTGCAGGAATGGGTGTGACAGAGTGACAAATGCAGGGATTTATAATGCAGCACTGATTTATAGCCCTGCCTTTGACTGGTTTCTGTCAGCTCACAAAGGATAATTTGTGGGATCCACACTGAGCCCCCCAGTTCATGGCATTATTGCTCAGGGCTGTAAACAGGGTAAGTTTGGCTGCTTTCTGGATTTTCTGCCTGTAGTAATAATATAAACCCTCTGTGTACCAGGGAGGGAGAGGGGAAGATGTGGAAACTGCTGCATGCACAATAATATTTATTAAATCTTGTGCTTAGTTATTTCACTACCTGCTTGCTAATATGGCTTTGTTTGCTCCCTCTGTTCAAAGATTTTAAAATGCCTCATAGTAATCCACTGAAGAGCAGTAATATTTTCATTAATTTGAGTGGTAGACAGACAAACTGGTATTTAAATAAACATTTATGGGCCCACAAAGATCTGTCTCGATTTTAAAATAACAGAAGCAGCAATTTTCAATGGTACACAAGGGCTAAGTGCTGCTGTGAGTTCAGGTAAATGCTGCCAGGTCCTTTGGCTCTTCCAAGTCCCATTGCTGCTCAGAAATGCAGGCTGAGGCACTGGGAGAGGGCTTGGCTCTCTTAGGGTTAGCTGCCACTTTTGAGGAAATAAGGAAGCCTTGATCCAAGGCTCCCAGTTTTACTGAGGCCACAAAATCACATCTTCCTCCTTGTGGACCCTGTTGTCTCAGAAGAAATACTTTTGATTGCTCTCCTCCACAGCCTTTTTCTGCCTTTGGGATGTTAATGTTGGCATATAGATGTTTTCAACCTTCTCCAGGAAATTTAAGTTGCTCTGGAAAGGGAATTAAGTAGGGAAGATTTTCTACAATGTTAAAAATCCAGCACTTCAATGCCCATCCTCTAAGAAATGCTTTGTGATCCAAAGTATTGTTGTCTGTCATTGCACTGGCAAGTCTTCCTTTGTCAAAGCCTTTCCCCTTTCACCCCTAGGATACTAATACAAATATAATCATCAGTTAAAGCATCTAGTGAGATAAAACTTGCTTCTAAAACTTGTTGGCTGGAAGGGACATCAAGTTATTTATCTTGCATTTTCAGTGGTATTTTTTTAAGCATTAATAATTATCCAGATTATTGGTTTTGCCTCCCTTCCAATAATAAGGATGAAATTTGGAACTCTTTCACAGTGATCTTGGAAGAGCAAGAATGAGATGTCTTGTTCTTTGTGCAGGATTAATTGTAAATTCACTTTTATTATATTATATCCATTGTAAATTCACTTATATTATATTATATTATATTATATTATATTATATTATATTATATTATATTATATTATATTATATTATATTATATTATATTATATTATATTATATTATATTATATTATATTATATCCATTGTAAATTCACTTATATTATATTATATTATATTATATTATATTATATTATATTATATTATATTATATTATATTATATTATATTATATTATATTATATTATATTATATTATATTATATTATATTATATCCATTGTAAATTCACTTTTATTCCCAGACAATGTCTTTACCTGGCTGTTTCCCCTCTGTCTCCCTGGCTGGATGTTGTTAACCTAAAGATGATTTGAGATAATCACAAAGTGGCTCAAACTTTGCCCTCCTCAAGGTGAGTTAATGGAAGTATAAATGACACTTTTCCCAGCTTTCCTGACAGAAGTGCTGTGTGCCATTACCACAGCTGATTGTGTCCTTAAACCAAAGCATTTCCAGAGTCTGATTCCTCCCAGCCCTCCAGAGCCACAGCTGTGAGGGCTGAGGCTGCTGCTGCTTGGTACCAAGGTGATGAAAAGCCACCAATCATTATTCCTCTGGACAGATCCACCACAAGTCAGAGGTGTCTCCATGGGCACAACAAAAAACAAGAGTTTTGTGCAGGTCTGTGCTTGGCATCAGAGGTCTGGGGCCTCTTTCTAGCACGACATGGGGTGCCCTTTAAATTCACGGCACGCTTGAAGTCACAGAAAGATGAGGCTTTTGAGTCCTGGAAGAAATACAGGTTTCAAATTGTGAGTTTTGCCAAACTTATTCCCTGTCGTGGAGAAGTCCCTGGAGAAGGACAGGTGGGACCCTTCCCTGTCCCTGCCCTCTCTGAGCTCACAGAACACAAACGTGGCAGATCCAGCCTGCTCACACATGGCACTGTCAGTGCCCAAAGCTCTCCCGGGCGTGGAGCAGGGCTGCCTTGCCCAGCCTTGCCCTGTGGAGCAGGGACAGCCCACATCATTTCAGAGGATATTTTTATTTTTAAACCTTCTGTGGCAACAGCTGTTACTTGCATAGCAAGCCTTTTCTGCTCTGGATTTTCTCTTTGGCAGGTGAGTTGAAGTACCTGTGGAACTTAGAACTTCCCAAGAAGGTGAATTCAACCTCCTTCATTGCTCTCTGCTGGAGTCCCAAGAGAATTTCAGTCTGCTTTTTGTCATTTACAGCTGTCACTGCTTAGCACTTGAACATGAGACTCCCTCATGACTGATGAGAGTTGTCTAGTTAAGAGTGGCTGAAAGACATGGTCTTGCTCTAGAAGGAGATGAGAAGGTTTCTGCAGTCTTTGTCATCTCTACTGCTTGTGATTTCTAGACAAAACCAGTGGGAAGTTTTCTGAAGGCAGTCCAGAAGCTGGCAATATGGACAGCTTACAGCCGAACACTTGCGGCAGTGCAACCATGGTGACACCAGAAAGGACTTCAAAAATTTAAAAGGGCAAACAAAGCAGTTGGAAGGAAAAGAACATGAACCAGGTGATCTCTGCATGAGGACAGAGCCCACAGGACCTGCTGCAGGCAGGAGTTTGCTCTGTCAGTGCTGCTCCCCGTGGGTCCCTGCAGGCTGGCACATCCTCCCTCAGTGCCGGAGCTCTCTGGGTGCCCGTGCCAGCCCCAGCTCCCTCCAGCCACTGCCAAAGCCCTTGCAGGGCCTGTGTTTTCCTGGTATCACACCAAGAACCCTTGGGGAGGGTCCTGCAGCTCCCAGCCAGCGTCTGTGCCAGGCCAGGCATCACCCTTGGTGCTGGGCACTGCTGCACCGCGACTCAGGCAGGGAGCCCTGCAAGGCAAAGCCTGTCCTGAGCCTCTGCCCTGCCCGCCTCCTTCCCCCCAGGGTCCTAACTCCCAACTTTGTTGCTCTATAAACATAATAACAATAATTATTCTCTCATTGGACACATGGCCATCTTCTTTGTTTGCAGGCTTAGATAAATATCGTTCCAATCACGGAGTGTGATTGGTGAGTCAGGGCCATGGCAGCCCTCCAAAGCCTCCTGCCCATGGAGTGTGTTTGTGTGAGAGGGAGAGAGAGTTTCACTGTGTGAAGAGTAAGAAACTGGAAGCCAAGTGAATTAAATACAAAGAGATAATTATGTGTAATTCATTTACTGACTAATGATTGCACCTTGGTATGGAGGTTCATGAATTCATTTGACTCTGCAAGGTTCTCAGAAACAATCTCCCTGCTACAAGATAAGAGCTGGCTGTCTTGTTAACAGACTTGTGTTTACATTAGTGTAATTGTAATAGTCTGCCTTTTTGGCTCGTTTTGTGTTTTATCTCCTGGCCATTCACTTTTCCTGGGTTCATCTGGTGTCTCTTTGACACTTTTAATTGCTTAGTGCTGGTCAGTGCTGGGTGTCACTGCAGACTGAGGACATCATCTGCTCCTGAAAGCCCTTAGACACGGCTGTTCTCTCCCATCTGCTGCAGCCAAACCTTACCACGGGGGCTGTGACTTTGGCAGGGGGGCATCAGGTCACAGCCCCCTTTCCCCACTCTGGGGTCCCCAGCAAACTCTTCATGGTGCCACCATAGCCCAATCAGCACCGTCAGCTGAACACCAGCAGGCAGCACCAACCAACCAACACGGGGTGGATTTTGGGCTGAAGACAAGAAGACAAAGCCTTTGATGGGGTGAAAAGCTGGTGCTAACCCAGTGAAACCAGCAGCAGCAGCAGTGCTCAGTGCTGATGTCACCCTCAGGAGCGCAGGCTCTGTGACGCCTCTCGCGCCTGGCACTCCCAGACCCGGAGCCCTGGGCAGGCAGGGCCTGGGCTCTGCATCTGCCCTGCCAGGGTGGAGGTGTGAGCCATGCCAGGCAGAGCCCCAGGGCTCACTCAGTGCTGCCAAGCAGCAGAGATGCTGCCCAAGGTGACATTTGTACCAAGACACAGAAGAGCTTTTGCAGTTGTGTCCCCATGCAATCCCTAGATGTGAGTGCAGTCCCTCTCCCACCCCTCCCTTCCAGGTAAAACCATCTGTCACAGACACATTTGATGAAAAATCCTTTCCTTAGGATTTTTTCTCCTGGGAAGCTGAGAGGGCTCAGGAACAAAATGCAAACAATGATTATCTGCTGCTGTGGAATGCAACAGGTGCATCTGGGATTGGTCTCATGTGGTTGTTTCTAATTAATGGCCAATCACAGCCCAGGTGTCTGGACTGTCTTGGTCAGTCATAAGATTTTATTATCATTCTATTCCTATTCTGTTCAAGCCTTCTGATGAAATCCTTTCTTCTGTTCTTTTAGTATAGTTTTAATATAATATGTATATCATAAAATAATAAATCAGCCTTCTGAAACATGGAGTCAGATCCTCGTCTCTTCTCTCGTCCTGGAACTCCTGTGAACACCATCACAACCATGCACTCAGTTAATTTCTTAGAACCTCTGTGATGATGGTTTGTCAATCAACAAACATCTGACATGGCCATCATGTACCTGGGAGCCATTATTTTATCAGTCAGTTTGAGCACAGGGTATGTGAGAGGTAAATGCACAGCATTTGTGCACGAGGCAGTGGAAGAATGTGGAAGAAGGTACTTCTCTATGAGATGCACTTAAAAGACTGAATTGGAGAAGGGAACAAAACAAGAATGGGAATATTAAGGGAATAATAAGGAAAAGGGGAAGTTATTTGGTAGTTTGAACAGAGACTATTTACTAAATCACGATCACACTGAAGTAGGAAATCCCAATGAGGGATTACACCTGCATACACTCCTATCCCTGCTTGCCATGGTGTGTGCTGAGGTGTCCCACTGTGGAGCTGAGCCCAGGGCTGCCAGGAGAGCAGAGCAGAGTGGGATGGCAGTGCCAGGGTGGGATGGCAGTACCATTGCCATCCTTGGAGCCTCCTTGGAGCCTTCATCTGCATCTGCACTGCCAGGGTGGAGGTGTGAGCCATGGGGAGCCCACCCAGAGGCAGCCCTGAGCCCTGCAGGTGCTGCCCTGGCCTTGCAGCCCTCCTGGGCACTGCCAGAGCTGCTGCTCTCTACACCCAGGGCAGCCAGACAGGGGAAACAGCAGCAGCCAAGCAAAGCAACCCTCTGCTCTGCTGGTTTTGATTTGAGCAAGTTGTAATGAGAAAAGCCAAACCCGTGACATGAGTACTCCCATTGACTAAAATGCAGTCACCATGCTCTTTAGTTCTGGGCCTGTGCAATCCTTTTCTGATGAAGATCTGGCAAGCCAGGACAGATTTCAGCCCGTGAGATACTTGCAGTATCTTGATAGTATTTTACCTGTAGGTGGATCTTCATTTGAGATACTGAGGTGCAGGGCCAACGAGCCTGATTCACTGCTGTGTTACTCCAGCTTTTCAGAAGAATAACACCACTGAATCATCAGCAAAGCTGAAATAACAAATGATAAAATGGGAGCATTGTGTCAAAGTTTGCAGCAAGTGCATGGAAGTGACTCGCTCCCTCTTGCAGAGCCATTAAACTTAAATGGACTTTTTTCAGTTTGAAATGTATCAAAAATATGACAACGTGCCTAGGCTAAAGTTTTACATGTCAAAAAAATTTAAAATTTAATATAACAGCTAGCATGGCAATCCTCCAGTGTCTCTAAGTAGTAATTAATATTTTATTTTCATTCAGAAAAAGAGGATTTTTGAGAAGAATCCTTAAACAGCTTCTAAGAAAATGCAGGTTTAGATGCAGTTAATTTCTATGCACCAGCTGGGCACCATGTAAAACTTAGAAATAGAGCAAGCTGAAAAGACAGTCCTGGGGTTTTCTTTGATTTATGAAAACACTCCTTGAGCAGTTGAAAACAACTGAGTAATTGTGAGGTTTTTGCAAGTAATGCTCTGGAAAAGCCGACTGAAGGTAGCAGGCAAGCTTGCAATTAGTACTTCTAATTATAAAGTGCATACATAAAACAATGCAGCATCATAAATAAAGGCCAAATGTAAATGATGCAATAGGAACAGCAGAACATCATATGAAGATGGACAAAAAAGCCAACAAGCTAAATACTTGTAAATTATCTATATTTTTCCAATTATAGCAACAACAACAACAACAGATAAAAGAATAGAGGTGTTTTTTTATATTTCATGCAGCCTTTACAGGGTCTCTGTCTCAGTGCCCCTGATGCTCCTGCTTGTGCTGTAGGCAGATCCTGCCTTGCTGAGCCCCAGCCAGGGCGTCAGAGCCAGTCCTGGCACAGCAGCAGGCACTGAGGGGTCACTGGTGTGGGACCCTTGGCTCAAGCAGCAGCCTCAGCTCTGCCCTTTGCCTTCTCAGGGGCTCGTGGCCATGGTTCCCACCATGGAAACAGCTCCAGAGGCCACAGTGCTGGGGTGGTGGAGCCTGACCCTGCAGGGCTGTGTGTGCCAGGCTGTGGGAACCCAGAGCATCCCTCTGTCTGTCCAGGGTGGCCAGGACCCTGCCAGGGGCTCAGAGACCCTGGCACAGAGCCCAGAACACCTGTGGGTTTGATTGTGACCCGTGGAGCAAATCACCAACCTGAGATGAAGATCAGCAAGCCACAACAGTTTAGGTAGAATAATAGCGAAGTTATCACAGGGTGGAAAAGTCGATTTTGGGGTTTTTGGTATGGGGGCTCAGGAGTCAGGATGGAGGGATCTGGGCGTGTCCAGCCTTTCTCCTTCTTCTTCTTCTTGGCCTCCATCTCCTGCTGTGATGTTGGCACTTTGGGATTGGTTTAGAGTAGAAGCTCACTGTCTAACACAGGTGATAGGGATTGGACAGTAATTGTAAACATTGCACACGTAGTTTTTAGTATAAAGCCATAACAGTGCCCTGGGGGCAGGCAGAGTGCCTGGAACTGTCCTGCTGGATGGACCTGGGCAGGGCAGGAGAAAGAATTTTATAGATAAGGAACAATGAACAACCTTGAGACTGAGAAATGAAGAGCCCTGACTGCTTCTTCAAGCTGGGCTGGGAAAAAAGACTTTGAACAATCTCGGGGTCACTGTGAGCACCAAAAGATCCCAAAATCAAGTTTGTGCCGAATTCCAGCTGTGGAGCTCGAGCAGGGGCTGAGGTGCTGCCCAGGGGATGGTGTTCAGAGCCTGGCTATGTTCAGACACACCCTGAGCTTTGCCAGCCTGGGAGATGCTCCCTGCAGCCCACACGTGGCCAAGGGGACGTTGCAGGGCCGTGGAGCATCCCCAGGGCAGCCCAGCTGTGGGTGCCACTGCGCAGGAGCACAGCAGGGCTACGTGCTGCCCTCCTCACAGAGCTGCTCTCCACACACCCTGCCTGCAACCAGAGAAGGTGCAGAGACACAACACCTCAGGGAAATGTTTTTTATTTATCCTCCTTGGGTGCATATATGGCAATCACCCGTGCAGCATGATCCAGGATGTTGAAAACCATTTCATTATGTGCTATAAATAAAGGACTGATGTGGTTCAATTGTATCAATTATGCAATTCTTCTAGGTGGTGTAGTCAAGGGTAAATCCAGGCAAAGGGCACTCCCTTTGTAGCTACTTCTGCTCTGTGCACTTCTAGTATTTACCTGCTCCTCATACACCACAGACAGATGAATCTACCCACTGTTATTTACCACCATACCACTGACTCCTCTTTGGCCAGGAGCTTTTCCTATGCACAGATGACACAATGAAATAGAAAATGGAAGTCAAGACACTGCTGTGTGTTAGTCTGTTGTGCAAGATATGTGGCTATGCAGTAATTTTGAGCAAAGCATCGGGTTTAAACAATGTTTAAACTGACCCCATTATTATGCAATATTGTTAATTATGGCTAGCAGGGTGTTTGAGGTTAGTTGGTGCTACCTGTGTCCATTTTATAATTATACCAAGAAAAGAATGACTAATTTGTGCCCAAGCTAATTGTATCCATTTGATTTTATCCCTCCTTTTCACCACTGTAAGTCACTTGCATTCTGAGCTGTAAGTTTTTTTGGGGGGTTTGGGTGCATTTGAGCTAAATACAGGGGAGCTCAGCACTGACTGGGCAGCTGCAGGTAACACTCCAACAGAGTGATAAATGTAGCTAGTCCAAGTGATAAGTACACAATAAATGTCACTGTTACAGTTACCTGCAAGAGGTTTATCCTTATCTACCGCGTGTTCTAGGATGTGCTTGAGCAGGTGATGGAGCTCTGCAGCACAACATGCTGTGTCTGTCAGAACCCAGGAAATCCCTCTGGCTGCCCTGGGGGGCTCCAGCCCCTGCCCAGGGGGCTCAGAGACCTTGGCACAGAGCCCCAGACCCCTGTGCCTTTGATTTAGCCCTTGGAAAAACAATTACCAACCTTTACATGAAGGATTACAAGCCACAACAGTTTAAGTAGAATGATAGTGAATTTATCATGGGGTGAAAAATAGATTTTTTGCGGTTTTTAGAATGGGGGTTCAGGGGGCAAGATGGAGGAATCTGGGTGTGTCCAGTCTTTCTCCTCCTTCTTCTTGGCCTCCATCTTCTGCTGTGATGTTGAGACTTTTGGATTGGTTTAGAGTAGAAGCTCACTGTCTAACACAGGTGATAGGGATTGGGAAGTTATTGTAAATATTGTACACGTAGTTTTTAGTATAAAAAGATAACACTGCCCTGGGGGAAGGGGGAGTGTCTCAGTCTGTCCTGCTGAGCAGACCTTGGCTGGACAGGAGAAAGAATTTTATAGATAAGATACAATAAACAACCTTGAGACCAAGAAATGAAGAGTTCAGACTCCTTCTTCAACCACTGGGTTGGGAAAAGAGATTTTCTGATGTATCTTGGGGTCACTGTGACCAGCTAGAGGCCTGAGAGCTGTCCTCCTGGTGTGACAGCACAACATGCTGCTGTCCTCCTGGTGTGGCAGCTCCCAGGAGCAGCTGGGGAGCAGGAACACCAGGTACAGCCACACACCATTGCCAGCACCCAAAAGACCCACAAAACCACCACAAAATCTAAACCAAAACAAAGCCCGAAAAACCCACCAAAACCAAACTAAAGGAAAAAAAAATTCCCCCAGTGTGAATGGATTCACCCCAGACAGTAATTTGGTAGCTCATGGTCTTGTTTGCCCATGACAAAAGGCTGCAGTGTGCCATGGATGGCACTTACGTAAAACAGAGCTGCCTGCAAGGCCTGAGTGCTGTAATTAACAGGCAGTTTTAGAAATTATTGGCTAATGTATTTAATAGAAATATTGCCAACTATTGTTGTACAAACTTGGTTTGTTCCTTTGGTATTAATATAAAATGACTCAACATGGCTTCACAGGGAAAACATACCTGCTGCATATCATTACCTGCATTTTCACACTGGTTAGACATCTCAGGGCAAATTTTGGAATTTCAAGGTTTAATTTCTCAAAACTAACTAGAGGGTCACCAGCTTACTGAGTAACTGCAATGGTGGTACAACCTGGCATTACGGTAACATGGCATTCCTGTAACATGGCATCGCTGCCTGGGCCTGCTGCTGTTAAAGCAGTAGCAGTTTAAAGGGTTTGGTATTAGGGAAATACACTCCTGTAAGCCTGAGCAGCATTTCCCTTGCACTGTGTACAGCATCAGTCAGAGAATTAATACACATTCTTGTTAATGAACTCTCTGGGTCACAATGGAGAGCACAGGCAACTGAGATAATGTTCTCTGCTTGTGTGATGTACCTGTTCTATCACCTAAGAACATTTTCACTTGTTTCACTTCAGTTGCAAAAGTGACTAAAAGGTTATTTCTCAAACCTTGTCGGCCAGGAGGTATCAGCTGAAATGTTTCTGTTTGATTGCTAAAGAGCAGAAAGCAACGAATTAATATTGGCAAATTTTAGATGAGGCATGATGTGAATGTTGCACATCCAGCCTAATGCCCACCTTCACTGCAGGGAAAGCAGAAACCAGACACATTAATTGCCTCCTGGTGAGAGTTCCCACTCATTCACCTGTTTGGAAATGAACTCCAGGATCTCCTGCTCTCTATTTGCTGCACTGAGAGCTGGTAATCTCACAGTGCTCCTAACGAGTCATTAATTGCACCCCTAGCACGGCATTTTATGGCACCCTTTAATGTATAGATTGAAAAGAAAGGCAGCCCATAGAGAGATTGACCTTCCTGATAGATGAAGAGGAGGCAAAGTTCTCTCTGTGTGCAGCTGCAGCAGCACAAAGGTGGCAGTGCCAGTGCTGGGGACAGCCCAGCAGCGGGTGTGACTCACCAGAGCGGGGTCAGCTCCCCTCAGCTGCAGCTCAAAAGGGCAGGGAATGGGCAGTGCCAAGCCAAAACACAGCTCCCAAAGCCTTGCTTCTGGGAGTTTAACACACAGGCTGTGCATCCTTCCTGGGCCAAGAGCCAGGGCCCAGACCCTTCTCCTTAAGGCACAGCACGTGGACACTGGGGGTCAACACCTGCTGGACATGCCTGAAGTGAGCAAGAGCAAGACAGGGACACTGGCAGCCCCAGGGGAATTTGGGTACCCCATCCCTCTGGCTTTCAGAAGCACTTAGCACAGCCAGCTCTAGAGAGCCCTGTGACAGCCAGCCCATGGCCCAGTGCTGCCACAGCTGCAGAGCTGAAATGCTGCTGGCACTGCCTGTAACCCTGCCCTGGGAGCAGCTGCTGGGCACTGACCCTGCTCTGGGGGCACAGGCACTGCCCAGCTCCCTCCTGCACACCCACACCTGCCCATGCACGCTCTCAGAGGGCACAGAAAGCACCCAAACGCTGCCAGGTGTGGAGGCTGGGCAGTCCCAGCACCAGGGTCAGAGGCAAAGCTGCTGCTGCAGCAAACATCCAAACATCCCATGGCATGGCTGGCACTGCCTCATCCTGCCCCCTGTGCTGCATCCCTGCCACACGGCTGTACAGATGACACTGACACCACAGTGCTTAGAGAGGTTGTGGAGCTTGTAAATTAATGTACTGAGTGAATTGATTGCACCTTCCATCACTGTCTCTTCTCTTTTCCCCTCATTGATCTGCACATTAAAATACAATGTCCAGGGCTCATGTATTCTTGTATCAGGAGAATCCTTGTCCACTGGCTAGAAACAATGATGTTAATGCATCTTCTCTTTTGAAGTGTTATTCCATCCTTCCATACATCTTTCTGCCATGGTCACTGCAGTCAGACCTACACTCTAATCCCAACTCACTGATGAACCTACACAAAACCAGATCTGCTAAACATCGTTGCTGCTGTTCCACGGTGGGTTTATAAGCTTGTTTGGATACTACATCTGATCCCTGAATGTGAGCCCACTTCCTGGGTAAGGACTGGGGTGTAGCATTCCCTCTGTGGAGCAGGTCACTCATCTCAGCTCTCAGCACCAGAGCTCTGAGCCAGGGCAAGGGGAGGCTGTGTCTGCTCCTGATGGAGGCTTTGGCAGCATCCTCCTGTAGGAATGGGCTGCACAGACCCAGGAGGCTCCCACAGCCTTGCTGCAGGCTGTGCTGTGCTGGAACACCAGCTCAGTGTCTGAAGGGGCATTAGGGCCCCTTGCCCTGCCCCTCCTGCCCTCCCTGCCCAGGCAGAGCTGGGGCTGGGACCCTCCCTGCGCGCTTGGCCTTACTTCTGGTACAATCTCCAGCAAAAGTCACAAATCAGTCATAAGTAGGTTGAGCCAAAAAAATAATGCTTGAGAGTCAGACATTCAAATATTGGAAGGATCTCCTCAGATTGTTGAGTTTGCTGCGGTGGTTCAGGCTTTTCAGCTCTTTCCACAACCTCTTAATTTAATCACAGAATCTGCTTATGTTGCTAATGTAGTTAAAGAGTTTAAAAGAGTCAATTTTAAAGGATGTTAGGAATGACACTTTATACCATTGTCTTTCATGTCTTTATACAACTTTGCAATACAGAACTAATCCATATTTTGTTTCTCACATCAGGGCTCATTATTCGCTTCCTGGATTTTTAGTAGAAAGAAATGTGAGAGTGGACAAACGGATAATGGTTATTTCAAACACTTTGCCAAACATTTGTGAACAAGCAAAACTGAACCATGCCTTTTTTCACCAAAACGCACAAGCACTGGTGCGAATGTTTCAAATTTCCAAAAGTCATGCTAACTTAAAAGTTATACTTTTCTTAAAACTGCATACTGACAACCCCCTGGGATGGTGGAAGAGGCTGAGCAACCCCAGAGCTTGGTGTGGGACACTGGGGCCAAAGAGGTTTCAGAAGGTGAAGGGAGGAAAAGTTGCCTGCTGCTGGTACTGAAATGGCTCAGCATCGATGCCATAAATAAAAGGATGTGCTGGGCGTTTTGTTTTGCTTGTGTGTAATCTGTACAGTTAAATATGAATAAACATATTTTGTCAATTTTGTTACCTTTTTGATATGAAAATAAATGACCTTAAACAAAGAAGGAATGGAGAACTGCCAAGCCAGAGTGGTTCAATAGGAACTGCACTGACAAGGGAATCACTTTGTCCCAAAGATAAGGGCATGAAATGATAAGCTTTCAGGATGGCAAAGCCCCTACAGTAGGAGCTGTGTTTTACACAGGAGGCTCTAGAATTTAAAAGGAGGCTCTTCAAAAAGGAAAGGAAAACCAAAAAATACTATAATTTTTTTTGCTACCAGACCTGCATTCTAGCTTAATGGGAAGGCTGCATGCAAACAGCTGCTGAGAAATAGAAGTGTGACAGGGTAACAGCAATTAGCGATCATTAAAGAAATCATAAGGAAATAATACTGAGTATTAACTGAATATAAAGCAGACATCAAGAAATCATGCTTTTACTTTGCAATTAATGTTAGCAGGGAGTTCCAGGCTCACCACTCTGATGCCAACATGGGAACTTCCAGTAGGCAGCAACACTTAATTACTGCTGGGTGGGGATGAGCCAAGCACTTTCTGCCAGGAAGCACAGGAGAGACCCTCAGACCATCTGCCAGAGGTGGGTGGAAGGGTGGGTGGGTGAATAAGTGTGTTACTTTCTTGCTAGACTCCAATCAGGGCACCACGCCTTCTGATTGTATCTCCGTAATAAGCAAACAGCTCTGAATGATGTTGTGCCACTCCGGAGGGTGACCCAGCAAATCAGGTTCCACTGAGGCAGAGTGCAGGTGCTCACACCTGCCCTGGGACCCTGCAGTGCCCAGCCTGCCATGCAGGGCAATCTGAGCTGTGGCTCCTTCATTAGCAGTGCACAATGCACTGGCACTACGCTGACAGCCCTTCTGCTTTTCTGTGCGCCACTCTCAGAAGTCTTCCAATGTGCAACTGAGGAGATTGCAGGTATTAGTCCACCACAGAATTGCCATCACATTAGCATGGATATGACAAATGATGGCAGAATTACATCTGTTTCTTCCAGTGAGCAGGACATGCCCCATGCTGCCTGCCTGAGTGCCCTACAGGGTCATTACCAGCCACTGCCTTTCCTCAAGTGCAAGTTCTCAGTTCCATGGTCCAGTTTCAGTCACAGGGAATGTGCCTGCTCTGCTGAGTGTGTCTGGCTGTGAAGGCCCCATGGATCCACCTGTGAGGCTGTGAGGCTGCCCCATGGCCGTACAGAGCTCTGTGCTCAGGAGGTTTGTTTCCCAGAGCAAAGGGGAGATCCAGGGGCTGTCACAGACCTGTCCTGGCTGGGAGCAGGTGTCCCTGGGGCAGGAACAAGCCTCAGGCCACCCAGATGCAATCCAGCTTGTAGGAATTGTCCTGCTTGGGCTCCACACTCAGACCTGGGGGCTTTTCACCCATTCTCTCTTACCTTCCATAGCAGCAGCACTGACCTCAGCCCTGTTCAGATACCCAAAGTAATAACTGGTGAAACTCAACTGTTCTCTCTGAATTCAAACCACCACAGGCCATTGTGCAAACATGGTTTTTGGCAAGTCCCTGGCCCTGCCTGTTGACTGAACTCCTCATGCTCTCAAGAAAGGACCATGCCCATCCCTAACACTCCATGCAGCTGGCCTTGCCCTTTCTCCCTGCTTATTTTTTCCTTTTACTCCAACTATTTGAATCTTTGCCAGAGGCAGGACCTGGCACACCATCCTGTGCACAGCAGCCTCATTCCCCTGCTCTTCCCATCTCTTCCTTGTAGGGCTCCTGCTCTGAAGTAACACAAAGAGCAACATTGGCAGGGAAATTGTCATTGGTGGTGGGGCTGGGAAGGAAAGGAGTCCCAAGAGAGGGGAAATAGCAGTGTCCTGCTCAGGCTGCTTCTGGGTTTGGCCTGCCCAGCCACTCCCTAACACAAATTTCCTCAACCAACAGCACAGGCTCATGCTGAAGATCTCATGAATTGAACACATGTAATCAACCTGCTTGTCCTGAGAGGGATTAGCCAAAGCAAAGGTGAAGATGTTTTACATAAGATATCCATACATTTTTCCTGGGAATGCTATGGAGCAAATCCACAAAGACACAAGAAGGTAGCTAGCTAGTGACAGGCAGTTTGTATCTAATAGAGACAAATTGCACCTGACTGGGGTGGTTGTGACCTGTGCTGGAATGATGTGCTCAATGGACAAGGTGGGGGAAGCAGTGGATGTCTCTCATTTTGTTCTAGCATGGTCTTTGGCATTGTCTTCAATATGGGCCAAGCCAGGGTGGCATTGCCTGAATGGATGCACCACAACCTGGCTGAAAAAAAGCTCACAGCTATCCTCTAAGGCTTGAAGGATAATAAAGCTCAAGGACTAGACATTCAATTGGTATTAACAGATGGTGTTCTTCAAGTGACAACATTAGGCCCAGACTTCACCAGCAATCTGGACGACAGAAAATAATCTGGATGACAGAAAATAATGGTTCCTCAGCAAGTGTGTGCAGGACACTGAATTGAGGTTCTGTGTCAATAGGCAGCTATTCAGGTGGTTTTCCACAACCTGGAAGACAAGTGTGAAAGAAATCTGTTGAAATTCATCAAGGACAAATGTAAAGTGTGCACCTGACACAGAATAAACCTGTGTGACACTCAGCAGCCTGACTCTGCAGTGCTGATGGGCAATGGCACCCTGGCCTGTGTGGGACAGGCTCTCTGCAGGGCTGAACAGCACAAAAACAGAAGAAACTGCAATCAACATCACAGAAGACATTTTTGAAAATAACAGCAGTTGAACTCGAGCAGGTGCTCAGAGAGGTTTGTGAAATCCCTTCCTTGGAGATTCCAAAATGCAATGGACAGAGCCCTGAGCAGCCTCAGCTGATGTTGAGGTTAGCCCTGCTTTGAGGAGGTTGATGTGTGTAACCAATACTCTTTTGTGTCTGTTTTGCTGGGCTTTTTTTTTTTTTTTTTTTTTTTGTTTTTAACTGTATTTAGCTGTTAGCTGTTGTGGTTACCTGCTAATTATTTATTTATAATATGAATGAATTCTGACTATGCATCAGAAGTTCTAACAGTCAAGAGACTTCAGAGATTTTGTGTTTAAGGATCAAGGGTACTAACTTTCTTTCTCAGGTCTTAAAACTAAGCAGAAAAGAGGTCCTGCTTCCAGGCAGGAGTCAAATTTGGAAAAACCTCCTCAATTCAGAGCTAGCAGGAGACAGACTAGACTATTTCTCAGCTTTGTTTTGGATAGATGCAGCTCACACTCACACATAAAGGCACACACACAGGCACACACACAGACATTCACAGAGGCACACACTCACACACAGGCACACTCACAAACACACAGGGCACAAAGGCACACACACATGGGCACACACACACAGATACACACCTTCACACTCACACACAGACACACACAGAGAGGCACATGTAGTCACACTCACACACACACAAAGACACTCACATACATACTTCATACACACACAAACACACACACAGAGGCACACACACACATACAAACACACACAGAGGCACACACGCTCACATGCACACACACACATACACACACACACACACAAGCACACACAGAGGCACATGTATTCACACACACATACTCACAGACACATACATACTTCATACACACACACAGAGGCACATGTAGTCACACTCACACGCACACAAAGACACTCACATACATCATACACACACAAACACACACACACAGAGGCACACACACATACAAACACACACAGAGGCACACACGCTCACATGCATACACACATACACACACAAGCACACACAGAGGCACATGTATTCACATACACATACTCACACACAGACACGTACATACTTCATACACACACACACACAGAGGCACACACACACACAGGTGCACACACAACAGAGGTGCACACACTCACACAGACACACACACAGAGGCACACACACCTAGACACACATGCACATACTCAGTACACTCAGGCTCACACACAGACACACACAGAGGTTCACAAACACACACAGACACACACAGAGTGTATAATATCACAGAGCTAAAAACCTAGAGCTTAGACTTTTAGAATATAGCAATATATATAAAGCAAGATATTATTTTTAAGACAGAAGCTAGTCCTTCTTTTTTACCTTCTTCTTCATTAGTTTAGGTGGTATTTTGTAAATAGCCTAATTCAGCTGCACCCCAGCCATGCTGGGCCGTGCATTATTTGTGTGCAGCCATTTGTCCAGCAGCCCAAGCTGCCTGAGTTCAGGTAAATAGCTGCTGCCATGACAAAACCACAACCAAAGCTGGCTGCTGAGCCTCAGCAGAACCAAGCTGCAAACACTGGGCTTGGAAGAGCATGGCTGCAAACAGCAATGCCTGCAATGCCAGGTGTGTCACCCAAAAGTGGGCCAGCATATGGAGATATAGGATATATAGGATATACAATATACAATACAATATATAGTATATACAACAGGATATTGAGATATATAGGATATACAGTATCTCAATATCAGGGAGATATTGAGATATATAGGATATATCTAGTATATCCTATATATCTCAATATCTCTCTCCAGAGACCTGCTGGTCTCTGGAGAGACACAGGTCACTCCTGTGAGTCACAGACCCAAATTCCCCCCAGCCCCAAAGGCCCAGCCCTTCTGTAAGCTTCTTGTTGTCAGAACAACAATGAATCTCAGAAAAGGCACCAGATTTGTGCATTAAAAATAATAAATGCAGATATCTGCCATTAGCTGGGTTTTGTAACACCAACACAAAACCTGGGCCAAAAAGGAAAAAATAAATAAGTGGAAGTAAAACCCCAAACCTATTTGAAAGTATAACAAGCAAAACCCCTTATCCAAACAAATCGTGGTTAGATCTCGGGTGACACCATGCTTATCAAGGTTTAGCCAAGTAGCTTGCTTGGAGATACTTCTCCAACCTTAACATAACACTACCAGCCTGGACAAGTGCTCCTAGAAAACACCTCATTACCATGCTCCTGTGGTATTTATGGATAGTCATTTCTGTCACATCCATCACACACACTGACCTGGCACTGTGATCAGCAAATTGGGCTGCTCTGCCATGGCCCTTCTGGCTGAGACCCACTCCCCCACGTCCCCCCTGGGTGTCTGCATGTGTTCAGCCTGGCAGAAGTGTCATTCTGCAGAAGTTTCTCTCTGTCTGCAGCTATCCAGCACTCCAAACTCAAGGCGGGCTCTCAGAGATGCAGCAGCCCCATCAAGAGCAGACACATCTGTGGGGCTGTGCTTGGGTGCCATCATCAGAGGCACCACAGACCTCATCCCTGCAGCTGGAATCTCTGTTTGCTGGAGAGCCCAAGTGCCTTGGAATGCATGAAGGATAATTCCAGAGAAGCACATCTGCTGGTCACAGACACTAGTGCAACCCCAATAATGTGACCCTTGTAAGAAAGCACAGGGTGTGTCTTCTGTGTGGGGAAAAAAATAAAAAAGGAAAAAGGAAAAAGACTGGCCAAAAAAAGGAGATGTTAGGTAGCTAGGTAACTATAGCTGGGACTGCCAGGAGCAATGTGAAATCAGTTTACATTAGAGCAGGTTGCTCTTGATTTCACTGCAGCACTCGTCATGCTTGGGAAGAACAACAAGCTGGCAGCCACCATCGTGCAACTCAGCACAGGCACCCAGGGTAAAAAACCTGAGCAAATGCAGTGGCTAGGATGGGCTTTTTAAAAAAAAAAAAAAAAAAAACACATAAAATGGTTATGTAAATGAGTTTCCACTTCAGGAATCTGTGAGAACAATCGTTTCCTTGTAAGAGGAATTTGTTACTGGAGCACCTGATGTTTTACCTGAAATCTGCACTCCGGATTGAAACACTGAATCCATCCCCCTGCCTTCCTGGGTCTTTCCCACTATCTGGCCCCTTCAGTCTCCAACTCACTTTAATACTTTCAAGCTCAAAGATCCAGATTGGCACCTCCCTGCATGCCCAGAGCTGCCCCAGCCCTGCCAAGGCCCAGGAGCTGAGCCCAGCTCACACCTCTGCCTGATCAGGATCAGCAAGGAGGCGTTGCTGTGCTCAGCCCCCGAGGCTCTGATCAGGGATTAAATGTTACCTGGTGACTGTTTCGTGTCAAATGCACAAACAGGCCTGGGAGCAGAGTCCAGAATCTCAGCCTGCCTTACAAATGCAGGCAGGAGAGCCCTGCTCGCTGCCCTGGTGCTGTGGGGCTGCTGCAGAGCTGCAGTGACCCTGTCTGTCACCTCCTGCCTGCTGGAAATATTTCAGGTTATAGATTTGTGCTGGGACAGAAGTCTGGGTCACTGCAGCAGTAGCATTTAAATCTTAAAATTTCCCTATTGATCTCTGTGGTCGCCACCCTGAACGTTTTGTTCCTTGTGTGGCAGTGCCAGGCTTGGCTCAGGAATGCTGCAGGGATCGCTGGCTCTAAACTGGGAGCTGGGCACTAGGAATAAGAAACAGAGTTAATACTGAGACGCCAAAGTATGATATAACTTTAAAAACTTCCAATTGCATCTGCAGATGGATATTGCACATGCTCAGCCTAGGCACCCAGGCCCTGGTGTTTGAGTGAGGTGTGTCATGAATTAACCTGGGCTAAGTGAGAAATCCATGGGGAAATCTGCACTGCTGCTATTGCTGCAGGGAAACAAAGTCCTCCCTACCCAGACTGTGCATCAGCTTCCTCCCTGATGATGCTCTCTCCCTAACAACAGTGGTGCATTTGTCTCATTCAGGACCATTTTGGGGCGAGAGCAAACAGCTTTCTTCCTTCTAAAAATGGGGGGAAATTGCATTTTTATTTTTAAATAGCAAAATTATTTCTGTGTCTGTTTGCATTGCTCATAGAAGAATTATTTTACCATAAAAATGCATTTTGCATTTAAAAATGCAATTATTGCATTTGTCTGAGGAAATATCCAACTTCCATCTAGGCCAAATTCATGACAGTGTGCAGCTTGGTCTGGTTGGTTTCCATCTTTTACTAAAAAATTATATTTGTGCTGGTAAAAATTGATAATTTTGCCTCGGACCAAATACACAAAAATGCTTTGAAAAATGCTATATCTTGTTTAAAAATGCAAAGTAGAAATTGTTTCTAAGTTTCACTTATTCAAGAACTCTTCCATAGTGAATTTCCCTATTTACCACAGTGCTGAGGAGGTTCCTGTGGAAACCACTCAGCACACCCACTACACACACCAAAAATACCAGCACAGAGCCACAGGCCAAGCTGCTTCTCATAAATGCTCTCAGGCTTCCATCTGAGATGACATGATAAAGAGCAAAGCTGTTCACATTGCTTTCGTGCCAGGATCTGGAGGCAAAACCTCTTTTTGATACCTCAGAAGAATGAAAAGAAAGGAAGAGAAAGCTGGGAATGGGCTTCTGAATTGTGCACTTGAGCCAAAGTGAGCTCCACGTGACTTCATGAGTGATGCCACAGCTCATCTCTGGAGTCCCATCTCAGGGAACATCAGTGACTGCCCAGCTGGAGCAGCACTCCCTGAGCTCTGCATCACCCTGGCTGCTGCTCCAGGGAATTGGGCTCCTCCAGCACAGGGCAGGAGCAGAACAAGCCACTGGTGGCTCCAGCCCAAGAGCACCATTAGCCACAGAGGGCTATGGACACCACAGGGGCGGGAAACATTCTCAGGAGCTGAGGCAGCAGCACTGATCCCAGCAGGGCAGTGAAGCTCCCCTGGGCAGTGCAGGGCTCTGATTCACAGCCCTGTGTGCAGGGCCACCCTGCAAATCAGCCCCAGCCCCAGGGGAAAACTCACAGCTGCTCATGGGGAAAATTCCCAGCGTTTCTTCCTCCCTCCTCTGTGATAACAGGCTGCTTATGATCCTCTGAAGCCACCTGCATTTTTTCCCAGGCATCCTGGCTACCAGGTAGAACAAAGTGTGTATCTCTGCAGTGCTGTTGGCAGCACTGGGCTCACTTTTCATTAAAAACCTCACATTTGTGAGCAAGAGGCTCTACAGTGCAGGGGCTCACTGCCATGGAGCCACTGAGGGCTGATATGGTAGTGATGAACAACACTCAGCCTGAGGTTCAGGGAATGCTTAACATTTTCTAGCTAAGCCCACTGCTTCAGGCAGACATCCTGGTACCCCAGTTTTTCCACTTTTGTAAGGAGAAGAATTAAATCATCACCTGGTTCTTAGAGAAAGAGTGCAGAGAATAAGATTTGCTAAAGGCTCCTGCACAACATGAGGAAATAGCACACAACCCACACAATTCAGGGAAAGGAGCAGAAAAAGCTTCACCCTGGGTGTATACTGCTGCAGCTAATGTGTTATCTATCTCATGTGTAAGGTGAATTTTCATTCAATTCTGCAAAGTCTGCCATCTAGTAACACTTACTGCTCTCCCTACCATGGCATGGGATGTACAGCATGGCCACAGGCTCCTCCAGAGCAGCATGGAGTCACAGGATCTGCACTTTTGTTGCCATCCTTCCAGCCTTGCTTAAGCTACAAGGTATTTGCCAAAATCACCAGCTCAGCCAGACTTCATACAAGTGAGCATCAGTTTCACTTAACTCCCTGTATCTCACACCAGGTTTCCTGGATGAGCCTCCTGCACACACAGGTCAGCTCCAGGATCTGTGAGCTCTTCTGCTTGCCAACACCCCCCTGAAACCCATCCTGCAGGCACAGACACACAGGGCAGCACAATTCCTGCTCCCCCAGGACACTGTGTGTGCTCCCCTCCTTCCCATCCTATGTCAAGAACACACAGCACTGTAAGGCAAACATGAGGGCTCTGGGCCACACAAAATATCCCTTTCCTGGCAGCAAGGAGCCACTGGTGCTGCCTCCTGATGTGTGTGAGCACTCAGTTGCACGAATCTTCTTTTCCTCACACTGCAAAGACCCTACAACACATCCCACGTATGTTCTTCCCAGTGTACAATGTTCCTTCACATCAGAATCTGCTGCTCAGCCTCACTGTCTCTGCTTGGTGCAGATGGGACAAAGGCACAAAGCTGCTCCTTCCTCTGCTGCCAGTGTGGCCAAGCCTTGGATGGAGGCAGACCCTGCTCCCTCTATGATTACAGAGCTCTAGAAGATTCTGTTAAAATCTGGCTCTTGAAAGATGCTCTGATTTCACAGCCTGCTCCTTCCATGACTACAGAGCTCAAGAAGATTCTGTTAAAAGTCTGGCTCTTGGAAGATGCTCTGATTTCACAGCCTGCTCCTTCCACGACTACAGAGCTCAAGAGAATCTGATAAAAGTCTGGCTCTTGAATGATGTTCTGACTTCCCAGCCAAACAGGACCTGCTCTGCACTACACCTCTCCTCACCCCCCTCTCTCCCTCCCCCAGGGTTAACAGGCACTGGGGACTGCTGGAGAGGGGTTGTTGATCTGTTAAGGGATCATTGCCTTTACAAACTGCATTTCAGGGAGATGGGAATTGTAACCTGCAGTCTGCATGATTTCTGTGTCCAGAGGTGATCCTGTGAGTGTGCCTGTGTTTGTGCCACCCTCCCCTGAGAAATAACCGGGGGTAGAGCACAGAGCACCCTCAGTCAGCAGCACTGTGGGGCCACACCAGACGTGCTGTGCTGGCTGCACCTTGGGGATGGCTGGCACAGCCCCGTGTGCATCACACCCCTGTTCTGAGCACTGCTTTGTGCCTCAGGCAGGGCCACCTGAAGGACAGGAGCACGGAGCTGAGCTGTGCTTAGCTGGCAGCTGTCACAAGCATTACTGTAATGATCAGTGCCTCCAATGGCAAAACCTTTCCTGGGGAATCCCACCTACAACCAGCAGATGAACCACGAAGGACAGACTCCATCTATTTCCAGAACACTGGTATCTAAAGACAAGTGTTTCTTAGAAAATGACTGTTTTGGGGTTTTTCTTGCAAAAGACAATGACAGAACACAGGTCACAATGCATAAAGTGCACTCATGCTCAGTCACTGGGAAGAAGGATGTGCTGCAGCACCCATGTTTGAATTTTAACTGTTGACTGTGAGCCAGCTCCAAGAGGTGACGTGGGTGGTTTTTAAAAATGACATTAGTAACTTAGTGGGGTGTCTGTGAGCAGGCCAGCTGCACCACAGCTCTGCACTGGCACCATTCCATAGTGAGGATGCACAGGTCTGAGCCTAAAGGAGAATTTCCCAGGAGATAAATAATGCCCTATCTGATATTTCAACCTTGATTGCCTACAGTGTCCTGAGACAAACACTGGCAGATATATGGAAAAGATTTTGTTGTTATTGTTGCTGTTGTCCCTGGTTACAAACCCTCTCAATAGATTTGGAGATGTTGAAAATCACCTATGAGAATGTGGATCATTTTAAACTGGTATTTTAGTCCAGAACTGGAAATAATAGTGATGGAAGGAAAGCTAAGCCAGGCTGATTTGTTACAGTAAAGCTGTGCTGTACTTTAGATTACTTATTAACAAACAGCAAATGGGCCTCTGCCTTGACCTTTTCCATTTGAGCAAATACACTCTTCCTACCCCTTGTAAACAGAAGTTACTGGTAACTCAGTCACGTACCCCCTCACATCCCTGGAGTCAGTTTTTTTCATCTGTGGCAAGGATTTTAGGCAAATTGAATTTTGCCAGGCTCACCAGGGTTATTAGCAGTATTATTAGTCTTAATAACACAACAGTAATAATACTTATTGGGATCACCATCAACCTGAAAACATCTAAGTACCTCACAAATATTAATTAAAAAAACTCCACAGGAGATCTGAGAAACCAGCAGAAATTGTCAGCTTTGCTTCAGAGCTGAAAACAGCCACCAGCAAGCACAAGTGGCAGTTTGCTTGATGAATTTCAATTAATGGTGTCATGAAATGCCAGGTACACAGTGCCTCTGGCAGCACTGCCAGGTTAAAGCAGCAGCCCACAGCACAAATCTGGAGCAGCAGATGGTTTGGGAACTGGAATCAAAAGGACAGCTTGTTCCACTGGGTTTTCAGTAGCTGCTGTGCTTTTAGTGGGATATGGCCCAGGTATCTTGTGCCTTTGGATCCATGGTGAATGGCTCCTTTGGAATATCCCATTCTGCAGATTTCAGTGAAGCTGAAGATCAAGAGCATGCCTACAAATCTGCAAATGTCAAACAAGCTATGGCTATCCACTCCTTTGGCAGCTTTTATGTTAAACTTTTTGAACGAAGGAGGCAAACTCTGACAACCACAAGGAACTCCTCTGCAAAGCTGATGACTCCTTTTCCTACCTAATTATTTCCCTGACTTGTCTCTACTGGAATGAAACCTCCAGTGGTGGCCAAAACATGACAATAGCACCAACAAGATTGTAGAATTCATCTTGATTTTAAGTTAATTTATCCTGCAGATATCACCCGAATCCATTTTGTAAAGGAAAACATCAGGTACTGGGTTAACAAGCTGAAAGTTTCATCTAGATTCTTAACTGGTGATGTCTAACAGATTTTGCAGCATGGGGTAATTACTTGTACTAATTGCAGACTCCTCCAAAGTACATTATGCCACAGCATTTGGATGATTGGATGTACAATTTGGAGGAGTGATTCTTTTGTTTTGTTGATTTGTTCCAAAAACTTACCATTTGTAGGCATAGAAGGGACACAGACAAAGTCAATCTGGACACAGACAAAGTCAATCTTTGCTTGAAGTCAGAAGGACAAAGTCCTGAGAACAACAGCCTCACAGGTGAGAGATCCAGGTGCAGTTTCTAACTCTGACACAGACTGCCCATGTGATCTTGAGCATGGCACACAAGTTGTCTGTCCCCAGTTGTAAAGTTAGGATAATAGTAGTTAGTTCACATCAAAAGGAAAGTTTGCCTACACTGAGCCTTCACCCATCAGTGTCTTCTAAGACAAAAGTCATTGTGACCAGACTGATTCAATTTTCTTGTCTGTGATACAATCACTCAGACAGGTGGGCATTTTCTTACTCTGTGACTGTGCTCACTCCCCGTGCTCCACACCCTGTGAAGATATTCTCTGAGCACCTCTTCTCTTCTCTGGAAAGGTGGATGCTCTGATTTCACCATCAAATTCATCCCATTTACTCCATTTAACTTCCCCAAGTTCTTTAGAAAGCTCTCCACCTTTGCAATGAATTTGAAGACAATAAATTCTTATGATTTGTTTACAATAAATCCTTATGTTTCACATGTTCCTTTACACCCCCTGTGACACTTACTCCAATTGCTCCTTGCAAAACAGACACTGGTCCCGTGGCTGGGATCCTGTGAGGTCTTGGGCAGAGTTCATTTCCCTCCACTTGCCCGTGTCTCAGCTGCCCCAGCCTCAGCATCCTCTGCACGATCCCACTGGTGCCACAGAAGGTTTGCCTGGTAACTTAAATGAGAACCCCATAGCTGCCATCCCACACAGGGCTTTCAAGATCTGGGTTTCATCCCACATAGACAGTCTGTAGAAGTGTGGCAAACAATTCAGGCACAGTGTCTGGCTTGGCCAGCTTTCTGCACCCTCATGCTATTCTAGAGCAGAAGCAAATTCTGGACCTACACTCAGGCAGGAATGGAAGTGATGCTGCATCTCTGGGAGCCCTGTTAGCCAGCAGATCCTGGAATACACAACCCAAGCAAAGGTGGGGGTCCTCTGCACACCCCACTGCTCTTGCACTCTCCAGGCATAACATCATGCAAACATCAAATAAGGGCAGGAAGAATCCACCCTCACCCCCCATCCCATCTCCCCATCTTGGCAGCAGTTTTGGGAGTTTCTGCAGGGTGAGGCGCTGCCCAGTTACACACCCCTGCCTGCACGCATTCACAGAACTACACATAGCCTTCTGAAGAGCTTTTGTGACTGGGATAGGGGGAAAAAAAAGCAATGGCAGGATGAAGGGAAGAAGGCTGGAGCCTGCTGAGAGCCTGGGAGGACACCTTTGCGTGGGAGAGCTTCCTGTTCACAGCCTGGGGACAGATGTGTGCATCCTCCACTTGCTAAGGGCAGAGGCTCCCTGGATTTGTGTAGACCCCACACAAGCTCTCCTAGCTCTGTCTCACCCAGCTGTGGGCTGGCCTTCCCTGCTGGCCCTATTTCCCTCCCACAGGAGGGAAGGACAGACAATCCTACAAACAGACAACAGGACCATGATGTGGCACCACAGTAAGGAAATGGGCCAGAGGTCCCAGACTCATGGGCAGGATTCCAGTGCAGGCATCAAAGAGAAGGATCATGTTGGCACAGCTTTCTGCATCATTCTTCCTCACTTCCATGAATCCATCAGCTGCCAAGAGCAGCTGCCCAGTGGGACAGGCCTGCTCCACACCACCCAAATACCCAGGAGCTGTTCTGTACCTGCAGCAGGGCAGCAGTGCAACACATCCTGCCCTTGCCTAACCCATCTTCCCCCTTCCCTTCCCTTCCCTTCCCTTCCCTTCCCTTCCCTTCCCTTCCCTTCCCTTCCCTTCCCTTCCCTTCCCTTCCCTTCCCTTCCCTTCCCTTCCCAAGCCCTGGTTTTTGGGTATCTGTGTCCCTCACTGAGGAGCACACCTGGGGTGATTCCAGGTGAGCAGGGCACAGTGTCTCACCCTCACCCTTGGCTCTCACACAGCTGCAGCAGAGGCTGTGGGATGACCATCCCTAGGCCCAGCTCTGTGCACTTTAGCCCTCTCCTTCTCTGTGGAGGTTCCCCTCAGCAGTGAAAAAGAAACAGAAAGGATCTGGAAAGCTCTGTGACCCAGTGCTGTTGTTTCATCTCTTTACACACATTACTCTCTGAATGAGCAGAGATCTGTAAAATTGCTGATTCATCAACATCTTTGCCATCTTGGCTGCTTCAAACGAGAGTTCACTCTGACCCAAGAATGATTTACTTCTCTTGGCTGTTCATCACAAACTGATACTGTCTCCAGTCCCTCAGACTTTGAGGGATTTGTGTAAAAATAAATTTCATTGAAATACTTGTGAAGTGGTTGCTTTTGAGCAGTGAAACACTCAAGAGTCTGGCAGAGAAGGGAATGATATCTAGGTTAGTGTTGCGAGAAGACTACTCACCAACTTCACACCCAGCCAACTTCCTCAAACCTATCAGTATCAGCATATCTGCCAAGTCACAGCTTGGGACCATGGAAGGATGGATGAGAACTTCTGACCCTCAAGGGCCCTGAACTGGTCTGTGCAGGGACTGGAAACAGGTTTCCAAGCTGCCAAATACCGCACCTGTCCATCCCATACAGCCTACAGCCACCTTCTGTCACATCACCAGAAAAGCTTCATTTCCTCCTTCTCACCTCAGCTGTCATCAGCAGCTGTTTTTGCAGATGATTTCAGCTTTAGTCCTATTGCCTTTGCCTCCTTTCTTTTTTCACTGTGCTCTAAGAATCTCTTACTGCCCATCTACTTTCCCATGAAGGATCACAGCCTCACTGAGCAGGGCAAAGCTGTGGTCAGTCACATTTCCTGCCAGTGCATGTTATATGACACTGCTGTGGCCAAGAAACTGCCCCCTTCCTCCCCCCAGCTACATCCTCCTACTTGTGAAACCATCTCCTAAGAACCAGAGGAACTCACTCCAGGGAAAGATGCCTGAATAGAGTTAGCAGGATTTGGCCCTGAAACCAGAATCCAAAGAGTGCTGCTCAGCTGCACCTCCCATTAAGGTGGTTTGCATACCTCAGTATTAGCCCCAGCGTTATCACAGGACAAATCAAAACCATCATCATAAAATTTTGCAATAATCTCAGTTTAATTAATAGTAAGAAGAAAAAAAGTCTTGCCAGGCCAGATGGCAAACTCTTGGTTTCTCACATGATGACTGTCAAATTACCATCTCCACAAAAGAATGTCACAAGATTAGATTTAATAAACCTTGGAAATGTTTATCAAAGTGGCAGTGAAGTTCCTGACTGCTCTGCCTGGATGTGTCCACGTGAAACAGCCAAATGTAGGATAGGTTTAAGGAGTTACCACCAATAAAGGGCTCAAGTGCATTGAGCTGGATTTAACAGTACTCAGGCACTGAAGTGCAGAGTCACAGAGGTTCTGCTCTCATGTGCCTGTACTCTGTGCTCTCTCCTTGGCTCACATTCAAGTTTTATCTTCCACACCTGCCCACAGCAGCATCCCTGAGGAGAAGCACTTTACACCATCCTCCGTGGGCATTCAGAGATGAGGTGCCACTTCTCTAAATTCCCTCAGGGATGGGGTCTGCTAAACCAGCTCCAAGAACACTAAACACACCCTGAGGCTCCTCAAACCACGGAGCTCTAATCCCTCCACTCTCAAACAGAAGCTGCCCACCAACAGAGGGACAGGGAGAGCAACCATCCCACTAGTGCAGGGCATGGTTTCCCTCTGAAGACCTTCACTGAGAATAGCTATCAGCTGGCAGTTGGACAGGCTCATGGGAAGTGAGACAAACACTCTCAGATTGAGGAAGGCATTCAACTCAGGTCTTGCACTTCCTCAGTGAATGCTCTGAAACAAAGACAGTGACTTAGACACCAACCACAAGGAAGGAACACTGCTCTCTTATCTCCAAGAGCACTGTCCTCGGGGAGCACTGTCCTCATGCCATCAGAGTGTTTACAGAACTCAAGCACCAAGTCCTGAGTGAGGTTTCTGTGCTCTGATGGAATGGCAGGGATGGGAGAGTAGATGATTTCAGAAACACTGTATTTTCAGTCTGCCCTCAGACACCAAGCAAGGTCTCTGTTTGGGAGCAAGATGTCCCAAAGACCTGGGTTAGGTCTGAAAGCAGCCCTTGCTTGAACAGGGACAGTGAGAGGGGGACAGTGCCATGTCACTGTACAGCACTGCAGCTCCATTTCCAGGCAGCACACACCATCTGTACTGCCATCCCTCAGCCCACCCCAGCCTGCCTGCTGTCCCTCCCTGGCCATGGGCTAGGGAGCCTTGGCACAGCAGAGCTGCTTTTGGCACCAGGGCTGGCTCTTGAGACCAGGGACAGTGGCAGAGCCCAGGGACAGTGGCAGCTCCTCCTGGGACCCTGAGCCTTCCAGCCCCTGCCTTGCAGTGAGTCAGCAGCACTCACAGCTGGGGCTCTGGGGTGCCTGGGGGGCACTACCAGCACCAGGGGCTTGTCCTTCATCCATGCTCTTTGGATGAAACCTTCACTGAAGCTTTATAAGTTTTTGGCCAGTGAATGGACATGTTCTATGGGAATTTGTTTTGGTTCTTCTCTATTTTTGTCTTTTGGTGGGATGGTACACTTTGAAAATTTATTTCCCTCCCCCTCATAGTATATAGGAGAAAAAATGGCTTTCATACTGCAGCAGAACAATCTTTACACTGTACTAACTTCTGCCTCATCTGTGCACAGTGTACTTTCATGGCCTTATCTGTTATCTTGCAATAATAATACAACAACAATAAGAAAACAAGTTTTTCCATATAAAACAAAGCAATAAAAGTGCATCAGCTGCAAGTGCTGGTTGTTAATCCCATGAAAAAGGCAATATGACACAATTTTTGCAAGCTCTTTCCCTTGGCAGATGTTATTTCCATTTCCAGTGAAAAGGCTGACGGGACTTACACCACTCTTAACTTTAGTTAAACCCTGCTCTAGCTGCTGAAGCCACTGCAGAGTTCTGCTTTCATGTTGCTGCTAGCACAGGGAGTTTCAGAATAATTTTGGATTGGCTTGGATACAAGTCTAGCAGGGTGCTACAAATAGAAATAGCAGAAGAAGGTAGTAGAGTAAAAATATGCAATGTTAGATCACGGGTGGAGAAGTAGCACAGACAGGAAGCCAATGAAAGCAACAGGCATGCTGCTGCTCTCTGCCACTTGCTAGACTTTCAATGCACTCTACTTCCAAATTTCTGAAAAAACTGCCACTTGCATTAACCTTGCCTCCTGCCCACACAT